>NC_045438.1:116483016-116570251 GCF_002776525.5 Piliocolobus tephrosceles | reverse complement strand
AAGGCTTTTGACAAAATTCAACAGCCCTTCATGCTAAAAACGCTCAAAAAATTCGGTTGGTGAATTCTTATCCATTCTGCGGTTCTGTATCTTTTAAGTGGAGCTTTTAGGCTATTTACATTCAACATTAGTATTGAGATGTGAGATATCATTCCGTTCATCGTAGTATTTGTTGCCTGTATACCTGGATTTTTTGTTTTTTGTTTTTAATTATATTTTTGTTTTATAGGTCCTGTGAGATTTATGCTTTACAGAGGTTCTGTTTTGATGTGTTTTGATTGGTTTCAAGATTTAGAGCTCTTTTTAGCAGTTTTTGTAGTGGTAGCTTGGTAGTGGCAAATTCCCTCAGAATTTGTTTTTCTGAAAAAGACTGTATCTTTCATTCATTTATGAAGCTTAGTTTCACTGAATACAAAATTCTTGGTGATAATTCTTTTATTTTAAGAGGCTGAAGATAGGGCCCCAGTCCCTTCTAGCTTGTAGGGTTTTTGCTGAGAAACTGCTGTTAATCTGATAGGTTTTCCTTTATAGGTTACCTGGTGCATTTGCTTCACAGCTCTTAAGATTCTTTCCTTCATCTTAACTTTAAATAACCTGAGGAAAGTGTGCCTAGGTGATGATCGTTTTGTAGTGAATTTCCCAGGTATTCTTTGAGCTTCTTGTATTTGGTTGTCTACATCTCTAGCAAGGCTGGGGACGTTTTCCTTGATTATTCCCCCAAATATGTTTTCCAGAATTTTAGATTTTTCTTCTTCAGGAATGCTGATTATTTTTAGGTTTGGTTATTTAATGTAATCCCAAACTTTTTAGAGGCTTTGTTCATATTTTCTTATTCTTTTTTCTTTGTTTTTGTTGGATTGGGTTAATTAGAAAACCTTGTCTTTGAGCTCTGAAGTTCTTCCTTCTGCTTGTTTGATTCTATTGCTGAGACTTTCCAGAAGTTTGCATTTCTATAAGCACATCCATTGTTTTTTCCTGAAGTTTTGATTGTTTTTTATTTATGCCATTTCATTGAAAATTTTTCCCTTCACGTCTTGTATCATCTTTTTGATTTCCTTAAATTGGGCTTTGCCTTTCTCTGGTGCCTCCTTGATTAGCTTAATAACTAACCTTCTAAATTATTAGGTAAATTAGGGATTTCTTCTTGGTTTCAATCTGTTGCTGATGAGCTGGTGTGATTTTTGGGAAGCATTAAAGAACCTTATTTTGTCATATTACCAGAGTTGGTTTTCTGGTTTCTTCTCATTTGGGTAGACTCTGTCAGAGGGAAGGTCTAGGGCTCAAGGTTGTTGTTCAGCTTCTTTTGCTCCATGGGGTGTTCCCTTGATGTAGCACTCTCTCCCTTTTCCTATGGGGATGTGGCTTTCTGGGAGCCGAGCTGTAGTGATTGTTATCTCTCTTCTGGATCTAGCCATCCAGCAAGTCTACCAGGCTCCAGGTTGGTACTGGGGGTTTTCTGCAGAGTCCTGTGCTGTGAGCCATCTGTGGATCTCTCAGCCATGGATACTGGCACCTGCTCCAGTGGAGGTGGCAGGGGGGTGAAGCAGACTCTGTGAGGGTCCTTAGCCTTGGTTGTTTAACGTACTATTTTTGTTTTGGTTGGTCTCCTGCCAGGAGGTGGTGTTTTCAAGATAGCATTAGCTGTGGTAGTATGCGGGGGAGCAGGCAGTGGGTGGGCCCCTAGAACTCCCAAGAGTGTATGCCCTTTGTCTTCAGTTACCAGGGTGGGTAGGGAAGGACCATTAAGTTGGGGCAGGGCAAGATGTGTTTGAGCTCAGACTCTCCTTAGGCAGGTCTTGTTGTGGCTGCTGTGGGGGCTGGGGGTGAGGGTCTGAGGTCAGTGGAGTTATGTTCCTGGGAAGATTATGGCTGCCTCTACTGTGTACTTGAAGTTGTCAGGGAAGTAGGGGAAAGCCAGCAATCACAGGCCTCACCCAGCCCCCATGCAACCCAGAGGTCCAGTCTCACTCCCACTGTCCCGCCCCTCTCCAACAGCACCAAGTCTGTTTCCAGGCATTGGGTGAGCAGGGCTGAGAACTTGCCCCAGGCTACCTGCCTCCCGGCTTTGAAAGCAAGTGGGGCTTTCCTTCTTCCCCCACCTGTGGAATCTGCACACTGGATTCACACCCTCTCCGGAGTTCTGGTCAGGAGATTTCTTGATTGGTTCAAATTGTTACAGAGTTCAGCTGGAGGTTCCCTTCTTCCTGTGGCCTTTTCCCAGTGCCTCTGGCTGCCGTCCCCAAGTACCCCTGTGAAGCAAGGCAGAAATGGCTTGGTAGGGGACCCCAGCGAGACCACAAGACTTTTCCCGCTGCTTCCTCTACCCCTGTATTTCACTCGGCTGTCTGAATTGACCCAGCTCCAGGTAAGGTCAGAATCTTCTGTAATCTGGACCTTCAGGTTCCTCAGTGGGGGTGTGTGTTTGGGGGCAGTTGATCTCCTTTTCCCACTTCCATGGTTTGGGCACTCACAGTATTTGGGGTGTCTCCTGGGTCCTGTAGGAGCAATCTGCTTCCTTCAGAGGGTCTGTGGATTCTCTCCGCTTTCCTAATTTACTCTTGCAGTCATCCTGGAGCAAAAGTTCACAGTGTGAGCCTTCACACGCTGCTCTGCCTGTCTGAGTGGGAGCTGCAATCTAGTCCTTCCTTCCATCTGCCATGATTCCAGGGAAACTTTCCAAAGAGCTTTTCTTCGTTAACTCTTCTCCCCCAGTCATTCTTTGTGGGAGGAGCACAGAACTCTTAATTCTGTTCTTAATAAATAGATAAGTGCCTTTTAAAAATTAACAATCAATTAAGTAATTCTTTTCGGTTAGCATATTCTTTACCTGAGACCTTACACACACACACACACACACACACAGATATATCAAGGAGAGAGAGATATATATATCAAGGAGATATATTATATATATATATATATCAAGGAGATATGTATATATATCAAGGATGGGCATATATACCACTGATGGGCATATATATATATATATATATATCTCCTTGATATCTATATCTATATCTATATCTCCTTGATACAGATATATCTATATATCTCCTTGCCTCCCATTCTGAGGCCAACTTCCTGTGGCCATAGGCATTTTCATGCCCACCAGTCTTAGAAAACAGATGGTTTGACAACATGGCTGTGGCCACAGACTCGATCTTTGGTTATCTTCTCTGTGATTCTCTTCTCACTCCTTTGGTGAGTTGCCCAGGTTCATGGCTTGAAATGTCCTCTTTATGATGATAAGTTGTCCTCTAACATATATATACATAAATGCCTATTTGACATCTCCTCTTGAATGTCTAATAAATATCTCAAATTAAGCCTATCTAAAACTAAACTCCCAATTTTGTCTTCTTACCCCCAAAATCTGTTCTGCAGCAATCTTCTTCATATCAATTTGATAGTAATTCTATTCTTTCAGTTGCTTGGCCAAAAATGTTTGTATTATCCTTGAATGTTCTGTAATATTTACTTCTTCCCCTAAACCCAGTCCTGCAGTATAAATTACCCCCCGCGGTATACAACTTGTGCTGTCATTTAAATTCAGTAAGTCTAAAATCAAACTTACCATCTGCCATACCCAAATTATCTTCTCCTTATGTTTACATTTCTGTGGGATCACCACTATATCGCCAGCACTGGGTTTTCCTTAATACCTCATCTGCTTCCATCTTCCCACTTCCTTACTATCAATCCAGTCAGATTTCTGCTTTTCCATTGCTGCTAATTAATTACTGCAGACCTGGACTATTCAGGGGGCTTTCAATCTGATTGCCATGCCTGGTACTTCCTCCTCCATCATAGCCTGCATACTGCTGCTGGGTTTCCTTCCTCTGCTTCTGTTATTGCCACTGTTTGAATTCTGGTGAGGGCTCTCTTCCTGGCTTGCATACAGCGGTCTTCTTGCTGTGTCTTCATGTGGCCTTACCTTGGTGTGTACATGTGGGAGTTAGGAGAGGGAAGTAACTCTCTTTCTTTCCTCCTTCTCTTCTAAGGCCACCAGTTCTATGGGATTAGACTTAAAGGTGGCATACCCCTATCCTTGAGATCTCGTTTAACCTTAATTATCCTGTCTCCAAATATAGTCACATTGAGGGTTAGGGGTTCAACATACAAATTTTGGGGATGAGGGGGACACAATTTAGTCTGTGTATCTCTGTCACAACTGTTCAACTCTTCCCTTGTAATGGGAGAGCAGCTGTTAACAAAAAGGCATAAATTATTTACATAGTTATTTGTGGATTGAAAATTTAAATTTGTATAATTTCCATGTGTTATGAAATTTTTTTTAAATTTTTTAAACCATTTAAATATATAAAACCCATTCTTAGCTTGCAGGTCATAAAAAAACAGGTGACAGGTTAGATTTGTCCCATGGACTATAGTTTGCAGTGTCTGTAGTTTTAGAGTATCAAGATTTACAGGATAGGAGTGATGAGTGTTAAAATCTCCCTGTGTGGTTCGGTTTTCAGGAGGGTACTTGATATTTTTCAGATGACTATGACAAGCTAATAGTACACCATTTCTCCTTTCCTTGCATGTTACAGGTATTGAAATTCGATGCCTATTTCCAAGAAGATGTTCCTATGTCAACTGAGGAACAGTATAGGATCCGTCAAGTGAACATTTACTATTATCTAGAAGATGACAGCATGTCTGTCATAGAGCCTGTTGTAGAAAATTCTGGAATCCCTCAAGGCAAGTTAATAAAACGCCAGCGGCTAGCCAAGAATGACCGGGGTGACCATTACCATTGGAAAGACCTAAATCGAGGAATAAACATCACAATTTATGGCAAAACTTTCCGCGTTGTTGACTGTGACCAATTCACACAGGTATAGCATATATTTTTGACAGTTGTGGGGTCTGAGGCATCATTCTAATTTATGGAAGGATACATTTCATTTATTAGAGTAAGGGGAGGACATTGGTAATCTGTCCTGCATGAATTATTATGGTTGGCTAGATATTTGCATGTGTGTATGTGCTAATATGTGCCAACACTAGTAGTAACATAATTTTTTCAGAATGATATTGATACTTATTCACTCAAAATCAAACTCTCATCATAGATGAATCGTTTGGTAAGAAACCAGGTTAAAATGGCAGTTCAAATAGAGAGTAGGGGAATAGCACCCCTGCTGGGATGGAAGTATGGAAGAGGGATTAAACGTTTTATCTTAAGTGTGAGCTTACGAAAATATCACTACTTCTATTAGCAGATATGAGCCTAAAACTTTTTGTGTAGCTCATATATTTTTGGTAAATGATACTTGCTATATTCTAGGAAAGCTTACCATCTAAAGAATTTCTGAAATAAAACCATTTTTAAATGAAAAAAACTCTTCTATATGTAAAAAGTCCTCTACTTTCTTAATTTCATAAGTTTGGATTTTTTAATACAAAGGAAACCCTTCTTAAAGTTACATGCATAGAGGCTATAGATGGCCTTTCTTTACTACAAAGTGTAGGAATTAGAAAGTCAATTCCAATTTGTCTTAGTTAAAAAATATTTCTAGCAGCAAAGATATAGTTTCTGAAGTATTTTATGTCCTTATTCCAGGATACCTAGTGCCATATTTGACTAATTTTTACATGCGGTGAGCTTCTATGAATCCATTATTGTTCTCATTTAGTTTATTTAACAAATATTTATTTGCATGCCTGCTTTGTTCCAGGCAGTGTTCTAGGTGCCAAATGTAAGGACTTGCCTCTATAGAGGTTCCAATCTTGTTGGAGGAGATAAACAATAGCAAATAAATAGACTGATTATATGTCAGATGATGATAAGAGCAATGGAGAAAAGTAAAGCTGAGTAAAGGGAATGGAAGTTGAGGGGCTCTTTATAAAGGTGGATCAGAGAATGCCTCAGTGATAAGATGACACATGAATAGAGGCCTGAAGGAAGTAAGGAAAGGAGCCATGGCATCAGTGCCATTCCAAAACATTAGAGAAAAATAGCTTCAAAAGTAGAGGTGCTAGACCATCTTTGAGATATTCTCCCATTCCACCATATTTTTATCTCTTTGTTTTTTAGGTGTCTGAGGTCTTATATATCATAGGCAGTTTCACAATTGTACCAACAGTGAGAAATTGTAAAATGTTATCTAAACATAAAGGCATTAACAATTATTTTTACTGTTGTGTTTTCATAACAATTATTTTTACGGTTGTGTTTTTATGGGCAATTTGAACATTTGCAAATTAATCACTGAACAGTTGATCTATTTATAGTCAGTTCTCATTATTCACAGTAATTATACAAATACTGAATTAGTGAATACTGAACCACTGGTCTTAGAGGAAATACAGGGTTGGGTTCCCACCAATCTCTGGCCACATTTTTGTCAACTGATCAATATGTAAGTTTGATTTATATGTGTTTCTGTTTAAAGACACCTTATTTAATATATATGGTTGATTCATTAACATTAAACTCACACCCAACAGCACTATAACTCATGTCTGAACAAAGCTTATCTAAGACTTGCATTTTCTCTATGCGGTGTGTTACAGCCTTCTTGTGCTTAGGAACACTAAATAGCACTTCAGTGCTAGGCATTGGGACCCTTTAAACAGCAAAACCACCAACGAAAACCAAAAATGCAAAAAGTGTGGCACCTTCATGTATATGTATGTGTATGTGGATATGGATATGGATATGGATATGTATGCGTATATGTATCACATTTTCTTTTTCCAGTTTACCACTGATGGGCATTCAGGTTGATTCCATGTCTTTGCTATTGTGAATAGTGCTGCAATGAACATACTTGTGGCTATGTCTTTATGGCAGAATGATTTATGTTCCTTTGGGTATATACTCAATAATGAGATTCCTAGGTCAAATGGTAGTTCTGTTTTCAGGTCTTTTAGGAATCACCACACTGCTTTCTACAATGGTTGAACTAATTTATACTCTCATCAACAGTGTATAAACATTTCTTTTTCTCCACGACCTTGACAGCACCTGTTATTTTTTGACTTTTTAATAATAACCATTCTGACTGGTGTGAGATGGTATTTCATTGTGGTTTTGATTTGCATTTCTCTAATGATCAGTGATATTGAGCTTTTTTTTTTTCATATGTTTATTGGCCTTGTGTATGTCTTCTTTTGAGAAGTGTCTGTTTATGTCCTTTGCCCACTTTTTAATGGGGTTCTTTGCTTTTTTTCTTGTAAATTAAAGTTTCTTATAGATGGTGCATATTGGACTTTGTCAGATGCATAGTTTGCAAATATTTATTTCCCATTCTTTAGACTGTCCTTTTACTCTGTTGATGCTTTCTTTTGCTCTGCAGAAACTCTTACGTTTAATTAGATGCCATTTGTCAATTTTTCTTTTGTAGTGATTGCTTTTGGTTATGAAATCTTTGCCCATTCCTATATTTAGAATGGTGTTGCCTTAGTTGTCTTCCAGGGTGTTTATAGTCTTTGGTTTTACATTTAAGTCTTTAATCTATCTTAAGTTGATTTTTATATCTGGCATAAGAAAGGAGTCCAGTTTCAATCTTCTGCATATGGCTAGCAGGTTATCCCAGCACCTTTTTCCATTGCTTGTTTTTGTCAACTTCGTTGAAGATCAGATAACTAGAGGTGTGCAGCCTTATTTCTGAGCTCCCTGTTCTGTTCTGTTGGTCTTTGTGTCTGTTTTTGTACCAGTACCATACTGTTTTGGTTACTGTAGCCCTGTAGTGTAGTTTGAAGGCAGGTAACGTGATGCCTCCAGATTTGTTCTTTTGCTTAGAATTGCCTTGACTATTCAGGCTCTTTTTGAATACCACTGCATTTTGAAGTATTTTTTTCCTAGTTCTGTGAAGAGTGTCATTGGCAATTTGAAAGGAATAGCATTGAATCTGTACATTGCTTTGGGCAGTATGGTGACTTTAAAGATATTAATTCTTCGTATCCATGAGCATGTAATGTGTTTTCATTTGCTCATGTCACCTGATTTCGTTAAGCAGTGTTTTGTAATTCTCATTGTAGAGATCTTTCACCTCCATGGTTAGCTGCATTCCTAGGTATTTTATTCTTTTTGTGACAGTTGTAAATGGGATTGTGTTCCTGATTTTGCTCTCAGCTTGGCTGTTGTTGGTGTATAGGAATGCTAGTGATTTTTGTATGTTGATTTTGTGTCCTAAAATTTTGCTGAAATTGTTTATTACCTTAAGGAGTTTTTGGGATGAGGCTATGGAGTTTTCTAGATATAGAATCATGTTGTCTCCAAACAGTGATAGTTTGACTTTCTCTCTTCCTACTTGGATGTCCTTCATTTCTTTCTCTTGCCTGATTGTTCTGGCCAAGACTTCCAATACTGTGTTGGATAGAAGTTGTGAGAGAGGGCATCCTTTTCTTGCATCAGTTTTCAAGAGGAATGCTTCCAGCTTTTCCCTGTTCAATATAATGTTGGCTGTGGGTTTTTAATAGATGGCTCTTTTTATTTTGAAGTGTGTTCCTTTAATACCTATTTATGTATTTATTTATTATTATACTTTAAGTTCTAGGGTACATGTGCACAACGTGTAGGTTTATTACGTATGTATACATGTGCCATGTTGGTGTGCTGCACCCATTAACTTGTCATTTACATTAGGAATATCTCCTAAAGCTCTCCCTCCCTGCTCCCCTCACCCCACAACAGGCACTGGTGTGTGATGTTCCCAACCCTGTGTCCAAGTGTTCTCATTGTTCAATTCCCACCTATGAGTGAGAACATGCAGTGTTTGGTTTTCTGTCCTTGTGATAGTTTGAGAATGATGGTTTCCAGCTTCATCCATGTCCCTTCAAAGGACATGAACTCATCCTTTTTTATGGCTGCATAGTATTCCATGGTGTATATGTGCCCCATTTTCTTAATCCAGTCTGTCACTGATGGACATTTGGGTTGATTCCAAGTCTTTGCTATTGTGAATAGTGCCGCAATAAACATACGTGTGCATGTGACTTTATAGCAGCATGATTTATAATCCTTTGGGTATATACCCAGTAATGAGATGGCTGGGTCAAATGGTATTTCTAGTTCTAGATCCTTGAGGAATCACGACACTGTCTTCCACAGTGGTTGAATTAGTTTAGAGTCTCATCAACAGTGTAAAAGCGTTCCTGTTTCTCCACATCTTCTCCAGCACCTGTTGTTACCTGACTTTTTAATGATCACCATTCTAACAGATGTGAGATGGTATCTCATTATGGTTTTGATTTGCATTTTGCATTTCTGTGATGACCAGTGATGATGAGCATTTTTTCTTTTTTTTTTTTAATTATATTTTAAGTTCTAGGGTACATGTGCACAATGTGCAGGTTTGTTACATATGTATACTTGTGCCATGTTGGTGTGCTACACCCATCAACTCGTCAGCACCCATCAACTCGTCATTTACATCAGGTATAACTCCCAATGTCATCCCTCCCCCCTCCCCCCTCCCCATAATAGGCCCCGGTGTGTTATGTTCCCCTTCCAGAGTCCGAGTGATCTCATTGTTCAGTTCCCACCTATGAGTGAGAACATGCAGTGTTTGGTTTTCTGTTTTTCCAATAGTTTGCTGAGAATGATGGTTTCCAGCTGCATCCATGTCTCTACAAAGGACATGAATTCATCCTTTTTTATGGCTGCATAGTATTCCATGGTGTATATGTGCCCCATTTTCTTAATCCAGTCTGTCACTGATGGACATTTGGGTTGATTCCAAGTCTTTGCTATTGTGAATAGTGCCACAATAAACATACGTGTGCGTGTGTCTTTATAGCAGCATGATTTATAATCCTTTGGGTATATAACCAGTAATGGGATGGCTGGATCATATGGTATTTCTAGTTCTAGATCTCTGAGGAATCGCCATACTGTTTTCCACAGTGGTTGAACCAGTTTATAATCCCATCAACAGTGTAAAAGTGTCCCTATTTCTCCACATCCTCTCCAGCACCTGTTGTTTCCTGACTTTTTAATGATTGCCATTCTAACTGGTGTGAGATGGTATCTCATTGTGGTTTTGATTTGCATTTCTCTGATGGCCAGTGATGATGAGCATTTTTTCATGTGCCTGTTGGCTGTATGAATGTCTTCTTTTGAGAAATGTCCATTCATATCCTTTGCCCACTTTTTGATGGGGTTGTTTGTTTTTTTCTCGTAAGTTTGTTTGAGTTCTTTGTAGGTTCTGGATATTAGCCCTTTGTCAGATGAGTAGATTGCAAAAATTTTCTCCATTTCTGTAGGTTGCCTGTTCACTCTGATGGTAGTTTCTTTTGCTGTGCAGATTCTCTTTAGTTTCATTAGATCCCATATGTCAATTTTGGTTTTTGTTGCCGTAGCTTTTGGTGTTTTAGACATGAAGTCCTTGCCCATGCCTATGTCCTGAATGGTATTACCTAGGTTTTCTTCTAGGGTTTTTAATGGTATTAGGTCTAACATTTAAGTCTCTAATCCATCTTGAATTAATTTTCGTGTAAGGAGTAAGGAAAGGATCCAGTTTCAGCTTTCTACTTATGGCTAGCCAATTTTCCCAGCACCATTTATTAAATAGGGAATCCTTTCCCCATTTCTTGTTTTTCTCAGGTTTGTCAAAGATCAGATGGCTGTAGATGTGTGGTATTATTTCTGAGGATTCTGTTCTGTTCCATTGATCTATATCTCTGTTTTGGTACCAGTACCATGCTGTTTTGGTTACTGTAGCCTTGTAGTACAGTTTGAAGTGAGGTAGTGTGATGCCTCCAGCTTTGTTCTTTTGATTTAGAATTGTCTTGGCAATGCGGGGTCTTTTTTGCTTCTATATGAACTTTAAAGCAGTTTTTTCCAGTTCTGTGAAGAAAGTCATTGGTAGCTTAATGGGGATGGCATTGAATCTATAAATGACCTTGGGCAGTATGGCCATTTTCACGATATTGATTCTTCCTATCCATGAGCATGGTATGCTCTTCCATTTGTTTGTGTCCTCTTTTATTTCACTGAGCAGTGGTTTGTAGTTCTCCTTGAAGAGGTCCTTTACATCCCTTGTAAGTTGGATTCGTAGGTATTTTATTCTCTTTGAAGCAATTGTGAATGGAAGTTCATTCATGATTTGGCTCTCTGTTTGTCTGTTACTGGTGTATAAGAATGCTTGTGATTTTTGATTGATTTTGTATCCTGAGACTGCTGAAGTTTCTTATCAGTTTAAGGAGATTTTGGGCTGAGATGATGGAGTTTTCTAAATATACAATCATGTCATCTGCAAATAGGGACAATTTGACTTCTTCTTTTCCTAACTGAATACCCTTGATTTCTTTCTCTTGCCTGATTGCCCTAGCCAGAACTTCCAACACTATGTTGAATAGGAGTGGTGAGAGAGGGCATCCCTATCTTGTGCCAGTTTTCAAAGGGAATTTTTCCAGTTTTTGCCCATTCAGTATGATATTGGCTGTGGGTTTGTCATAAATAGCTCTTATTATTTTGAGATACGTTCCATCAATACTGAATTTATTGAGAGTTTTTAGCATGAAGGACTGCTGAATTTTGTTAAAGGCCTTTTCTGCATCTATTGAGATAATCATGTGGTTTTTGTCTTTGGTTCTGTTTATATGCTGGATTACGTTTATTGATTTGCTGCATATGTTGAACCAGCCTTGCATCCCAGTGATAAAGCCGACTTGATCATGGTGGATGAGCTTTTTGATGTGCTACTGGATTCGGTTTGCCAGTATTTTATTGAGGATTTTTGCATCGATGTTCATCAGGGATATTGGTCTAAAATTCACTATTTTTGTTGTGTCTCTGCCAGGCTTTGGTAGCAGGATGATGTTGGCCTCATAAAATGAGTTAGGGAGGATTCCTTCTTTTTCTATTGATTGGAATAGTTTTCATGTGTCTGTTGGCTGCATAAATGTCTTCTTTTGAGAAGTGTCTGTTCATATCCTTTGCTCACTTTTTGATGTGGTTGTTTGATTTTTTCCTTGTAAATTTGTTTAAGTTCTTTGTAGATTCTGGATGTTTGCCCTTTGTCAGTTGGGTAGATTGTAAAAATTTTCTCCCATTCTGTAAGTTACCTGTTCTCTCTGATGGTAGTTTCTTTTGCTGTGCAGAAGCTCTTTAGTTTCATTAGATCCCATTTGTCAATTTTGGCTTTTATTGCCACTGCTTTTGGTGTTTTAGTCATGAAGTCCTTACCCATGTCTATGTCCTGAATGGTATTGCCTAGGTTTTCTTCTAGGGTTTTTAAGATTTTATGTCTAACATTTAAGTCTTTAATCCATCTTGAACTAATTTTTGTATAAGGTGTGAGGAAGGGATCCAGTTTCAGCTTTCTACATATGGCTAGCCAGTTTTCCCAGCACCATTCATTAAATAGGGAATCATTTCCCCATTTCTTGTTTTTGTCAGGTTTGTCAAAGATCAGATGGTTGTAGATGTGTGGTGTTATTTCCGAGGGCTCTGTTCTGTTCCATTGTTCTATATCTCTGTTTTGGTACCAGTACCATGCTGTTTTGGTTACTATAGCCTTGTAGTGTAGTTTGAAGTCAGGTAGCATGATGCCTCCAGCTTTGCTCTTTTGGCTTTGGATTGTCTTGGCAAATGCGGGCTTTTTTTTGGTTCCATATGAACTTTAAAGCAGTTTTTTCCAATTCTGTGAAGAAAGTCCTTGGTAGCTTGATGGGGATGGCATTGAATCCACTTGGTGCAGAGCTGAGTTCAATTCCTGGATATCCTTGTTAACTTTCTGTCTCGTTGATCTGTCTAATGTTGACAGTGGGGTGTTAAAGTTTCCCATTATTATTGTGTGGGAGTCTAAGTTTCTTTGTAGGTCTCTAAAGACTTGCTTTATGAATCTGGGCGCTCCTGTATTGGGTGCATATATATTTAGGATAGTTAGCTCTTTTTGTTGAATTGATCCCTTTACCATTATGTAATGGTCTTCTTTGTCTCTTTTGATCTTTGATGGTTTAAAGTCTGTTTTATCAGAGACTAGGATTGCAACCCCTGCTTTTTTTTTTTTTTTTGTTTTCCATTTGCTTGGTAGATCTTCCTCCATCCCTTTATTTTGAGCCTGTGTGTGTCTCTGAACATGAGATGGGTCTCCTGAATACAACACACTGATGGGTCTTAAGTCTTTATCCAATTTGCCAGTCTGTGTCTTTTAATTGGAGCATTTAGCCCATTTACATTTAAGGTTAATATTGTTATATGTGAATTTGATCCTGTCATTATGATGTTAGCTGGTTATTTTACTCGCTGGTTGATGCAGTTTCTTCCTAGCATTGAGGGTTTTTACAATTTGGCATGTTTTTGCAGTAGGTGGTACTGGTTTTTCCTTTCCACGTTTAGTGCTTCATTCAGGAGCTCTTGTAGGGCAGGCCTGGTGGTGACAAAATCTCTCAGTATTTGTTTGCATGTAAAGGATTTTATTTCTCCCTCACTTATGAAGCTTAGTTTGGCTGGATATGAAATTCTGGGTTGAAAATTATTTTCCTTAAGAATCTTGAATATTGGCCCCCACTCTCTTCTGGCTTGTAGAGTTTCTGCTGAGAGATCCGCTCTTGGTCTGATGGGCTTCCCTTTGTGGGTAACCCGATCTTTCTCTGTGGCTTCCCTTAACATTTTTTTCCTTCATTTCAACTTTGGTGAATCTGACAATTATGTGTCTTTGAGTTGCTCTCCTCAAGGAGTATCTTTGTGGCGTTCTTTTTATTTCCTGAATTTGAATGTTGGCCTACCTCACTAGGTTGGGGAAGTTCTCCTGGATAATATCCTGAGGCGCGTTTTCCAACTTGGTTCCATTCTCCCTGTCACTTTCAGGTACACCAATCAGACGTAGATTTGGTCTTTTCACCTAATTCCATATTTCTTGGAGGGTTGGTTTCTTTTTACTCTTTTTTTCTCTAAACTTCTCTTCTCACTTCATTTCATTCATTTGATCTTCAGTCACTGATACCCTTTCTTCCACATGCTCAAATCGGCTACTGAAGCTTGTGCGTGCATCACATAGTTCTCGTACCATGGTTTTCAGCTCTATCAGGTCATTTAAGGACTTCTCTGCACTGTTTATTCTAGTTAGCCATTCATCTAATCTTTTTTCAAGGTTTTTAGCTTCTTTGCAATAGGTTCGAACATCCTCCTATAGCTCAGAGAAGTTTGTTATTACTGATGGTCTGAAGCCTTCTTCTCTCAACTTGTCAAAGTCATTCTCTGTCCAGTTTTGTTCCATTGCTGGCGAGGAGCTGTGTTCCTTTGGAGGAAAAGAGGCGCTCTGATTTTTAGAATTTTCAGCTTTTCTGCTCTGGTTTCTCCCCATCTTTGTGGTTTTATCTACCTTTCGTCTTTGATGATGGTGATGTACAGGTGGGGTTTTGGTGTAGATGTCCTTTCTGTTTGTTAGTTTTCCTTCTAACAGTCAGGACCCTCAGCTGCAGGTCTGTAGGAGTTTGCTGGAGGTCCACTCCAGATCCTGTTTGCCTGCGTATCAGCAGCGGAGGCTGTAGAACAGCAAATATTGCAGAATGGCAGATATTGCTGCCTGATCCTTCCTCTGGAAGCTTTGTCTCAGAGGGGCACCCGGCTGTATGAGGTGTCAGTTGGCCCCTACTGGTAGGTGTCTCCCAGTTAGGCTACTCAGGGGTCAGGGACCCACTTGAGGAGGCAGTCTGTCTGTTCTCAGATCTCAAACTCCATGCTGGGAGAACCACTACTCTCTTTAAAGCTGTCAGACAGGGATGTTTAAGTCTGCAGAAGTTTCTGCTGTCTTTTGTTCAGCTATGTCCTGCCCCCAGAGGTGGAGTCAGAGGCAGGCAGGCCTCCTTGAGCTGCAGTAGGTTCCACCCAGTTCGAGCTTCCCGGCTGCTTTGTTTACCTATTCAAGCCTCAGCAATAGTGGACGCCCCTCCCCCAGCCTCGCTGCCACCTTGCAGTTTGATCTCAGACTGCTTTGCTAACAGTGAGAGAGGCTCAGTGGACGTGGGACCCTCCGAGCCAGGCGCAGGATATAATCTCCTGGTGTACCGTTTGCTAAGGCCATTGGAAAAGCACAGTATTAGGGTGGGAGTGTCTGATTTTCCAGATACCATCTGTCACAGCTCCCCTTTGCTGGGAAAGGGAATTCCCCGACCCCTTGCACTTCCCAGGTGAGGCGATGCCCTGCCCTACTCTGTGGGCTGCACCCACTGTCTGACAAGCCCCAGTGAGATGAACCCGCTACCTCAGTTGGAAATGCAGAAATCACCCGTCTTCTGCGTCACTCACACTGGGAGCTTCACACTGGAGCTGTTCCTATTCGGCCATCTTGGAACCTCTCCTACTTAGTTTATTGAGAGTTTTTCTCATTAAGGGATACTGAATTTTATCCAAAGTCTTTTCTATAGCAATTGAGATAATCATGTGGTTTTTGTCTCCAGTTTTGTTTATGTGATGAATCACATTTATTGATTTGTGTATGTTGAACCAACTTTGCATCCTGGGAATGAAGCCTACTTGATTGTGGTGGATTACCTTTTTGATGTGCTTCTGGATTCAGTTTGCAAATATTTTGTTGAGTATATTTGCATCGATTTTCATCAAATATATTGTCCTGAAGTTTTCTTTTTCTGTTGTGTTTCTGCCAGGTTTTGGTATCAGAATGATGCTGGCCTCATAGAATGAGTTAGAGAGGAATCCTTCCTCCTCAACTTTTTGGAATATTTTCTGTAAGAATAGTACCAGCTTTTGGCCAGGCGTGGTGGCTCATGCCTGTGATCCCAGCACTTTGGGAGGCCGAGGTGGGTGGATCATGAGGTCAGGAGATCGAGACCATCCTGGCTAACATGTTGAAACCCCATCTCTACTAAAATTACAAAAAATTAGCCAGGCGTGGTGGCAGGCGCCTGTAGTCCCAGCTACTCAGGGGGCTGAGGCAGGAGAATGGCATGAACCTGGGAGGCGGAACTTGCAGCAAGCCGAGATAGTGCGACTGCACTCCAGTCTGGGTGACAGAGCAAGACTCCATCTCAAAAAAAAAAAAAAAAAGAATAGTACCAGCTCTTTTTTGTATATCTGATAGAATTCAACTGTGAATCCATCTGGCTCTGGGTCTTTTTTGGTTTATAGGCTATTGATTACTGATTAAATTTCAGAGCTTGTTATCGGTCTGTTCAGGGAATCAGTTTCTTCCTAGTTCAGTCTTGGGAGGGTGTATGTGTCCAGGAATTTATCCATCTCTTCTAGGTTTTCTAGTGTGTGTGCATACAGCTATTCATTATATTCTCTGATGGTTGCTTATGTTTCTGTGAGGTCAGTGGTAACATCCCCTTTGTTGTTTCTAATTGTGTTTATTTAGATCTTCTCTCTTCTACATTAGTCTAGCTACTGGCCTATCTTTTCAATAAAAACCAACTCTTGGATTCATTGATCTTTTGAATGGTTTTTTGTATCTTGATTTCCTTCAGTTCAGCTCTCATTTTGGTTATTCCTTGTCTTCTGCTAGCTTTGAGGTTGATTTGCTCTTGCTTCTGTAGTTTTTTCAGTTGTGATATTAGGTCGTTAATTTGACATGTAACTTTTTGACATGGGCATGTAGTGCTATAAATTTCCGTCTTAGTATTGCCTTAGCTGTGTCACAGAGATTCTGGTATGTTGTATCTTTGTTCTCATTGCTTTCAAAGAAGTTCTTGATTTCTGCCTTAATTTCATTATTTACCCAAAAGTCATTCAGGAGCAGATTGTTTAATGTCCATGTAATTGCATGGTTTTGAGTGTTTTTTTTTTTTTTATTTTTTTTTTTTTTCAGTTTTGACTTCTATTTTTATTATGCTGTCATCTGGGAGTGTGTTTGCTATGATTTTGATTCTTTTGCATTTCCTGATAATTGTTTTCTGTTTGATTATGTGGTTGATTTTAGAATATGTGCCATGTGCTGATGAGAATAATGTATACTCTGTTGTTTTTGGGTGGAAAGTTCTGTAGAGGTTGGTCAGATTCATTTGGTCCGATGTTGAGTTAGGTCCTGAATATCTTTGTTAATTTTCTGCCTCAATGATCTGTTTGATACTGTCAGGGAAGTGTTAAAGTCTCCCACTGCTATTGTGTGGGAGTTTAAGTCTCGTTTTAGATCTCTAGGAACTTGTTTTTTGAATCTGAGTGTTCCTATGTTGGGTGCATATGTATTTAGCATAGTTAGGGTTTTTTTTGTTGTTGAGTTGGATCCTTTACCATTATACAATGCCCTTCTTTGTTGGTTTAAAGTCTATTTTGTCTGAAATTAGGACCACAACCCCTGTTTTTTTCTATTTTCCATCTACTTGGTAGATTTTCCTCTATCCCTTTATTTTGAGCCTTTGGGTGTGAGATAGGTCTCTTGAAGACAGCATACCATTGAGTCTTCCTTTTTTATCCAGCTTGTTATTCTGTGTTTTGTTTTCAGTTTTTTGTTTTGTTTAGTATTTTTTTCTTTTCTTTTTTTTTTTTTTTTTGAGACAGAATCTCACTTTGTCACCCAGGCTGGCATGCAGTGGCGTGATCTCAGCTTACTGCAAACTCTGCCTCATGGGTTCAAGTGATTCTCCTGCCTCAGCCTCCCTAGTAGTTGGGATTACAGGTGTGTACCACCATGCCTGGCTAATTTTTGTATTTTTTAGCAGAGACGGGGTTTCACCATGTTGGCCAGGCTGGTCCTAAACTCCTGACCTCAAGTGATCCACCCACCTCTGCCTTCCAAAGTAACAGGATTACAGGCATAAGCCACCATACCTGTCCTCTGTGCCTTTTAAATGGTGCCTTTAGCCCATTTATATTTAAGTTTCGTATTGATATGTGTGGATTTGATCCTGTCATTGTGTTATTAGCTGGTTATTATGCTGGCATGTTTGTGTGGTTGCTTTATAGTGTCACTGGTCTGTGTACTTAAGTGTGTTTTGTATTGGCTGGTAATGGCCTTTTCTTTCCATATTTAGTGTTCCTTTTAAGATCTCTTGTAAGGTGGGTCTGGTGGTAATGAACTCTCTCAGTATTTGCTTATTTGAAAAGGATCTTATTTCTCCTTTGCTAAGAAACTTAGTTTGGTTAGATATGAAATTCTTGGTTGAAGATTTTTCTTCTTTAAGAATGTTGAATATAGGCCCCCAATCTCTTCTGGCTTGTAGGGTTTCAGCTGAGAAGTCCAGTGTTAGCCTGATGGGGTTCCCTTTGTACGTGACCTGCCCTTTCTCTGTAGCTGCTTTTAACATTCTTTCTTTCATTTTGACCTTTGAAAATCTGATGATTCTGTGGCTTGGGGATGATCTCCTTGTGTAGAATCTTGCAGGGATTCTTTGTATTTCCTTAATTTGATTGTTGGCTTCTCTGGTGAGGTTGAGGAGTTTTTTGCAGACGATATCCTGAAATATGTTTTCCAAGTTGTTTGCTTTCTCATTTCCCTTTCAGGAATGTCTGGTGAAATCTGAGCACTTGGTTTGTCTTTCCTATTTTGCTAAAATGTTTTCTGGTCTAATATAACCAGTGGGTATGCTTTTGTTTTTTTCTTTTTTGGTAAGGGGAATGGACTTAATCATATACAGTATTTGTTTTAAGTGAATTAGAAAATTGGGAATATGATTTCAGCCTAACTTGGCCATTGTGCAGCTTGCCTCCAGACCTAATAGGAATTACGTATTGTTTGAAACCATGGTTAGGTTCCAGATATATGGAAGTAAGCAATCCTAAAACTTACTCTGTTACAGTCACCTAACTAAATTTGATTTAAATTCATATTTGAAAACAGTTATTTTGCCATTGTGCATCCCAACTAGCTTAGCAAATACCTAGCAATATAACAATATAAAATACTTCAGGTAACTCCCGATTATTATCTGCATTATGGAGTTGGCTCAGTTGGAAGCTTAATACAGCTTACATGCGCTCAAGCAGCAAACTAATGTTTAACTTGAGCAATGGCATAGAAATCATGATTACATTTTGTCTTTCTTTTTTTGTTTTTTTGAGGCAGGGTCTTGCTGTCATGCAGGCTGGAGTGCAATGTCATGATCATGGCTCACTGCAGCCTCGACCTCCTGAGCTCCAGCGGTACACTCACTTCAGCCTCCTGAGTAGCCTGGACTGCAGGCAAATGCCATCAAACCAGTCTAACTTTTAAATTTTTTTGTGGAAACAGGGTCTCACTATGTTGCTCAGGCTGGTTGTGAACTCCTGCGTTTCAGGAGTCCTCCTACCTCAGCCTCCCAAAGTGCTGAGATTGTAGGCCTGAGCCACAGTGCCTGGCCCATACACTTATTTTTATATCATCAGTTTATAACTTACTCTAAAAAGCTCTAAGAAAGATGATCATTGTTAACTTTCAATTATTTAGGTATTTTTAGAAAGCCAAGGAATTGAATTAAATCCACCAGAGAAGATGGCTCTTGATCCTTACACCGAACTCCGAAAACAGCCTCTTCGTAAGTATGTCACCCCATCAGACTTTGATCAACTCAAGCAATTTCTCACCTTTGACAAACAGGTAAGTGACAGAGGAACTGCAGTAGGCTTACTTATTTCCAAATGTGACCTATACTTATTGGCAAAAGGTTTGGGTAGCTGTACTGGTAACTATTTTGAAACATTACAGCTATAATTGAACTGTTGGGACACAGTACTGTCTTTCTGCTTTCATCAAGGGTTACAGGTACAGGAATGCCTGCATTTCATATGGAGATCCAAAGAAGATTGTGGAGTTGCGGAGTTGTTTTGTGAATTCCACCAAACATTTAAATCTCAAAACAATTCCTGAGCTACATCTACTTCCCACCTCACGTTTCCAATTGACAATTTTTTTCCCTTAAAATGAGCTAATTTCATAGACTCCTTTGGGAAACCATAAATCGATTATTGGGAAATTTCAAAAATATGCATATATGTAGGTTCTAATGTTAAAATGTTTAATTTCACAGAAACCCCACTACAGATGCTTTGTTGTTAAATGTTATATTAATGTTGGAGTCCAGAATGTTCTGAGCATTTTCCAACTCCGTTCCAACCTTCCTAATCCTCTCCCTTGTGAGCTGATGTGTATAAGCAGATTTAAATCCTTTCCTTTCTGTACTAAAGGGAGAGAGAAAAGGAAGAGATCACCTTCAGTGCTTCTTTGCTGTTCCTTTTCTTTAGACATTTAACCCCTTTTAGTTCAGAAAATGTAAACTAGCACTAGCATGGTCTTTTAAGGATTTTATTCATATCAGTCATATATCTGTTATTATTTTGTATTTAAAGATTTTGTTTATTCCCATGATTTGAAGAAGCCTAGCAAAAAAAAAAAAAAAAAAAAAAAGATTGTGTTTATATTATTGCTAGAAGATATGTGTTGATGGGACCAAAAAAAGACTGGTTAATAAATAAAAATTTTTTCTATACTAATTATATATATACTATATTCACATATACCTTTATTAATATTTATAAACCACTATGGAAAGAACTTCATTGCTCTTTTAATTTAGCTTCTCTTTCACTGACTAATATTTTGGATCAAAGTGAGCTCTTCTTTTCTGGCACAAACTTATAATCCTATTATTTAATTATTTCTGGCTGCTGACATATGGTACATAATTTCAGATGTTTTAGTATCTTTGATGAATATTTCTTTTTTTTTTTTTCAATTTACCCCATCTGAAATTACTTCATAGTCTTTCCAGCTAATCTTTTCATCATTGATACATAATTGCCAAAGTAGTCAAGTTGAACTCCCTACTTTTAAGATTCTTGAGTCACTACTTTGGATTCTTCAAAGGTCCTTCGATTTTATGCGATCTGGGATGATACAGACAGCATGTATGGTGAATGTCGGACCTACATCATTCATTACTATCTTATGGATGATACGGTGGAAATTCGAGAGGTCCATGAACGGAATGATGGAAGAGATCCTTTCCCACTCCTAATGAACCGCCAGCGTATGCCCAAAGTTTTGGTAGAAAATGCAAGTATGTTTGATTCAGTTTATTCTCTGTTACTTGGGATCTTTTTAGGTTCTTAAAGGAGTTAATCAGTATCCATGATTCGTTTAAACTTGGAAGCCTCTAGCTATTTTTGCTTAGATGCTCAGAAAATGGCTTCCCACAGCTTTCCTCCTTTACTTGCCCCTTGATCCAGGCATGTCCCCAAGACAGTCTGGTACCCAGGTCAAGGAAACAAAACCAAAACAACAGTGGGGAGTTTATTTAAAGTGCAGTAGAGCAAGGTTTCTGAACTGAAACGATTTAATATTAGATTTTTAATGCATTTTTCAAACAGGCTTGTTTTCATTCAAGGATATGAATGAAAGCTTAGCCTTTCTTTATATGCTTTCCTGACTTTGCTTCTCACTTCAACTACTTCCTAAACAGGAAGTTTCTATGTGGTTTAACTTGAGATTGGAAAAGGCATGTCTGTGACTCATAGAGGTGAGGTCTATTGTGTCAAACCCAGCTCATTCTTTGCTGGTTTAAAATTACCTAGCATGGGCTGGGCACGATGGCACACTCCTGTAATCCCAGCACTTAGGGAGACTGAAGTGGGTGGATTGATCGAGCCCAAGAGTTTGAGACCAGCCTGGGCAATGTGATGAAACCCCATCCCTACAAAAAATACAAAAATTAGCCGTGCTTAGTGCCGCACACCTGTATTCCCAGCTACTTGGGAGGCTGAGGTGGTAGGATCATCTGAGCCTGGGAGGTCGAGGCTGCGGTGAGCTGTGATTGTGCTGCTGCACTTCAGCCTGGGTAACAGAGTGGGACCCTATCTCAAGAAAAAGAAAAATAGTTACCTACCATGTTTGAGAGTGGCAGTGCAACAAAATGGCAGCAGATATCTGCTGTTCACTATTTCCTGGGATGAGTAGGCTTGCTTTAGTTATTGTTCTAGTAGTTTTTACATTTCACTTAGAATAATGTCATCTTGGTCACATGTAATGACTGACAACTCTCATGTTTGGGTGGCTGACAGAATTCTGTAAATGTGTTCATTGATTTTTTTTCTTTTTGCTATATTTTTTGGGAATTAGGATATAAGAAATTTCAGGTATTGGGGCTGGGCACGGTGGCTCACTCCTGTAATCCCAGCACTTTGTGAGGCCGAGGTGGGTGGATCATGAGGTCAGGAGATCGAGACCATTCTAGCTAACATGGTGAAACTCCATCTCTACTAAAAATACAAAAAATTAGCTGGGCGTGGTGGTGGGCGCAGTCCCAGCTTCTCAGAAGGCTGAGGCAGGAGAATTGTTTGAACCTGGGAAGTGGAGGTTGCAGTGAGCCAAGATCGTGCCACTGCACTCCAGCCTGGGCAACAGAGCGAGACTCCGTCTCAAAAAAAAAAAAAAAAAAGAAAAAGAAATGTCAGGTATTGAGCAAGAAATTTATAAATAAATGTGTAGTCTGAGGCTAAATTCAACCTGTCCACATGTATTGCTTCTCTTGCACAGTGCTCTTTTATAAAAATGCATTATTATTTGTGGGCAAGGAGTTGGAGGTTCCCATCATTGAAAGAATGGATAAGCAAAATGTAGTGAAGGTATATTTTGATTAATATACAGTAGTTAGAAGCAGTAAACAAGATGTTCCCAGAAAGCAAGTGGATGGATCTTAAAACATAATGCTGTGTAGGAAAAATACATAAAATTAGATATATAATGCTGTAACACATGCAAAACATAGTACACATAGGACACATTCAGTCACATAGCTGCATTAGAATGATTACATGTGAGGGGAGGAGAATGAGATTGGGGAAAAGGATAAAAGGGAGTGAAAATTGTCATCATTTTAGAATTAGGAAAGTTTATATTATATATATATATATATTTTAAATGAAAATAACTGCTAATTCAACTTGTAAGCTCAAGTAGAAACAACTGGATCTGTGCCCTAGTTCAACATAGTTTGGCTTCTACCTACTATACATATTCTTATAATCAGTTCTCTATAGAACCGTCTTAGAGTTCAGTGACAATGGGACTAATATACTAATTTTGGCCTTTCAGAATGCTAAAACAAGCCTGAAATCTATGCAGTTCAGAGCCAACAAACATTAGATTTACAATAGATAAAGAAAATGAATAGGAATATATTCAAGGTGGCATGAAAAGTCTCACTGAAACTAAATCCCTTTAAATGACAGATTCCAGGTTTGTCTCTGCCTTATCAATGTGACCTATATTGAAAACTTAATATATAATTATCCTCTTCTATAATTTCCCAATTAAAAATTTTTATCAAAGTTGTGTGGAGAGGCAACCTGGTGACATATATAGGGTTCTTTTCAAAAGTAGGAAAGAGGCTGGGTGCTGTGGCTCATGCCTATAATCCCATCACTTTGGGAGGCCAAGGCAGGAGGATCACCTGAGGTCAGAACTTCAAGACCAGTCTGGCCAACATGATGAAACCCCGTCTCTACTTAAAAATACAAAAATTACCTGGGCATGGTGGCAGGTGCCTGTAGTCCCAGATACTTAGGAGACTGAGGCAGGAGAATTGCTTGAACCCAGGAGACAGAGGCTGCAGTGAGCGGAGACTGTGCCACTTCACTCCAGCCTGGGCAACAGAGCAAGATTCCATCTCAAAAAAAAGAAAAAGTATCAGTCATGAGGTACAGAAAAGGCTATGTTTCCATCAGCGACATAATCCCTTTAACTAGAATGGTAGTGTTAAAAGAATGATGTCTAACTGACTCTCAAAGGCATTTATCCAATGGGTGATTTTTATTAAATTCAATTAACCAGGAGGTAAGTAACTTCTATGGGAACCATTTCATGTGCTAAGTGTTATGGAGGACAAAATGTAACTCCCATTCCTAGAATCCTATCTTTCAGTCATTTCTAGTATCATTAAGAAGACAAGGCATTTAAAATACATAAAGCTGTTAAGTAATAACACGAGTATACCAGATTATCTGATTATGTAATTAGTTAAGTCATGCAGACAGAGGTCAGAAGGAGAAAGGTGTGGGCCTGAAAAACTAAAGAAGTCTTTGTGAAAGTGCTGGGATTGGACCCAGATTTAGAATGGCAGAGAACAAAGGGCACACTGGAAAGAAGAACAAGAACAAAGGTTGGGAATTAGGAACAAGTATGGCATGTTTGGGGGCGTCCAAGAGATGGTGGCTAGGCAGAGTTTGTGTTAGACAGTAATAGGAAATTGTGGGAGTAACTTTCAAAAGTCCTCTCAACCAGGGCCTCCTGTTAAGTAGCTAAGATGAATCAAAATTATATATTTATAATGGATGAAGTTAAAATATCAGAAATTCTGGAAGTTATTTCTTTGTCAAGCACAATTGCATATTACCAATAGGTGGCAGGTAATGTCAAAATGGGACATTTTTTGGTTTACCAAAAGCTTTCTACTCACCTCTTGAACCCAAGGAACCAGGTTCTGAAAGTCTAAATATGTCAGTTGTCCTTCAGAGTGGCTTTCATAGTTTGATCTTGCCCTTGCCTGTTAGGTGAATCTTGAACACCCCTTGGACCTTTAGTGTTCCAGAAAGTTGGATGTTTTTCCTCACTTTCTGTGCATCTTTATTGACTCACTCAGTCATTCAAATAATTATAATCGAACATCCATATAGATGAAGGAAACACCATGCTAGGCAATGGAGATCTGAAACTACTATAAGCCCCATATCTCAAAGACTTTACAATCTGATGAGATCAACATACAGATCAATGAAATAGAATACATTGTCCAGAAATAGATGCACACATATGAGGTCATTTGATTTTTGACAAAGGTAAAAAAGCAATTAGGTGGAGAAATGATTGTCTTTTTAACAAAATGTGCTGGAACAATTCAGTAGCCATATGCAAAAGTAAATAAATGAATAAATTTCAACCCTTACCTCACCATACGTGAAAGTTAACCCCAAATGGATGGTAGACCTGGGCGACAGAGTAAGACCCTGTCTCAGAACAGGGGGAAAAAAAAGCAAATGTAATCAAAACAAAAATTGACAATTGGGACCTAATTAAACTAAAGAGCTTCTGCATAGCAAAAGAAACTATCAACAGAGGAAACAGACAGCCTACAGAATGGGAAAAAATATTTGAAACAGTGCATTTCACAAATGTCTAATATCCAGAATCTATAAGGAACTTAAATCAACAAGAAAAAAACCAAATAACCCCATTGAAAAGTAGGCAAAGGACATGAACAGACACTTCTCAAAAGAAAACATACAAATGGACAACAGACATTTTTAAAATGCCCAACATCATTAATCATCAGTGGGATGCAATCATACCAGTCAGTATGGCTATTATTAATAAGTCAAAAAATAACAGATGTTGGCAGGGTTGCAGAGAAAAGGGAATGCTTATACACTCTTCACAAGAATGTAAACTAGTTCCGCCCCTGAGGAAAGCAGTTTGGAGATTTCTCCAAAAATAGAACTACACCAATCCCATTATTAGGTATATACCCAAAAGAAAATAAATTATTCTATCCAAAAGATATTTGCACTCATGTTTATTGCAGCACTATTCACAATAGCAAAGACATGGAATCAACGCAGGTGCCCATCATTGGTGGATTGGATAAAGAAAATGTATTAATGGTACATATACACCATGGAATACTATATGGCCATAAAAAATAAAATCATGTTCTTTGCAGCAATGTAGATGCAGGTAGAGGCCATTATACTAAGTGAATTAACACAGAAACAGAACACTGGGTACACATGGACACAAAGATAGGAGCAATAGACACGAGGGACTCCAAAAGGAAGAAGTAAGGGAGAGGGGCAAGGGTTGAAGAATACCTATCAGGTACTCTGTTCACTATTTGGGTGACAGGATCAATAGAAGCTCAGACTTCAGCATCATATATATACCTGTGTAACCAACCTGCACATGTACCCCCCGAGTCTAAAATTTAAAAATAAATAAATAAATAACAAAAGTTTTGCTTTCCAAAAGACACTGTTAGGAAAGTGAAAGGAGAAGCTAAAGATTGGGAAAAATATTTGTAAAACATATTTGACAAGGTACTTGTCATAGGATATATAAAGTGGCTCTTAAAACTTAGTAAAACAACCCAAATAAAAAAATAGGTAAAGGATTAGAATAGATACCTCACCAAAAGCATGCATGCATGACAAGTTAGCACACAAAAAGACATTTAGCATAGTTACTTATTAGAGAAATGCAAATTAAAACCATGTAAGATACTACTGTATACCTACTAGAATGTCCAAAATTATAAAGACTGACCATACCAAGTGTTGACTAGGATGTAAAGCGGCTGAAAATTTCATACGCTGCTAGTGGAAGGTAAACTGAAATAACCACTTTGAAAAATAGCATGACAGTTTGTTTTTCCAAATTGCATATATATCTACCATACAAACCAGCCATTCTTTTCTTGGGTATTTGCCAAGAGAAAGGAAAACATATGTCCACACAGAAACTTATGTGAAAGTTTATGGCAGCTTTTTTTGTAATAGCCAAAAGTTGGAAAGAATGCAAATGTCTATCAACAGTTAGTGAATAAACAATTATTGTATATCAGTACTTCGGAATACTACTGAAAATAAAACAATTATTGATGTATGAAACAACATGAATGTATCTCAAAGTAACTATGCTAAGAGAAAGAATTCAGACAAAAATACATGCCTTATAATTCCATTGTTGTAAAATTATTGAAAACACAATATAAATAAGCAAAATAGATCAATGATTGCATGAGGATGGTGAGAAGGAGAGTTAGATTATAAAAGGGCATGAGGAGACTTTTGGATGTGATAGGTTTGTTTATTATTTTGATTATAATGATGGTTTCATGGGTAAATACATATGTCAAGCAACATCAAAATTGTATACTCTAAAAATGTGCAGCTTGTTGTAGTCAATTACACCTCAGTAAAGTAGTAAAAATATAAATTCATATCTAGATATGTCATAGTCAAATGTAAGAACACTAGATTCAAAAAGATCATGAAAGCAGCTCCAAATAAAAAGGGAACCCATACAGGATGGCAGTTAGAATGACAACTGACTTCCATAGCAACAGTGATTACCAGAAGACAGTGAAGTAATATCTTCAGAATGCTGAGAAAAAATGGAATTTAATGCCTAGAGAAACTGTCTTTCAGGAAGAAGGTGAAATACATTTCCAGGCAAACAGATGTTACTAACAACAGACCCTTACTGGGAAAATTCTAGAGTATACTTCAAATGGAAAGAAAATGATTGCAGAAGTAAGGTCTAAGATACAAGAAGTCATGAATAAAGAAAATAGCAAAGTGTGGGTAAATCTAAATAATTATTAACTATACAAATTAAAAGAACAATATTGAATTTGTGAGAGTTAAAAATATCAAATAGAACCAAAATGTATTACAGTAATAGCATAGGAAAGGGTGATAGGATTAAATACATAACAAGTTTTGAAAAATGTTGTTTTTTTAACTTTTATTTTAAATTCAGGGGTACATGTGCAGGTTTGTTTTATAGGTGAGCTTGTGTCATGGGGGTTTGTTGTACAGATTATTTTGTCTCCCAGGTGTTAAGCCTAGTACCCATCAGTTATTTTTCCTGATCTTCTCTCTCCTCCCACCCTTCACCCTCCAATAGACCCCAGTGTATATTGTTCCCTCCCGTGTGTCCATGTGCTCTCATCATTTAGCTTCCACTTATGAGTGAGAACATGTGGTACTTGATTTTCTGTTCCTGCATTAGTTTGCTAAAGATAATGGCCTTCAGCTGCATCCATGTTCCTGCACAGGACATGATCTCATTCTTTTTTATGGCTGCATAGCATTCCATGGTGTATATATACCACATTGTCTTTATCTAATCTGTCACTGATGGGCATTTAGGTTGATTCTATGTCTTTGCTATTGTGGATAGTGCTGCAGTGAACATACACTTGCATTTCTTTATGATAGAATGATTTATCTTCCTTTGGGGATATACCCAGTAATGCGATTGCTGGGTCGAATGGGTAGTTCTGTTTTTAGGTCTTTGAGGAATCACCACACTGCTTTCCATGGTGGTTGAACTCATTCACACTCCCACCAACAATATATAAAAGCGTTTTTAAAAACATACTTAAGGTATAGGCACATATCTTTAAAAAGATAGACAAATAAGTATCAAAAGAAACTGATGAAGTATAAAAACTGATGAAGCTATATTAGTATAATACAAATAGACATTTGGGCAAAAAGCTTTGATTGACATGAAGAGGATCATTACCTATTGCAAGAATATTTTATTTACTAGGAAAATATAATGATTCTAAACTTAAATGCAGTTAATAACATGGATTCAAAATATAGGAAAAATTCATAGCACCATTATTGAATGAGACTGGAAAAATACACCATAATAGTTTGAGCCATTAAAACATTTCTTTCAATAGTTATTATATCAAAAAGACAAACCAATAAACATATATATGACTTGAATAACATAATTATTATTCATTTAATAAATATGTATATACTTACCCAATACCTAGAAGATTATCATTCTTTTCAAACACAAATATCTGTAAAAATCAGTCTTAAGAATTTTTTTTTTTTTTTTTTTTTGAGACGGAGTCTCACTCTGTCACCCAGGCTGGAGTGCTGTGGCCGGATCTCAGCTCACTGCAAGCTCCGCCTCCCGGGTTCACGCCATTCTCCTGCCTCAGCCTCCCAGGTAGCTGGGACTACAGGCGCTGCCACCTCGCCCGGCTAGTTTTTTGTAGTTTTTAGTAGAGACGGGGTTTCACCGTGTTAGCCAGGATGGTCTCGATCTCCTGGCCTCGCGATCCGCCCGTCTCGGCCTCCCAAAGTGCTGGGATTGCAGGCTTGAGCCACCGCGCCCGGCCTCAGTCTTAAGAATTTTTAAGGCTAGCTATTGTATACCATACTTTCTGATTTCAACAAAATTAAGTTAGAAGTCAGTTTTGGAAATATAACGTGAAAAAAACCATGTATTTGGAAATTGAAAAGCATATTTTCAGATAACCCATGAGTTAAAAAAAATATTGTCAGAAAATACCTAGAACTGAATGGTAGCAAAGACTCTTAAAACTCTAAAAAAAAGAGGTACTTGGAGGAAAATATATAGCTTTAAATGCTTACTAAGAAGAAAGATGACAATAAGTTAGGCATATTTCTTAAAAAGTTAGAAATCTAAAGAATTTAAAAATTAAAATATTAAGAAATTAAAAGGAAGGAAATCATAAAATAAGAGTCTGAAAATAATGAAATTGAAAACAAAGGTAACAGAGAAGATTTGTCAAGTCAAAAGTCGTTTCCTTGAAAGGACTAATAAAATGACAAACTATAGACAAGATTTATGAAGGGATAAACAAAGGAAGACACATATACACAATATTAAAAATAAAAGAAGAGGCCAGGCACAGTGGCTCACACCTGTAATCCCAGCACTTTGGGAGGCCAAGGCAGGCGGATCACTTGAGGTCAGGAGTTGAGACCAGCCTGGCTAATGTGGCGAAACTCCATTTCTACTAAAAATGCAAAAATTAGCCCAGCGTGGTGCTACACACCTGTAGTCCTAGCTACTTGGGAGGCTGAGGCAGGAGAATCGTTTGAACCTGGAAGGCAGAGGTTACAGTGAGCCAAGATCGTGCCACTGCACTCCAGGCTGGGCAACAGAGCAAGACTCTGTCTCAAAAAAAAAAAAAAAAAAAAGAAGCATTCTTTAAAATGCCATAACTATTAAACATAAAATAAAAGAATAATACAACTTTATGCCAATAAATTTAAAAACCTAGGTAAAATGAGCAGTTTTTTGTTTGTTTTTGTTTTTGTTTTTGAGATGGAGGCTCGTTCTGTCACCCAGGCTGGAGTGCAGTGGTGTGATCTGGGCTTACTGCAAGCTCCGCCTCCCGGGTTCATGCCATTCTCCTACCTCAGCCTCCCGAGTAGCTGGAACTACAGGCGCCTGCCACTGCACCCAGCTAATTTTTTTTTTTCTTTTGTATTTTTAGTAGAGACGGTGTTTCACTGTGTTATCTAGGATGGTTTTGATCTCTTGACCTCGTGATCCGCCCACTTCAGCCTCCCAAAGTGCTGGGATTACAGGTATGAGCCACCGCGCCCAGCCAAAATGAGCAGTTTTAAAAAAGTATAACTTGTTTATGAAGAAATAGAAAACCAAATATCTTCAACATTAAAGAAATAGATTTAGTTTAAACATTTCCCACACAAAAGCCAGCAGATCCAGATAATTTTACAGAAGATTTTTGACAAATATTTAAAGAACAGATAATTCTTAGCTTAACACAAACACTTTTAGAGAGAAGGAGAACTTCTTAATTCTTTCATTTAAAAAGGCCAGTGAAACCAAAGTCACCATGAGAAAGAAAAACTACAGTCATTCTCACTTAAGCAGATATATGCAAAAATCCTAAACAAGATATCAGTAAACCAGATCCAGCATTATATGAAAAAATAATTTGTTGAGCAAACAAAGGCAGATGACTGGACAGCACACATACATATACCAGATCTGCTGGAATATTGTATACTAAGGGAAGTACGTATAGTCAGAAGCTGTGTCACCCATTGCCCATCGCTTCCTGGGGAAGCTCAAAGGGAGGTAGTAGGGTTGGGAGCAGACAAAGGGAGAAGGATCCCTTGGACTGTAGAACTTTTATTAATAAGATGCATTATTAGGGAAATAGCAGGCCCTCCTTTGCCATGATCAAGGGCCGGAGTTCAAATTTTATGCCTGTTATAGCAGAAAGTTAGCCTTATTCCTGTTTTTCAATCTTAGTAATTACCAGTTAGGAGAACATCAGCCTACTTTTCATCCCCGTTGTGATCAGGGTTCTGTGCCAAAGCTTTGTGGTTACAACTATAGGATGTGGCACTCTACTAGAACTGATTGACTCTTAAGATTTCCTTGGATGCCAAGCTGCAGGTAATCAACCTTTTTTTTTTTTTTTTTTTGGTTTCTTTTTTTTTTTTTTTTTTGAGACGGAGTCTTACTCTGTCGCCAGACTGGAGGACAATCCCGGCTCACTGCAACTTCCGTCTCCCAGGTTCAAGCGATTCTCCTGCCTCAGCCTCCCAAGTAGCTGGGACTATAGGTGCCCGCCACCATGCCTGGCTAATTTTTTATATCTTTAGTAGAGACGGGGTTTCACCATGTTGGCCAGGATGGTCTCGATCTCTTGACCTCATCGTGATCCACCCACCTCAGCCTCCCAAAGTGCTGGGATTTCAGGCGTGAGCCACCGTGCCCAGCCCAGGGAATCAATCTTAAACAAGTTAATTCTTAGTTCTCATGAAACAGTTAAGACAAGACTGGAATTATTTCACAAATGCAAGATTGATTCTACATTTGGAAATTATTTATTCCCACATGAATGGATTATTGTCATCATCTCATTGACTGTCCCTGCCTCCTATCTCCAGGACTAGCTTACAGTGTCCTAATAGCAGTGATTACAACTGAAATGAAACCACTATTTATATAATTTTTTAGTATCTGTCTCCCTAAACAGAATATTTTCTCCATGAAGTCAGGAATTGTATCTACAGTGTTAATTATTGTAATCCCAGTGTTTAGCAGTGCACCTAGTACATGATGGTCACTAGTAATTGTTGGATGAATGGATAAACAGGTAGGAAGTTGAGCTAAATGACTTCGATCTTTCCTAGACCTAAGACTTTACCCTTATAGAAGGACATTTGTTCTTTCCTCCTGTAGTGATTTCTTCTAAGCATTAATTTGCTAAAATTAGTGATTTGTAGTGATAGTTTGAGCTGAATATGGGAGAGAGACTTTACAAAAACTTTATTATGTATGTGTCCTATCAACAGATGGAAATACACAGCCATGTGTTCTAGTGGGAATGTAGGGGAGACCCTGACTCTTGACCAGAGCAAAAGACTGTACTCCCTCAGGTTCTCAAGAATGGTTGTTGTATGTCAAGTCTTTCTTGACACACTCATTCCTTCTTCTTTTCTCTCTAACACCATCTTATATTAGAGAACTTCCCTCAGTGTGTGCTGGAAATCTCTGACCAAGAAGTGTTGGAATGGTATACTGCTAAAGACTTCATTGTTGGGAAGTCACTCACCATCCTTGGGAGAACTTTCTTCATTTATGATTGTGATCCATTTACTCGACGGTATTACAAAGAGAAGTTTGGAATCACTGATTTACCATGTATTGATGTGAACAAGCAGGAACCACCTCCGGTAAAACAGGTAATCAGGTAGTACTTCGTAGTGTGGTGAGAAAACTAATTTTTTGAGGTAGAAATTTAAGAAAAAGAAAAAAGACTTCTATGCAAATATTTGATAAATAATGGACAAAGTATATGTAATACAGTAGTTCACAAAAGAAGAAATGCAAATGGCAAAAAAATTATGAAAAGACCCTTAATGTAACTGATAATCAATGAAATAGAATGAAAATAATGATGTTTTTGCATCTGTTCAATTTTAAAAGATTCACGATATTCAGTGTTTGCCCTATATGAAGAAATGGGAATTTTCATATACTGTTTATGGGAAAGCCAATCAGAGTAAACTTTCTGAAGGGCAATTTGTTGTCTATTTTATTTTGATAAATAAATAACATATATATTTTCTGGCTGGGCACAGTGGCTCACGACTGTAATCCAGCACTGTGGGAGGCCAGGGCAGGCGGATTACTTGAAGTCCGGAGTTAGAGACCAGCCTAGCTAATGTGGTGAAACCTTGTCTCTACTAAAAATACAAAAATTAGCCGGGTGTGATGGTGCGCACCTGTAATCCCAGCTACTGGGGAGGCTGAGGCACGAGGATTGCTTGAACCTGGGAGATGGAGGTTGCAGTGAGCTGAGATCACGTCATTGCACTCCAACCTGGGCAACAGAATGAGTGAGAGTCTGTCTCAAAAAATACATAGATATATCTGTTTCGATATATATATTATAACTCATTATGGTTTATAATATATATGATATTGGATATATATGATGATAGGACACATACATAATATAGTTTATATTATGATATATAGATATAGATGTATCTCATGTCTTTTACCTAGAAATATACTTTGGGGACTCTAAAAACATGTGGAAGAATGTGTATTGTAGCATTATTTATAAAAAAAAAAAGTGTGAGGAGATTGACAAAATAAATGATATCCATTCATGAAATGGATGTATGAAAATACATCTATTCATACAATTAAAAGATAATTAAAATACACCCATTCATAAATTAAAAGACTACTGTGTGTGTAAAATATCACTGGGCCCTTTCTCCTCAAAAGAAAGGCATGAATAAAATGATGAAATGATTGAATCCTTCCAGCCAGGGCCCTGCCTTCCCGTCTAACAGCTGCTCCTCTTGCTTGCACTTGGCCTCCAGTCGTACTGAGTTCTGTGATTCTGCCAGTACAGCATCTTGTTTTACTCCCAGGAACTCTTGCTTGTGCTCTTCCTCCTTGAACCACTTTTCTGTTCTTACATGCAGCTCTTTTTTATCCTCCAATACCCAGTGTAGGCTTCCTCTCCAAAAAGTGTTTTCTAAAGCTCCAGGTAGGGCTAAAAGCCTTTCATCTCTATTCCTGGGGTATTCTCTGCCTCCATCCACTAGCACTTCTCTATTATATTAAATTATCTGCTAGTGAATCTTTTGTACTAGATTGTAACTCCCTTGAGGCCGGAGACTATGTCCTACTCATCTTTCTCTCCTAGTACCTAATACAGTGCCTAAAAAATAGGAGGTATATGTTTCTTGAACTGGACTGAATAAAATTGGCTATGAAGGTGTTCTGCAAAAAAGAAGTGGTGTCTTAGGCAAAACTTTTAGAAACAATGTTTTATAGAAACAATTACAAAGAAGGATTTGGATTTTGGTATGCTATGAGTTCCCAGAGGCAATACAATTTCTGGAAGGAAGTGTGGGTGATAATACCTCTTGCTGTCAGTTTTTTCTCTGATAGATTTCTTTATCAATGATGTGTTCATTGATTAAGAATGATGATAAACCCTCTCCTGGTGTATATGGATTGTGAAAAGAAAAATCATTATGATAAACCCTCTGCCCCTAAGTTTTTTGGCAGCAGTTGATGCAGTATATAGGGGAAAATAGCATGGGATCAGATTTAGATTTTGATCAAGGAAACTATTTTACCTCTTCAGTTTATAGATAAGGATGGTTGTCTAACCAGGAGGTAGAGTAGTGAGAGATTGCAACACAGTGATGCCCTTTGCTTAGTGAAAGGACTTTGACCAATTTTTTTTTTTTTTTTTTTTTAAAGACTGGGTCTTGCTTTATCTCCCAGGCAGGAGTGAGTGGTGTAGTCTTGGCTCACTACAACCTCCACCTCTCAGGTTCAAGCTATTCTCATGCCTCAGCCTCCCCAGTAGCTGGGACTACAGGTCATGCTACCACACTCAGCTAAGTTTTGTATTTTTAGTAGAGACGGGTTTTCACCATGTTGGCCAGGCTGGTCTGGAACTCCCTACCTCAGGTGATCCACCCACCTTGGCCTCCCAAAGTGCCAGGATTACAGGCATGAGTCACTGCACTGGCCTGATCTATCTTTTGAGCCGATGAAAACTTTTGAGTCTTAAAATACCTCTGTTCCCCATCCTTATTACTATCATCTTTTTTTTCTCCTAACCTATCTTGAAGTAAAGAAAAGAGAGGGGAGCCCTGTATAAAGAGCAGAGGGAACTGAAGATCTACTGTAGATTTTAGTTGGTTATTTTGCTCTATCCCAGCCACTTTGTGTAATAAAACTAATTTTATATAATAAAACATCTATACATTTGGCACATTAATTACAGTATTTGGTCAGTTTCTTTCCCATACTTTTTCTATAATAAATAGCTCTATAGTAAACAAATTCCATCTGTCCATGAAATTTGTTGGAGATAAATAGAATGCCAATTACTAATCAGCAAACACTTTTTAGTCATTACACCTCAGTCATTTTAACCCTAAATAACATAAATGGAAACCAGGGATAGGAATTTGTAGCAGAGTCTAGAGGGATAAAGCTAGAGCCAAGCCAATGGAGGGATAGAAGTAGATATGAAATGGATATATTCAATTCGAGAGGCATGGCACTTGTAAGTCAAGCTTCTCTGCTAGATCAGGAATAAGTAAACATAAATGCAATAGCCAGATGTGTTTTCTCTCAGGCTGGCTCCATCTGGAGGCATACTGGTAGGGAAAAGAAAGAAACCAGAATTAGGAAAGCTAATCTGCTGTGGAGACTGCTCCTGAAAACAGTATCTGAAGGTTGTGGTACTCTTGGGTTCTATGTATACTACTTGCTCAGTTGAAGATGTCCAGACAGAAACTGTGGTAAGTGGATCATATGACCAGGAGTATCTAGGAGTGATGATATCCATAGTCAGATGAGTGTTCATCTAGTTTACAACAGGACCCACCTAAGCAGTAGCTTGAAGTATGAGAAGCAAGATGCCAGGATACCATGAATATGGACTGATATTTAGGGAAGGTCTTTATTGCAGGCAGGGAAAGTGAGGTATATTCAGGAAAAACAGGTAATCTGTTAAAATACAATAGGAATTTGAGAAGAAGGCCCAGAGGCTTTATAGCTACCTTCTTATTGCAAAATCCTCAACCCTCAGTGACCTCCCTACTGGCACCCCCAGCTAGGATGCTCTCATTGTGTGTTGTTGGTACAAGTGCAAAGCAAGTTCAGATACCACCACTTTGCAGTTTCTGCCTAGCCTCCAGAGAAAACTCAACTGCTTAGCACGTAGGCCATCAGCTCAGGGTTCCTCTGCCCATAGTAACATGTAAATTCACTGAGTAGTGGTTTTGCAATTGAAGCAAATTAGGTCATTTTCCATCTGCTAAATCTACTAGTCATATTCTAGCCATGACTATCACATTAACTACAGTCCCAACTAGTGATTTTGGGGTCAGTGTTCCAAGTAGTACGCCATGGACAAATTTAATAGTCCTTTGTTGAAGAAATACTCTGTTATGGATGGTAGTAGGGACTATATGAACTTACTTGTTAAAGTGCCTGAAAATAATACATAAAAAGATTTTGTGGAGGTATATACAAGAGAAAATGTGTGCTACAAGCTGAATTTCCCGAGAAAGCATAGCAAAGAGGAGTCAGGAATAAATAACCCTGCTGATGTTTGCCTATCATTAGATGAGGAGGAGGAAGACTTAGTCTTTGACCTAAAGTTCTTAGGGAAATAAATCTTAGCATCCTACAGTGATGCTTCAGGCTCTTCATGGAGCCTAAATGAAACATACAAGCTCAACCTATATCTTCACGCAAACTCATTAAATAACCTTTGTATCTGAAAAGTAATTTCCTAAATTGAACTTTTTCATGAAGAAAGGGGGTCCTGTGTGGACAAGAGATCTGAGTTCTCAGAAAACTATAGCTGTCATCCTGTTCTGTGAGGCAGAAATCAAGAAATAAAAAGGTTAGAAATATGGATGTAAGTAGGAGAAAAAGTCGCTTGAATCAAGTTCTTACCACCTTTCCCCTATCACACATACACTCACTCTCTCTCTCCCCCCCCACTCCCCCTCCCTCCCTCCCCCACTCCCTCCCTTCCCCCCCTCCCTCTCTCTCTCTCTTACTTTGGGTGAACTGAGGAAACAGTGTCCGGGTCTGCTAGGGTAAGGTCCACATCCTAGAGCAAAGAAGTCATACACAGACCCATGCTAGGATGACTACAGGGTCATTTGCATTGGGACTGAGGTGGGACTAGGTCCTGCTTTTGTAGTAAGGGGTCAGTTTACATCAGCAATAGTTTCTCTCTAGCCCTGAGAGTTACTTTAGAGCATCATCAGTTACTTCTGTGATCACTGAACTTGATGCAAAATCCACAAAGAGGAAGGGGATAAGTTGTTTTTTCTGACTGTATTTGTTTATATAGAAAATATATTTGAATAAGTATTTTCTAGAGTTTTTTTCGTTAAACTTACAGTTATCTTTAATGTAATTTTAACACAAGTAGCATTTGCCTTACGTCTTGCTTCCTATATATCTCCAGGAGTTGCCTCCTTATAATGGTTTTGGACTAGTGGAAGATTCTGCTCAGAATTGCTTTGCTCTCATTCCAAAAGCTCCAAAAAAAGATGTTATTAAAATGCTGGTGAATGATAACAAGGTGCTTCGTTATTTGGCTGCACTGGTGAGGCTAATTTTTATATACTAAAGATTCTCTTCTATCTCAGTACTGTGTATGATTGTTTATTTTGTCTGTAAGCTATAGATTAACAGCTGTCAGAGTTATGTGTTGACTCAACCAACCATTGTATCTAGTACCCAGCCTTCAGGGAGGTTGGATAGTATTAAGTATGGTGCCCCTGAGCTAAGACCTAGATCAAGTCCTATCTCTCCCAGTAATCTTTCTTAGGTCATTAATCTCTCACTCTTAACACCTCAAATGTTGACAGACCTTTTGCCTCTTTTATTAAGTAACTATGAAATTGCTTAATATTCAAACCATGTGTGTATCTGTGTGGCTTTTTCATATACTGTGATTTCCTTGAGGTTAGGGACCATGTCTTAGTAATTTACCTGTGATATCTTGCCAGATATCTTGAGAAGTTATGTGACTAATAGTTAAGAGCATGCAGTTGGAAATAGACATACACTCAAGTTCTGCATATCCCATTAATTAGCTGAATTGTATTAGATAAATTATTGATAGAAATTCAAAGTATAAGGTCTTTAAAATGGAAAAAAAATGTAGACTAGGAACCTAACCATTTTCTTAGAAATATGGACATAAATAGCAGAAGTTGAAATAAGTTATATCTGGGAATAGGAATTAGGAGCTGGGGGTAGGAGGTGTCAGGTGACTTTTCAAACTACATACATGTTTTTTAAAATGATAAAAACTAAGGTAAAGACAACTGAATAATAGATTTTAGAAAATGATTGTACAAAGCTTTAAATAAAAAGGGAGTCCTGGCTAAAAACAAAATTTTTTAAGAAAACAACAAAACAGCAAAATGTAGGCCAACTAGAGCACTCTCCATAAGAATTCTGACCAACAAAGGTTTTGTAGTACTAGATTCTTTCAGTTACTGTTAAAATTCAAGCGCCTTGTCGAATTATGATATGGTAACTATAACTCCTTAAGGGCAGGAATCATGGCTTTCTAGACTTTGTAGGTACTCATTAACTGCTCGTTCAGTAGGCAAAATAATTTATTTCTGCACACATTATCCATGAGTAAGGCAATACAATATTTTACCCATTTTATGTTTCAAAACTTAAGAAACAGAAAGGCTAGTTATCTTGTCCCAGATCCAGTGCTGCTTAGACAGGGGTAGGACTAGAACTCAGCCTTCTGGCTTTCAACCCAGTATTCTTTTGATGAAGAACTAGTTTCATACTTAGGGTTAGAAAAGGGAAAGGAACGCATATGGGTTTGTAAACTGCAAAATTGTAAGCTTACCTTTGATACATGAAAAACCTGGAAAAATTAATACAAAGTTGATTACAAAAATGGCTATGAATAGTGTTAGATATTGCTAACTAAGGAGAAAGGATAAATTTCTTTTGATTGCAGCCTTCTGTACTCACAAACAACTTGGTCAAACATGATATATCACAAAAAGTTAAAGCGTTTGCAGAGGACTTCTATTCCTAGCCATGATAGACCGGATAATTTGGATCAGCCCTCTTGCTGAGGGGTGTGTGTGTGTGTGTGTGTGTGTGTGTGTGTGTGTGTGTGTGTGTGCACGCGCGCGCACGTATATGTATGTGTATGTGTATGTGTGTTACCACTTGAAGGTGCTGAACAACTAGCAAGATGTGAAGAATCACAGAACAAGAACCAGGGAAACAATGAGAACCACAGAAGTGAACCTGACATTTGGGGCCATTTTTCCGCTAGGCGTATTTGCTGATTTCAGAAGACCCACCTGTGAAGACAAACATTGGAATCTATTTAGGGCCTGTCAAAGGCAGAAGCTGCTGGTAAACCCTCTGTGCTTCAGTCTGTCTGTAGCTAATCTTTGAAGGGACTGTTGTCTGTCTTTGAATTATAGTCCCTGATTGTCTCAGTTTTACAAATCAGATTAAGGTGATCCTGGATTCTAATAACCCCAGGTGACTGTCAGAAGCAAACAAATTCTCTGCAGATGACATCATTTTCAGCTTCAATTTATTTCTAGAATTTTAAAAATACAGTGTAACAATATTAATAATACAGTGTTCAGAAACAAGACAAGATAACATAAAGTGACCAGAAATAAGAGACTATAGAATATACCTATAGGGACTTCAGATACTGGCATTATGAAACTTAAACTTAAGCTGGGAGCAGTGGCTCACACCTGTAATCCCAACACTTTGGGAGGCCAAGGAGGGTGGATCACTTGAGATCAGGAGTTTGAGACCAGTCTGGCCAACATGCTGAAACCCCATCTCTACTAAAAAAATACAAAAATTAGCCAGGCATGGTGGCACGCACCTGTAATCCCAGGTACTCGGGAGGCTGAGACATGAGAATCACTTGAACCCGGGAGGCGGAGGTTGCAGTGAGCCAAGACTGCATCACTATACTCCAGACTGGGTGACAGAGCAAGACTCCGTCTAAAAATGAAATGAAATGAAATGAAATAATTTAAAAAATTTAAAAACCCTTTGTTTACCATGTTAAAGAATAAATTGAGATTTTCAGCAAAAAATGAGAAATAAGCCAAAAAAGTCTGTTTCAGTTTTGAAAAATCATCACATTAACAGAATAAAAGAGAAAAATTAGATTTTGAACAACATTTGCTAAAATCAATCTGATTTAAAAATAAAACTCACATATACCCCTGAACCTAAAATAAAAGTTTAAAAAAGTAAAAAATAAAACAAAACTCTTAATAATAAAAAAAGGAATAAAAAGGAGTTTCCTTAATCTGTTAGAGGGTATGGTGAAAAGTCTACTACAAACAGCTTACTTAGTGATGAAATGTTGAAAGGGTACTTTCTGAGATTAGGAACAAGGCAAGACTGCTATCACCCCTTCTGGTCAACATTGTTCTGGAAGTCCTAGCTGGAACAGTGAAACAGGAAGTGAATACACAAGCATACTGATTGAAGAGGATAAAATAAAATTGTCATTATCCAAAATGAACAATTGTATATACAGAAAATAAAGAATCTGCCTTCTACATTAGGGAAGTCAATATACAAATAGCAACAAAGAAAACATAAAGTTAAAAAATACCATTTACCATAGCATCAAAAATATTAAATTCCTAGGTATAAATTAAATTCCTTGGTATAATATTTTAGGTGTTACATACAAAAGATACGTTACATACAAAAGATATGTGTTACATATCTTTTAGGTGTTACACACAAAAGATATGTTACATTCAAAAGATATGTAACACCTAAAAGATATATCTTTATCATACAAAAGATATGTGATATCTTTTACATACAAAAGATATGTAACACCTAGATGTTACATACAAAAACACTTTAGGTGTTACATATCTTTTAGGTGTTACATACAAAAGATATGTTACATACAAAAGATATGTAACACCTAAAATATTATTGAGAGAAAATTAAGAAGACCTAAATAAATGAAGGGATATACCATGTTCATTGGTTAGAAAATTCAGTATTATAAAACTATTTTCCCCAAATTGATCTATGGTTTAAAAGTAATTACAGTCAAAAAATCCAAAAATGTTTTTATTTTTACAGACAAATTGATTCTGTAATTTAAGTGGAGAGGCAAAGCACCAGGAATAGCTAAGATACTCTTGGAGAAGAGCAAGATCAGTGGATTTTGCTCACCAAAATATCACTCTGTATTAAAAGTCACAGTAATTAAAACAACATGTTTTTGGTGCAAGGGTAGACAAACCAATGGAATAGAATAGACAGCCCAGGAAAAGACATATGATAAATACAGCACTGCAGAGGGGCTGGGAAAGGAAGATGTTTCTAATCAGTGATATCAGAACAATTAGATATTCATGTAACAAAAGAGAAGAAAATTTGACCTCCATCTCACACCAAAAGTGGCAATCAAGTCTAGGTAGATTGAAAATCTAAATGTGAAAAGCAAAACAATAAAACTTCTTAGCAATAAATAATCTTAACATTATAGTGGGGAAAGATTTATTTAGTGGGATACAAAAAGACAGTCATGTTTTAAAAATGGATAAATGGCCAGGCACAGTGGTTCATGCCTGTAATCCCAGCACTTTGGGAGACCAAGGCAGGCAGATTGCCCCAGCTCAGGAATTTGAGACCAGCATGGCCAACATGGCGAAACCCTGTCCCTACTAAAAATACAAAAAATTAGCTGGGCATGGTGGTACATGCCTGTAGTCCCAGCTACTTGAGAGGCTGAGGCAGGAGAATCACTTGAGTCTGGGGGGCAGAGGTTGCAGTGAGCTGAGATTGCACCACTGCACTTCAGCCTGGGTGACAGAGCGAGGCTCTGAATAAATTAAATAAAATAAAATGGATAAATGTGACTACATTAAGATGAAAACTTTCTGTTCTTCCAAAAAACAGCATTAAGAGTGTAAACAAAGGCAAGCTTCAAGTGGGAGCAGATGTTTAATACAGAAATCAACCAAGATCTTATATTCAGAATATGTAAAGAACACTCTGAAATCACTTAGAAAAATGAGCAAGAAACTTGAACAGGCATTTCACAGAAGAGGATATCCAAGAGGCAACTAAACATATAAGAAGGGCCAGGTGCAGTGACTCACACCTGTTTTCCCAGCACTTTGAGAGGTCGAGGCAGGAAGATCGCTTGAAGGCAGCCTGGGTAACATAATGAGACCCTACCTCTACAAAGATAAAAAAATAAATTAGTTGGGCATGGTGGCATGTGCCTATAGTCCCAGCTACTTGGGACACTAAGGCGGTAGGATCACTTGAACCCAGGAGTTCGAAGGTGCAGTGAGCTATGATCCTGCCACTGCACTCCAGCCCAGGCAACAGAAACTCTGTCTTTAAAAATATGTACATGTGAGAAGTTGCTTTGCTTGTTAGTAACTAAAGAAGTGCAGATTACAATCATAGTGAGTTGCCTCTACCACCCATCAGAATCATTAATATGTTGATGAGAATATGGAACCATAGGAACTCTCATACTCGTTACTAAGAGAGTATACCCACTTTGTAAAACACTTTGGCATAATCAAATATACTAGATTGTGCTAAGGGTGCAATATATATGTACCAAAAGATAAGAATGTTTATAATAGCATAATTCATAATAGCAAAAATAGACCTAAATGTCTACTACAAGAGACTGGATAAGTTATGGCCTATTTGTGTCATAATTTGATTTCTGTTCAATGAAAATTAATGAACTACAGCTACTAGTAACAACATGGCTGAATCACATCAACATAATTTTGAATGTAAGAATCCAGACACAAAAGAATGCATGCATATTATGTAATTTCATTTATATGAAGATTAAAAAGCAGACAAAACAAAACTTTATGGGTGTCTGCTTTGTAGCAAAACTAAAGAAAACCATACAGTTCAAAGCAATGACCTGTTCGGTAGGGGAAGGATAGAATATTGATTGAGAGGTTCTGTCAGCGTTCTGTTTCTTAACCTGGATGGTGGTTATATGGTTGTTCACTTCATTAAAATTCTTTTGGCCATACATTTTGGTATTTTTATTGTTGTTTTGGGTTTTTTGTAGTTTTCTCTCTGTGTTACTGTTCACAGTAAAAAAATTTAAAAGAAAGCCAACAGAACTATTAGTAAAGAAATAGTGGATATCTTCATGTGGGCAGGAAAAAAGAAGTGCTATTCTGGTCATGGTAATTTTCAGATGTTTTCCCCTGACCTATTTGATGAAATAGAGAATGTATTCGTTAGACTCATCACAAAAGTTCTTGAGGAAGAAAAAGGGTGCTTGACAATAAGGGGAAAAGGTTTATGAGTGAGGTGGGGACTTCAAAAGAAAATATATAGAAATTCAAAAAGAAGGGAATATGCTAGAAAAATGATCAGAGACAATTAAGTCCCATGGAGGTCAGACAAAGACACGGGATGTGTTCTGAGAAAACAATGTATACTAAGTTCTGATAGGCAATTGGTGCCTAAGTAAAAGTATGCTGGTAAACTCTCTGGGACTGAGAGTGGAGTGCTGGCTGAGAAACTTGGCAAAGCTTTGGAAAAGCATAAGAAACATGATTTGAACTGTGATCTTCAAAGCAGCTGAATGTCTTCCAAGAGATATGCAAGACAGTACCATCTGTGGTGTTTGTCAAGAAAATATTACAGCCTCTGTTTATTTTATTTACTATGAGTGCATTTATTTTATAGCCTCTGATATTTTTATATGTGCCTTTTAATGCACAATGTTTATATAGAAGAACATATGTTTAATTATTAATTCATTCAATAAATATTAAAGGACTACTCTGGGCTAGATATGGTTCTAGATACCAAAGGTACAGTGGAGAACAAGATAGACAAATATTTGCTCTCATGGAGCTTACATTCTAGTCAAATAAATACATTGTATAAGGATAGGTAGTAACGTGCTGTAAAAAATAAAGCAAGACAGAGAATGATGGGAAAGGGGCTCATTTATATCAGCAGAATGGGGAAAGCCTCTTTGAGGAGGTCATAGCAGAGTAGAAACCAAAGGAATAGCTGGGGGAGCCAGCCAGGGAAATATCTGAGAGAGCTGCATATTAGACCGAGACAGTGTGCAGTGAATGGAGGGCAAAAAGGTGGAAATGACAGGTCGGGGGCCAGCCAGGGCTCTGCAACCAGTGGTATAACAAGGCCAGAGGAATGGGCTGATGGGAGCAGTCCAGTAACAAGAAAGTATAGATAACAAGCTGCAGATAATTTAAAAATAAAACCAACTAAAAGTTGGTCTGTTTCTTCTTATCATTTGCCTGTAATTCTAAACAACATCAGTGATACTCTTCCCCAAAGGGATGGCTCCTCCATACAGTAGAATTTCAGTTAATAAGTGTAAAAGAAAAGTGGGAAGTAGAAAAATTATCATTATGCACACACTGCTGTAATCACGGTTGCAGATAAGATCCAGCAATGGCTGCTAAAATTAGTGGGAAAACCTTTGAGGAGAAACAGGATTCCCATAATCTCAAAATATCTCCCGCAAGATGTTTTGTAATTGCAAAGGGAAATACAGTAACTTTAAGGGAAGAAATCCAGCAGAAATCTTAACCAAGTGATCAAGGTTAGTGTCATCCATAATAAGATATATTGACTTCATAAACTCCCTGGTATACACTAAAGACATGACATCTTTTCTGGGATACTTTTGCCAAAAATGCAAAAATGAGATGCATGAGGAACATTCAAGAAAATAATTGATCAGTAGTCTTCAAAAGTGTCAAAGTCATGAGAGAGAAGGGCAGATTGAGGAACTATCTATCACATATTGGAGGAGACTAAAGAGAAATAATAACTAAATGCAATGTGGGATCCTGGATGGGATCCTGAAACAAAAAGACCATTTGTCAGAAACACGTGAAATTTGAATAAGGACTGTAGTTTATTTATTAATATCGTACTGTTGTTATTTTCCTGGTTCAGATAATTGCACTAATGGCTATATAGGATGTTAACATTAGGAGAACCTTGGTGAGGGGCGTGAGAATTCTCTGTAATATTTATGCAGCTTTTCTATAAATGTAAACCTCATTCCCAATAAAGACAATAATTTTTTTTTTAAGTTTTATAGTACTCTTTCCTGCCATGGTAAACCATTACCATTGTCACCCCCAATGGCCCTGGTATGCCCCTGCTTAGAACTTTGTATTTTATTCTAAGTGTGACAAGAATTCTTTGAAGGTTTGAGAGCAGAGGAGTGATATGATTTGATTTTTATTAACTATATTGTGATTGTTTAACATTTATATTTTTACTACATGGGTGTACAATCCAAATGATTTGAAAACTATTAGATGAGGGAATGATATGAGAAGATTATTTCACTAAGAGAAAAATCTAATGACTTCTTTAATAGATGAAGAACTATTAACACAAACAATCCCATGGGCTTAATGAGAAGATGTGCTACAGTTATAGTATGAGTGGATTTTAGGAATAAGCAGAGCTGTATTAAGGTTTGTTGGAGCTGGAATTTCTTCCTTAGGGGTTGTGTGATCACTCTGCAATTTGATTTAGAAAAAGTCTTGTCTACAAGGTAGTTTCTCAGAATCACTTTCAATTCTTTGATTTTATATTACTCTTATCCCCTCTTTTTAAATTTTTTTTTACGTTATGTATATACATTTGCTTAAAAAACAAAACCTTACTTAATCATCTTAGTGTTCATGAAGTTGAACATAGTATCAGCCAACAGGTCTCAGCTAGCAGCCTGTGGTCAGAATGTAGCCCAAATATATGCTCTAGTATACTGTGTTTGTTTGGGCTTCATGGTGCTTTAAAAGAGTTGGAGTCAGTACTTTAAAATCAGAGGTTTAAAATAGTAATCCACATTTTTATCTTTTGAAAAACTGAAAGATCTAGCAACATTGGGCCTACATTCTCACAAGGCAACAGTTGCGTTGGTGCGGCCTCCCTTGGGAAGCCTCCCTTAGATGAGGCATGTTCTTCCCAGAGACACCAGAGTTCCCCCATAGATGGTTTGTTTATATTGTAAGAACTCAGACTGCTTCATTTATATCCTATACCTGGCCCCTGTAGGCATTTAAGTTTGCACATCTGCATAGACCATGAACCTTCATAATATCCTCTTTTCTTCACCTTTGTAGGAATCCCCCATCCCAGAAGACAAAGACCGGAGATTTGTCTTCTCTTACTTTCTAGCTACTGACATGATCAGTATCTTTGAGCCTCCTGTTCGCAATTCTGGTATCATTGGTGGCAAGTACCTTGGCAGGACTAAAGTTGTTAAACCATACTCTACAGTGGACAACCCTATCTACTATGGCCCCAGTGACTTCTTCATTGGTGCTGTGATTGAGGGTAGGTCTAAATACAGTCCAGAATTTCCTACTGGCTGCCTGAATGAGTTCTTAGTTGGAATTTAATTCATTTTACCCTTGTAAGAAGCAATTAGATTGTATTGCAACTGAGATAAAGCTACTATCCTTGTATATATGGTATAATGTGTTAATCGCCTTCCTAATCAATTAAACTCTAAGTTGATTGCATTTGTTGGCTACAGATGTCGACAGTAAGTTTTGTAAATACTGAGCAAATGACTGCATATTAGTATGTCATTTAAAGAAAGCTCATTAGTTTCTGTCATAAATGCATAACTGTGAATTTATCATAGGAGGGTTAATACTATGTTACTTCTGATTGCGTGAGAGAACATCACCAAGCTAAGTGTATACTGCTACCTTCTCTCCAGTATTTGGTCATCGGTTCATCATCCTTGATACAGACGAGTATGTTTTGAAATACATGGAGAGCAATGCTGCCCAGTATTCACCAGAAGCACTCGCGTCAGTTCAGAAACATGTCCGAAAGCTAGAAGCGCCTGCTTCAGAATCAGAAAGGTATGTGTTTGATTGCTAGGGTTTGGCACACTCAAGATATTCAGGAATTAATTCTGACTTTGAGTAATCACATTTTAGATTTTCCGATTTCTCTCACCAGGTGGGAATTATTAGACATAAACAGAAGGTTCCCTGTGTCAGTGTAATAACTTAGAACTTTTTCAACTTTATTTATTTATTAAATACAGTTGACCCTTGAACAGTGTGGGAGTTAGTTTCTGCACAGTTGAAAATTCATGTATGACTTTGACACTCCAAAACTTAACTACTAATAGCCTACTCGTGACTGTAAGCCTTACTGATAAACAGTTAACACGTATTTTCTATGTCGTATGTATTGCATCCTGTATTCTTACAATACAGTAAGCTAGAGAAAATAAAATTAAGAAAATCATAAGAATGAGAAAATTATTTACTATTCATTAAGTGGAAGTGGATCATCTTAAAGGTCTTCATCCTCATCTTCATGTTGAGTAGGTTGAGGAGGATGGGTTGATTTTGCTGTCTCAGAGGTGGCAAAGCAGAAGAAAATCCAGGTATCAGTGGGCCTGTGCAATGCAAATTCTTGTTGTTCAAGGGTCAGCTATAATTATTAAATGCCTACTATGTGTCAGAGACTATCACCAGGCCCTTGGACTTTTATCGGTAAACAAAGTAGACAAGAAGTTGTCTCCCACATTGAGTTGACCTTCCAAGCAGCAGGAAATAGACAATAGCACAAATAAATTATACAGTATATTGGGTGATGAATACTGTAAAAAATGGAGCAAATTAAGAGTAATAAGTATTTCTGGAGAGTGGCAGTAGGTTGTGAAGGTAGGTCAGGGTATGTGGTTGTACCTTGAGGTGACATTGAACAACCACTTGAGGGGAGTGAGCTGGGTGGATTTCTGGAGGAAGTGCTTTTCAGGAAGAGGAAATGGCGCATGCAAAGGCCCTAAATGCTAGCATATCTTGCTTAAAGTATTCAGCGAACATTGGGAAGAAGTAGGCCAGTGAGGGTGGCTGAAATGGAGTGAGTGAGAGGAAGAGGAGTAGGAGATGGAATTAGAAAATTAACAATGGGCTAGATTGTGTAGGACTTACTAGGTCTTTGGAAAGGTGCTGGCTTTTTTCTCTGAATGAAATGAGCCTTTGGGAGCAGGGGCATCTGAATAGAGGAGTGGCAAGATTTGATATATATTTTAAAAAAACTATTCCGGCTGTTTTATTGAAAATAGATTAGGAGAGAGATTAGTTAAGAGACTATTGCAGTATTCCAGGCAAGAGATGGTGATGACTGGGCCCAGGATGGTGGTATCAGTGGAGGTGGGGAGAAGTGGTCTGATTTGGATGTATTTTGAAGGTAGCACCAATTGGACTTCAGACAGATTTTCTAGGGAATGTGAGGGGAAAAGAATAGTTGAGGAGGACTCCAAGATGTTTGGCCTGAGCAACTGGAAGGAAGAAATTGCGATCACCTGAGATGGGGAAGATGCGGGCTGTGGGTAGAACAGTTGCCTTCTTTGTTGGTTGGGGTGGTGATTTCAGTTCTGAATATATTGTATATTAGGTTTAAGACAGCCAAGTCAAGAACATATAGTCTGTTGGATATGTAAATCTGGAGTTTGAGTGAGAGGTCTGGGCTGGCGATATAAATGTGGGAGTTGTTGGCATATAGTGATATTTTAGGCTGTGAGACTGGATGACATCTCTCTGTCTGTCTGTCTGTCTCTTGAGACAGGATCTCGCTCTGTCACCCAGGCTGGCATGCAATGCTGATAGTGGAGTAATAGCTCACTGCAGCCTCAAATTCCTGAGATCCTCCCACTTCAGCTTCTCAAGTAGCTGGAACTACAGGTACATGTCACCATGCCCAGCTAATTTTTAAATTTTTGGTAGAGACGGGGGGTCTCAGTTTGTTGCCCAGAATTCCTGGGCTCAAATGATTCTCCCTCCTTGGCCTCCCAAAGTGCTAGGATTACAGGCATGAGCCACTGTTCCTGGCCTGGATGAAGTCTCTAAAGGAGTTAGTGTAGATAAAGAAAAGAATGGCTCCAAGAACTAAGCTGTGGGGTCCACCAACACTTAAGAGTTAAGGAAACTGGAAAGGAAAACCAATGAAACAGGAAGAAAACCAAGTGAATGTGGATGCCATCCTGTATGCCAAATGAAGAAATTACAGGTAGTTCCTTGTTTACATGGTAGCATAGGACTGTAAAAAAATAACATGCAAAACAATTTTAATAATCAAAGGGAAAATGTACAATTGTTCTGTGCCCTTTAAAAATTTTTGTCACTGCCAGGCGCGGTGGCTCATGCCTGTAATCCCAGCACTTTGGAAGGCCAAAGTAGGCGGAGCATGAGGTCAGGAGTTCGAGACTAGCCTGACCAACATGGTGAAACCTCGTCTCTGCTAAAAATACAAAAAAATTAGCCAGGCATGGTGGTGCGCACCTGTAATCCCAGCTACTCAGGAGGCTGAGGCGGGAGAATCACTTGAACCCAGGAGGCGGAGGTTGCAGTGAGCCAAGATTACGCCACTGCACTCCAGCCTGGGCAACAGAACAAGGCTCCGTCTCAAAAAAAAAAAAAAGTTGTCACAACATTAAAAACTTTGATGGTTATAAATGTATAAGAACATGAAAAAATAGTAAAACTAATTTTCACTTAGCACACTGAAATTTAAAACATTGATGACATTAAGAATTAAAGTGTTTTATTGCTTTATAAAAACTTTATCAAAAGCGGTTTGAGCAGCACTTGCCTACTTCTCATTGTGTAACTTATGATACGGAGTGAACATCTGTTCTATGCCTTGGTAGAACAGCCTTGGTGAATTGTCATATTCCTGTTTAAGATGGATCAACTTCCAACATTTTATGATTTTTGCTTTCAATGTTATATCTCTTAGACTTCTTTTAATGAGAATGAAATATCTCTGAGAGTTCTTTTAATGTGAAGCATTTTACAGGCATGTGGGATATCTTCATTCTTTTCATTACCACCTTTCTCATTTGTGTTGATAGGTTTGCCTTCACCAGTTTCCACTGGCTGCACATCTAGAGTCTCTAGAAAGGCAGCTGTGTCAACATTCCTACAGTCAGCTTTCTCTTCTGTAACTCCGTTTATATTTGACTTGAATTCACTTCTTGCATCGTTGCTGTACTTTCATCCTTATTGGCCAATTCTCTCTTTTCATTATCCATTTTTGTAAAATACAGTTTGTGTATCACTGAGAGACAAGGAGGCAACATAGCTACACACTTCACTGTCTGTGTGAACTATAAAACAAATATACAGTGACCAGTCACAAACAGACTTTGAAAGAAGTGATGTAATTGTCACTGATGGTGATATGCATCTGTTTAATTACATTGTGGTTAGTGGACTAAAGTCCTGACAGATAAGTTTGTACTTTATGCAATTACTCATGGTTAATAACTGTGTTGACTGAAATTTGAACCATGTTGTTGGGGGAATGGATTATTTTACTAAATGGTGGTAGTCGAAATTCATGCATCTTGGAACTGTGCAAACAGAAATGCCTTTATATCAAGGAAGACAGACTTGATGGAGGACAGGTGAGCTTCAAAATTAGGGCTCAGCCAGGGAGAGTTAATTGGCTTTTCCCAAGAAAGAATTCCAGGGAGAGCTGGTGCTGTTAAACAGCAGCAACTGTTTTTAAGCAACAGTGTACAGCAGCAGCTAAGGTTCTGGTCCTTGTAGAGTAGGGATACCCCCTAGGCATTGTGCCCAGAATAGTAGCTCAAAGGCAGTTCTGCACTCATATTTATACCCACTTTTTATTATATGCACATTAAGGTGCAGTTTATGCAGAAATTTCTAGGAAAAGGGTGGTATCTTCCAGGTGTTCGTGTCATTGCTATGGAAAGGGGTGGTTACTTCCAGATGTTGTCATGGCAATGGTAAACTGATATGGAGCACTGGTGGGCATGTCTTACGGAAAGCTGCTTCTGCCCCAGACCTATTTTAGCTAGTCCTCAATTTGGTCCTGTGTCCGAGCCGAGCCTCCAGAGTCGAGTCCCACTTCCAACCTCAGAATGATTCATTATATCAAATGGGGATTTAGCAATATTAAGGGAATTGGGGACCTTGGAGACCTAATGAGGAGTTTCAGTGGAATGGGAAGACGGGGAAAACCTGATGGCAGTAGATTTAAGAGAGAATGGGAGAGAGGAATTCTGGATCAGAGTGGAGACTACTCTTTTGGAGAGGTTTGGTGCAAAGGACAACAGAGAAATGAGGCAGCAGCTGGCAGAGAAAGTGAAGTCAGGAGAAGGTCTTGTTTTATTTTGTTTTTGCTTTCGTTTTAACATAGAAGAAATAGCATGTTTGTATGTTAATGGGAATGATTCCATAGAGAGGAAAGCATTGATAAGTGTGTGAGAGAGCAGGGAGAATTTCTGGAGTTTGTGAGGGGATGGGGTTTAAGTGGAGGAATTGGCTTCAGATAGAAGCACCAACCATTCACCTAGGGCAGTATTTCTCAAACTTTTGGGTCTCGAGACACCTTTATACCCTTAAAAATTATTGAGGGCCCCAAAGAGTTTTTATGTGTTTATATCTATTGCTATTTAGCATATTAGAAATTGTATCTGAAAAATTTTCAAATATTAATTTATTTTGAAAACAATAAACCCATTTCATGTTAACACAAATAACATAATTTTGTGGAAAAAAACTATATTTTTACAAAGAAAAAATGAGTGAGAAGAGTGATAGTGCTTTACATTTTTGCAAACCTCTTAATGTCTGACTTTAGTAATAGATAATGACTAGATTTTCATGCGCTTTCGTATTCTGCCTGCTGTGATAGCCTGTGTTGTGTGACCTTTGGAAAACTCCATTGTGTACTTATGGGAAAACAAGAGTAAAAAGATAAATAAATGACTAAGTATTATCAAAAGAATAATTTTGACTTCACAGACCCCCAAAGGGTCTTGGGAACTTCCACAGGTCCTGGGATTACTCTTTAAAACCTTGATCTAGGGCAACAGGCAAAAGGCAGGCAGGATATGTGGGTTCAGATGCTAGTAGGTGGGTAGATATTGGAAGGCCCTTGTGATTGTTTCCTGATAGTAGTGCAGTAGAAAGAGTAGATAGAGGGAGATGTTGGAGGTTTCAGGAGAGAGGAGAAGTTATGAAATGCTCTTTTTATTGAATATATAAATATCAACAAAATGAATATAAAATAAAATTTAAAACAGCATATATTAGCTACTACTAAGAAAAAATTTCCAAATATAATCCATATTCACCATTAATTGAAAAATGCATGTTAATTCCAGAGATGTTAAAATGTAAAAAAAAAAAAAAAAATTGTCTCATTTCATGGGCACATCTTTAATTAAAAAAAAAAATTGCCTCAGGACTTAAACAAGTATGATAGCTGTCCAGGAAAGTGGGAGGGTGAACAGACTGCAGAAGCATAGTTTGGTGGTTGACCAGCATTAAAGACCCACTTCATATTCATAGTCATATATTTAATTCTAATACTTCCCAAAAGTTTTTTTCTGTAATTGTCCCTTGTTTATGCAAATACCAGCAGACACTGGAAAGCTTCTTGCTTCAGCATACCACTAATTAAATAATCTTTAACATTTTTTTAATTGAGTAATTTAAGTTTTTCAAAATGCAGTAATGAGGAAAAGATACCACTGTGACTCTTAGAATATGATATCAATAAAAATAAGGAGAAATTCAAATTTTAGTTTGCCATATGGATATGGTTTGTTTGGCCCCACCAAGCCTCATGTTGAAATTTGATCCCCAGTGTTGGAGATGGGCCTCATGGAAGGTGTCTGGATCCTGAGGGCAGATCCATCATAAATGGCTTGGTGCCATTCTCATAGGAATGAGTTCTCACTTGTAGTTCCCATGAGAACTGTTATTGAAAAGAGCCTGGCACCACCTACTCTCTCTCGCTCGCTTCTTCTCTTATCATGTGATCTCTGCACATGTCTGCTCTCCTTTCCCTTCCACCATGAAAGGAAGCAGCCTGACATTTTTACCAGAAGCAAATGTTGGTACCATGTTCCTTATATAGTCTTCAGAACTCTGAGCCAAATAAGCCTCTTTTTTTTTTTTTAAATAAATTACCAGCCTTAGTTATTTCATAGCAACATAAATGGACTACGACATGGGTTAAGAGATCCATTGCCATCCTCATTTTGATCCTCACTCTCCCTTTCTTCTCTTGTGATGGGTCAGAGAGATGAGTTAGGGAAAATGCATGGAGATGATAAGAATCCATGGTCACATCTTCTGTGTCTTCTAGCTATTCTGCATTTAGCTCTTGACTCACCCATCTGATAAAGAATCCTGCTCTAAGGAAATGCAGTTACAAACATATTTTGCCACTCATTGCAGAATCATGAAAGGGGATCATGAGTACTTGTCAGACCAGTACTGTTTATGTCAATTGTCAGTTCCAAGATGATGAAATTTGGAGTTGGCCATTTGCTTTCTCTGAGCCAGAAAATTAGAATAATGCACAGGTAACTGAGTATTAACTTCATCTTCAAGGTCTTAAATTCTCTTTGGGTTTGGGGTCCTCATTGCAGTATTTGAACTCAGACTTAAGGACAGCAAATGCACACACTTATTAACCTACCCTCCACAGGAAATCCATGTGTGAATAGCATAGATACATACACATACTTGTTCATATTTTGTATTATTCTTGTTCCATTAACATGCCCTTTTGTGCGCTTCAGCTTCAAGAGGACCCTACTCTCTTACTCAATGATCTTTTTAATCTTTTTCTTTTTCACTTCCAGCTACTTTTCCCATGAGAATTGTCCAAATATTCTCATTTTCTTTTCCATTTTCTTTAAGGAAATGGAAGTGATTTGGTTTCAAATATGAGATCAAATGATCCAATGTGGGCTTCATCAGTTTTCTCACCCTTCATCTTAGAATGTTTCTCTACTATCACTCTTCTTCTCTTTACCTTCTTTTGTCAGAGATAAGTAACTCCTCCTATTTCTTCAAATCTAATTCTTCTATTTTGTGTCTGTAACCACTTCCCTCCTGACTGCTCCAGAATCTTTATGACTTTTTTTAATGACTGCTTCATAAATTTCTTTCTTGAAGGTCATTGATTGTTTCCAAGTATAATGGACTCTTCTCATTTAGTCATTAATTCAACAGATATTTGAGCTTATACCATATACCAAACCTTATATTAAATGCTTAGGCAATTATATAAGAGAATAGGGAGCTCATAATCTATTCTCTGAGAGCAAGGGTTGGCAATTTTTTTTCTTTCTTTTTTTTTTTTTTTAGTGAAGGGACAGGTAGTAAATAGTTTAGGCTTTATGGATCATACCTTCTTTGGCATAACTACTCAACTCTACCCTTACAGCATGAAAGCAGCCATAGACAATATGTAAATGAATAGGAGTGGCTGTATTTCAATAAAATGTTATGTATAAAAAATAGGCAGCAGGTTGACTTTGGCCTGGGTGTCATAGTTTGCTGGCCCCTTGATCTAGTGTTCAGTTTTTCTGATCTGCATATAATATTGATTACTCTTTACCACCCCTCTTTTGAAATCCTCTTTTGAGTTCTGGAAACTCAAAGTTTTTGGTAGTCCTAGCTCTCTTAAAGCCTATTCTGTGTGTCTTTCCTACTTGTGTCTACTAGGTTGGCATTTTTCAAGGTCCTGTTTTTTGTCCTCTTGCTTGCCTTCTCTAAACTTTCTAGACATTGCAGTATCTGAATTGCTCTCCTGACCATTCTGCTGAATCTATTTTCAACATGTCTTTGTTCATCTGAGCCACCAGCATCTCCCACTTTGTACAACTAAAAATGAAGCCATTGTCATTTTCATCTTTCTAACTCTTCCTTATTCCTTCTTTTTGCTTATCTGTCTCATTTTCTAAGTGGAGAACTTTGCCAGGATGCTCATGGCAAAGTATTCGAAGAGCACACAGAAAACTGTGACATCCCTCTTACCTCTGGAAGATTAGCCACTCTATAAAACACGTTCACTTTTATGGAAGTTAAGGAAGGTCATTGGAGGGCTTGGCACAGAGTCTTCACCCAGCATGTTAGGACCTCCAGCCACCTCTCAGTTGGCAGTCCCTTTGGGCATAACCAGCTGGCCCCTGTGTTTTCTTGTTGACCCATGTGAGCAAAGCTTGCCCTGTAACTTGCAGCTCTTTTCCAGAATGTGCCCTGACTTGGGCTTTGGCAATAAGTAAGGGCTGTAACGTTAACTAGCTCTTCCTTAAACAGTACTACCTGTTGCTATCTATCTGTGAATTTACTCCATCTTACTCAAAGGCAGCAGATGCCATGGGCATTTTTCCTGCTGTGTAAAGGAGAATGGGAATCTGGCTTCTTCGGGAAAGGGAGAGTTATTGTCTCTTTCCCCAAATGATTGGATGATCACATTTTAACTTTATATGTTTCATGGCTCTAGTTCTTGGAAACACATGGAAGATTGAGGTTTGACTGCTTCCTGCCACTAAAATAGCTTCCTGGTGGTCATTCATAATTTAGTATATATGATTTGAATTACATTAATCAGATAAACATATTCTGCTTCTATAATGAATAATGCCAGAAAGCATTTAGATATTGGGGATTATTACAACAATTTTTATTGTTCTTGGCTTACTACAAAAGTAACACATGACCAGCATTTGAAAATTTAGGAAATAAAAATCTAGGTAATAGAAATGGAAATAAGCAAAAATTTTTGAAAATCTTATAACTCAGAGATAACTATTTCTAATATTTTGTTTTTAAAGATGTATATAAAGTGGAAAATTCTGTAATACTATTTTGCTTTTTTCACTCGATAGTCTATCATGAACCCTTGTGAAATGAAATATTTTAAGACATATATATGAAGGGACCAAGGAAAAGCTTTGCTCCTACCCCATCTTTCATGTACCTACTTCTTACCCTCCACTCCCCATAGGTGACTACCTCTTTCATTGATTTTTTTGAATATCTTTTCAGAGTTTCTTTAAATAATATAAACAACTTTAAGTACATACTCTTATTGCCCCACAACTTTTATAACACAAGGTAACACCCTATACATACATTTATGTCTTGATTTTCTCACTAAAAATATCTTTATACTCTTTCTGCAGCATTTTCAGTGGCTACAGTATTATTCCGTTCCTTTATTGTAGTGTAAATTATTTAATCCCCTATTTTTGGACATTTGGGCTATCTCAAAACAGTCTTACAGATGTATCTTTGCATACAACCCATGGTTATTTCCTTAGGATAAATTATTTGAGATTATTTGCTGGACTGTTGCTTCATGTTTCCAAATTTTTCCTGAAAGGTTATTCCACTTTATACCTTCCCCAGCAAGACCTGCCAGCAGGTAAAAGGGGGAAATAAGTTAAAAAGAGGTTATTTGCAACAGTGAACTTTAAAAATATTATACACAAGAAAAATAAATACAGAAAAGCAATGGTAGATGGACAGTTTTCAAGTTATGGAAGGAGAGGAATTCAGGGAGAGGTGACTGGGCACAATTGAGAGAATATATTGGAACTGGAGTGGGATGTGCTAGTCTTGCCGCTGACATGGGATGTGGGATCAGTCACTCAGGTCTTCAGATGTGTTTTCTCATCACTGAAAGAGGGAAGAATGCTTACTGAGTTTATTTGGCCCATTTTGTTCTAAAAGGATTTATGAAGATGAAATATGAGGGAATCTTTCAGCTCTAAACTTTTTAATTTTATAACTGTACCTTCATTTGCAGAGGAAATAAAAATTTAGCCTCTACTTATTATGGTTGTGTTTTGAAGGGTTAGACCGCTGTCTTCCCAACACCCTGTGCTACTATTCTCTCTTAATTTCAGTAAATGCTAAGCCCAAACTTCTCACTCTACCTCACAGAGCAATCTCTTAGCTTCCATAGATAACCTTTCACAAAATTCAGTGTGAATTGAACAGGGAATAATATTAAAAGTATAAAAGGTTGATTCTCGGCTGCAGATCGATATCGATATCTGTATCTGTCTATCATCTCTCTCTATATATATTACTCAGGCATTTAGCTGTAGATGAGGAAACATTAATCTGCAACATCAGTAAGAGACAATGATGTGATTTCCATAGATACCAAATTTGGCATGGTGGTGGTATTAGATTTGCCTCCTTATAGTGCAGTGATTAACAGATGGCAGGAAAGGAGGCTGAGCAAGAAGGGAGGAAATGCAAAAACTGCCCCTAATCAGGCCTTCCTGATGTGGAGGTCAGCTATCGGCCTGTGGGCAAGTGTTCGGTCATTGGTCAGCTCAGTCTCAAAGCTGGGATCAGAAGCTTCCCTGATTTCATCAAGTAAGAACTTTGGTCACTGAGATGAGATTGGTCAAGAATAAATACCACGTGCAGTCATTTCCTTCCTTTCTCTCCAGCAAGCAAACTGAAAAGGATCCAGGCGTGCAGGAATTGGAAGCATTAATAGACACAGTTCAGAAGCAACTGAAAGATCACTCATGCAAAGACAACATTCGTGAGGCATTTCAAATTTACGACAAGGAAGCTTCAGGATATGTGGACAGAGACATGTTCTTTAAAATCTGTGAATCACTTAACGTCCCAGTGGATGACTCCTTGGTTAAGGAGGTCAGTATGAATTACTCTTCTGAGTTGATTGCAGAGGCTAAGCACTGATCATTCTTTCCTAAAGGTAATTGTATATGTATTTCACTACAGCTGGGACAGATTTAGGATGTTCAGATCAGATCTACTATTCTGTCCTGATTAGGTATTGCCCGTTGATTCTAGCGTTGGCATTCTTTTCTGATTGCTGTTGCAGGGCATCTCTTTAAGTGGGCCTGGGGCTGGACAACACAGAGTGGTTAGTAGACCCACATGTCAGGACTGAATAAGAGCAACAGAGATGATCCAGGAGGGGCAGCTACCAAGGGGAGACTCAAAGATAAGTGGATTGAGCAGACTGGTTGGCAACCTTTGATATCCTTCACAGCTGATACCTACACTGGCCCATCAGTAGGGTTAGCATGGAAGAGGGCGTGACCACTGTGGGAGGGCTGTGGCATCTGTCAGTAATGGTAGCATGACCAGCAGCAGATGGAGAAAGGGCATGGAAGTTTTCTTCGTTGAATTTTTCTAAGTCAGTTGAAGGGGGACTTTCATGCCTTTTCTTCATTATAAACCCTTTAGCCAGGGTTCCCTTGGAAGTCAGAACAAAGTCCCCCTGAGAAATGCCAAGGACTGTGGCTTATTGTCATTGAGACATTCTTACTGATTAAGAATATTGAGGTTCTGTAGGCCCTTTTAAAGATCTTTTAGCCAAAATAGGTGTTCATAATTTAAGAGTCATTTAGGAAAGGGTTTGGTTTAGGGCTAGTGACTAGGTTGGAGACAAGGATTTTTCATAGAAACATTAGCAGGGAGTGAGTAGGAAGGCAGATAGAAGAGTATTTGTTTATGTGGACCAAACACACATTTAGTTCCTCAAATTTTAGGTTGACAGCTTGCCCAACTTTTGATTTTCAAATTCTTCATACTGTCTGATGTGGGAACTGACATGGGAGAGAGGAATGGCAGTCATTGGCAAGTGCAGCAGGGAAGTGGGGGTGGGACAGATTTGCACATGTCTTATAAAAATCACCACAGAAAATCAGTCCATTACCAGTCACAGTTGAGTTTCAAGGGACACAGGTTGAGCAGTGGCATAACCAGACCCTTCCGTTAGGCTGCGGTAGCAAGAGCCTGCTATTTAAAAAGTCTTACTCCTCATGAGCTGAGTGGACAGTCTTTTATTTGAATATAAAAACAACTAAAAGTGCTTTTATAAATATGGATGTTAGTTCTGAAATCTTGGGAAGTGTGGCAGACTGCCGCGGTTACTACTTGAGACCGTCACTACAACAATTACTACTGTTACTACTTGAGACCGTCATTACAAGAGTTAATGAAGGAGGATGAAAGCAGAAATGAAAACTTAAAAGAAAAGTAACTATTTTAAAGGAAGGGAAAGAAGAGAGCTCCCTGCTTCTAGTGAGCAAAGGCAGCTGCCCGAGCCTCTACACCCCTTCATCTTTATTGGGTAGAAAGAACAGGGAGGAGGAGGTAACGATTGGTCAGTTGCTTAATTGATCATAGGTTCACATTATGGCTAACAGGCTTCAGATGTGCCTAATCACAAGAAACACTTGTGCCTGGGCCGTGACTGCCCTCAGCATTCCTTCTGGGCAGCAGATGCAGTTTGTCAGTTTGCCAACATCCTGCTTTCATGAGAAACAGTTTGCTGTTTACTCATATAGCCTCCAGTGATATACTGAGTTGATCATGACCCTCATTCTTTCGACCTTCAACAGGGAAGGTCATTTACTCCATCCGTCTTTGGTTTCATTAAGTGTAAGATGGGGATGATGTCTGTCCTACCTGCCAGGTTCACAGGATCATTTCAGAATCAACTTGAAGATATAAAAATTCTGAACTGATTTACAAAGGCTGGGAATCATTATGTATAAGCGCACTCTGCAGTTGAGCTGACGGAAGCCCTGCGGATCTGTCTCACCTATTCTCTTTGCTCTCTCTGCAGTTAATCAGGATGTGCTCTCATGGAGAAGGCAAGATTGACTACTATAACTTTGTTCGTGCTTTCTCCAACTGACCTGCTGATGAGAAAATGCAAGACAATTTCTGATATTAGAATTATGCTTTGAAATACACCTTACATTCTTCATAGAGGCATTTACAGAGTTCCTGAAGTTTTATTTCTGTTTTGGTTCTTATTTCACTCCTACTGAAGTCAAAACTAAATTGGATCTAATAGGATCGAAGATTGGTGCCTTATTTAGGGCAGTAGGGGTATAGCAATGTCTAATTTTGTGTGTCCAATTGACTTGGCCACAGGGGGCCCAAATATTTCCTTTCTTTCTTTTTTAAAAAAGATTTTAAATTTTTTTAGAGATGGGATCTCACTCTGTCATCTAGGCTGGACTGTGGTGGCACTATCCTAGTTCTGTGAAGCCTCAGACTCCTGGGCTCAAGTGATCCTCCTGCTTCAACCTCCCCAGTAGCTGGGACAACAGTCTGAAGCCGCCATGCCCAGCTAATTTAAAAAATTATTTTGTAGAGACAAGGTCTCGCTATGTTGCCTAAGCTTGTCTCAAACTCATGAGCTCCAGAAATTCTACCACCTCAGCCTCCAAAAGTGCTGGAATTATAGGCGTGAGCCACTGTGCCCAGCCTCAGATATTTCATTATTCTGGGGGTTTCTGTGAAGGTATTTTTGGATGAGATAAACATTTGAATCAGAAGACTAAGTAAAACAGATAGTCCTCCCTAATGTGGGTGAGCCTCCTCCAATCATTCGAAGACATGAGTAGAATAAAAAGGCTGACCTTCCCCCAGGTAAGAGAATTCCTCTTGCCTGACTGGCTTCAAATTGGGACATCAGCCTTTTCCTGGCTTCAGACACAAATGCAAACACCAGCTGTTGGTCTGGAGCCTGGTGGCCTTCAGACTGGACCTAAACCATCAGCTCTCCCAAGTCTTAGGCCTTTGGATTCAGACTGGAATTATACCTTTAGCTCTCCTGGGTCTCCAGCTTGCCAGTTTACCCTGCAGATCTTGGGACTTGTAAGCCTTCATAATTGTGTGAGCAATTCCTTATGACTCATTCTCTCTCTCTCTCTATATATATATATAATATATACACTTATATATAATATATATACACATACACACGCACATGTTTATATGTATATATGTACACATATATGTGTATACATACATCCTATTGCTTCTCTTTCTCTGAATAACCCTAATTCAGATGTAGAATGATCAAGAGCAGGAGGAATGTTAGAATTCTCTAGAAGAATCATCTGGGATGTTGGAATCAGTACGCAGTATCGTTGTTGCTGCTAGTCAATGGGCCCACCACTACCCATCTGCCCACCCTGATATTGAGGGAAATATACACCCATTTTTCAAACTGTGGTTCTAGGCCCATTAGACCTGCATTAAAAAAAAGAGGAGGAGGAGGAATATAATAGAAAATATCTGGTATACCTGGCAGGGTATTTTTTCTTTTTTTCTTTTGTTTTGAGCAAGATGGAGGCTCACTCTGTCACTCAGGCTGGAATGCAGTGGCGTGATCTCAACTCACTGCAACCTCTGCCTCCTGGGTTCAAGTGATTCAGCCTCCCGAGTAGCTGGGACTACAGGCATGCGCCACTATATCCAGTTAATTTTTTAAATTTTATTTTTAGTAGAGACGGGGTTTCACCATGCTGGGCTGAGGCTTCTGTTTCAAATGAGAGTGGACTTACTGGATCATCATGTAAAATGTATTTCTTGATGTGGGTTGTAGTAAAAAATAAATAAATAAATAAAAAGATTTGGCTGGGAACACTTGCTCACACCTGTAATCCCAGCACTTTGGGAGGTGGAGCCGGGTGGGTCACTGGAGGTCAGGAGGTCGAGACCAGCCTGGCCAACATGGTGAAACCCAGCTCTACTAAAAATACAAAAATTAGCCAGGTGTGGTGGCGTGTGCCTGTAGTCCCAGCCACTCAGGAGGCTGAAATGGGAGAATCGCTTGAACCCTGGAGGCAGAGGTTGCAGTGAGCCGAGACCATGCCCTGCGCTCCATCCAGCCTGGGTGATACAGCAAGACTCTATCTCAAAAAAAAAAGAATTAGAAAAATACCGCTTTTAGAGAGCCCAGCCTTGAGAGAGGAAGGAAAGACTAGTTGCAGTTACTATCCTCTAGTGAGCTCTGATTGGCTTTTTAGAATCAGGGCTGCTCTTTGGTTGAAGTCAGCCACTAAGTTCATCTTTAAACATGCTATCTCAAATTCCCTCAGGCCACCCAAAATATGGTATGAGTGAGGATAGAGTTACATAGAATTCAGACTGCTTTGCCCTCTCAGAACTTCTAGGGAACTTCCCTTGGTGTTTCCTTCCCTAATGAGCTCAGCCACTCGTAACTAGCTTATTGAAAGGGCTGTGAATGTATTATGTTGACTCCTTTTCTGTTCCAGGTTATTATCTTGGGAATAACCCATGTTTTGTTTTGTTTTGTTTTTACCCTCAGTCGCTCATAACTATTTAAAACATTATCTCACTTTCAACTACAGATGCTCCTCTACTTATGGGGTTATGTCTCCATAAACTCACATAAGTAAAAAATATCACAAGTTGAAAACACATTTAATAACCCTGATAAGCTCATTGTAAAGTAGGAAAATAAGTTGAACCATTGAAAGTTGGGGACTATCTGTATTTTACAAGTTTTTTCAGTTTAAAAGTTACCAAGCTCTATCCTGCCTGGCCCAGCTTAGTCCTTCCCCAGGCTTAGAAGCCTGTGGTACAGTGTGTGTATACTGGGGTGATGATAGTGGTTCCTTCTTCCTCCCTTCTTTCTGTCTTCTCCCTTTGTTCCTATTCAGCTGTGCTGCTGTTTCTAGCCCATGTAGGCTCTGGGAAAGGTTAAGGGGGTAGAAACCAGAGAAAAAGGGCAAAGTCTTATTTCTGTGGCTAGTAATGTCATAATGTGGGGCCCAGTCTCTGAGTGACATGTGCCCAAAGGCTGACTCTTTCTCCCAGAGCACCTTTTTTCTCTTTTTGGATTCAGGGGGCACATGTGCACGTTTGTTACATGGGTATATTGCACCTAGGTAGTGAGCATAGTACCCAGTAAGTAGTTTTTCCGCACATACCCCCTCCTTCCCTCCCCACTCTGGTAGTCCCCAGTGTCTATTGTTCCCATTATGATGTCTATGTGTATTCAATGTTTAGCTCCCACTTAGAAGTAAGAACATACAGTATTTGGTTTTCTATTCCTGCATCAATTCACTTTAGGATAATGGCCTCCAGCTGCATCCATTTTGCTGCAGAATACATGATTTCATTGTTTTTTATAGCTGCATAGTATTCCATGGTGTAGATATACCACATTTAAAAAATGTAATCCACCACTGATTGGCATCTAGGTTGATTCCATGTCCTTTGCTCAGAGCCCCATTTTGGTGAGTACTTAGAACTCTTTCCAACCGGAAACTGCCCAGTGCAGCACTCTCAGGTGGAGGCGACCCAGTCAGTACCTGACCACCCCGGCTCTAATGGCATGCTCTCCAAGGCTCCTTCTGATCTTCCCAGAAGGCCCTTTCAGGCTGACCCACCTTCCAGGCTGTGCACTCTCGCCATGTTCTCACCCAGATGGCTCTCTTGGCTGTGTAGTTAGGCAGCTCAATCCCTTTCCTTTAGACTGTTTCAGGGGAGAACCAGGTACCCCAAACCTTGTGCTCTCCAAACTCCAGGGGACAGACACGTGTCAAACCCTGAGTCTTCTAAAGTATCCCCTCACTTAGCTTGCAGACCCAAGGTACTCTAACAGCCTCTTTCAAGAAGCTTGCACTTTCTGGTATTTTCTCCATCACTCTTGCCTCCTGTGGTAGAGGAGCTTTGGGCTCCTCCTCAGCAAATCATTCACGGATCAGCAGCAAATCTGCAACATATGGAAATACTTGCCAATTTTTGTCCTCAGCTTTGGGTCTCAGCCAAAATGGAGATTTAGGAAGGTCTCATTTAGTATCCTCTAGCCTGCTTTTGGTTGTTTTGTTTTTCTGTTTGTTCTGTTTGTTTTTTAGCGACAGGGTCTTACTCTGTTGCCAGACTGGAATGCAGTGGTGTGACCATAGCTCACTGCAGCCTCAAACTCTTGGGCTCAAGCAATCCTCCTGCCTCAGCCTTCTGAGTAGCTAGGCCTGTAGTCTCAGAGGGAACTGTCTTCAACAAAGCTGGCACTATCCACATCCACTCCTTAAGTTTGCTGTCCACTTCTTGCCTTGCATCTCCTTTTAAGTTTACTTAAGATTGAGAAGCTGATCTCTGACAGCACCATCACAAGATATAAAAGCGATTTCATGAAAGACCAAAGCCAGCAGGCCATTTCTGTGGTGTCCACACACTTGCTGCTCACCTGTTAGTTTATACAAAGCAGCAAGGGTAGGAGCCACAAATGCTAGAGCAAATCACTTTTTCTACTAAAATCCTGAATGGCAGTGCAGCCATTGGATGTCACTAATTACCTTGTGCTACAGTCACAGCTGGCATGCATCTGGAGTGTCAGGCTCAGGTGACAGAAGAGAGCTGAGCATTAGCCTGTAGCAACCAATCCTGTAGGAAGCAGAAATGATCATCACTTCAAATTGGCCACCAGGGAGTTGAAAGATTCTAATACACACACACACACACACACACACACACACAGAGAGAGAGACAGAGAGAGAGACAGAGAGAGAATTAAGATTAGCGTTGGTAGCTGAAGCTATCAGGTCTAACTGAAGAATTTGACTAAGACTGCTTATAGTGCTTACCGCTTTGGGACTAATAAAAATCTGCCTTGTGGGTAAAGATGGGCTGTGAGCCACTACTCAGAAACGTGGGCCTGTACCTTGTCTGCACCACCAGGGGGGCCTTGAAAATACCATCAAATTAAGGGTGTATCAAATCCCTATCTATAGGCTTTGAGGGTATTTGGGACAAACAGGTAGAGAAGACTTCCCTAAATGTTGTCTCCAGAGAATCAAGGGTCACTTAGCTAAGTGACTCCTGAATATCCTGCTGGCACATAAGTTCATTTTAAAAAGCCAATTTGAGTGCTTTATATGTACCATGAACTTACTTAGCATTCAGTATCTCTAAGTCTCTCACCACCATTCCTCACAAAACATGAAACCCTTTTGACACAGATGAGCAAAAAAGACTCAGAAAGGTTAACTGCTTAGTTCACCTAGCTTCTTATGGCAGAGCAGGACCCAAGTCTGCAATGAAGCTTGCCATGCATCAGAACCACTCACCTTCACCTCAAGCAAACATTTCCTCTTTCATTCTCACACCCCATGGGTGTCCTTGACTAACTGCCACCTGTAACTGCACTCATCTTTTGAAATCTCTCCAAAGATGGTTCTGGTAAACGCAGCAGGCAGCTATAGGCAAAGCAGCCATGTAAGTGACACCAGCGATCCCCACTGCCCGCCATTATTACTAACACTTGGATGTCTTCTAGTCAGCACCAACATGTTTGTTGGCCTTTACACAAACGAAACCCCATTTCCTCCAAGCTAAACAACGTCATAGTGTAGTAGGCATCAAGGATGATGTGCTTATTTCTGGAGCTTCCTACCCACAAAAGCCCATGTTAAGAAAACCCCTTTCCCACTTTACTATTAAAAGATTCAAATAAAAATGATGCTTACTATCCAGCACTTGACATAACTGACTCTCCATCCTTAATTCTAATTCTCTAATTCATATCACCACAATGGACAAATACGGGCCGAGATATATAAGAAATGACTAATAAAGTGAAAAATTATAATAGACACGAGGGCTAAAATTCATTGCCAACTCCTTTAAGCAAACATAAACATCCATGTTAAAAGCATCACTGTATAAAAGCACATCAAGGAAATTAGACAATTCTGATCATTTTCTGCCTTTTAATGTTATTTCAGAAAATATTTGATGTCTCAAAACGTACATTTAAAAAATCCATACAAAACTGTAATTTGTTTTAAAACCAGACAGAAACAGTGGAAAAATGATTTTGAAAAAAAGTTCACCAAAAGTAAAAAGACACCCCTCCCCCCAACCCTTTTACATGAAAGCATAAATACGGCAGGTACAAATTTTCCTTGAGTTCCTTGTTGAAATTTGGTCCATATGAACAGGCTAGAGTAGAAAACAGACAATTTGTCCACATTTGCATTGTCAGTTGCTCAGGGCACCAGCAGCCTCAGTTCATCCTTCAGATGTTTTTTTAAACAGAGGAACTGAAAAATGAGGTTTACAGTCTCATCACATGAACACTCAAATCTGTACCCAAGGAAATGGTAGTATTATATTTACTATCATAGCCAGAGCCTATCAGGCGAACAGGGCTATCCACCTGTGGCTGCTGCTTGGCAAAATATCCTTCCTCTCCACGTGAACAAGAAGCTCTAGAATGCTTTTAGGCAGAGTGATGGTGATGTTATGGGCACCATACCAATCTTATTCCTGGACAATGACTTAAGCCCCATCATGAGAACGGTTTTTTCCTCTTCAACAGATTTTGTAAAAATAGACCTCTAAGATGATGCTACATGTTCTAAAAAAGTGCCACAGAAACCCACCCAGGATGAGAATGACAGCAACAAAAGGAAAGTGGCCGCTATTTCTTGTGTGAGGGATGATGACCCCCTCCCATGGGTCCCATTTCTCCCCCAGTTAGATGTTCTAAGGGACAGAAAGGCTGTGGAAAGGACCACCGGCTGGGAGAGTTATTGCACAACCCGGAAGAGCAAGAAAAACGTGGACAGGCAAGGGGCAGGGGGGAGGGTTGCTGCGACTAACACACAAGGTAACACTGAATTAGGAGCTCAAACCGTTCTGCAACAGTCAGACATGTATGTGTTAGCACTTGAGACTGGGAAGTAAAAGTAAACTCCTTTATCATATAAACTTTGGGCTGAATGGGAAGCAAAATAGACCAAAAGAGGTTATGGTAAGCGTGCCTTTTAAAAAAAATCCGGCGGTGGGGAAAATAACGGAGAAGCAGGGCTTGCTTGCTATGTGGGGCCAGACGGGAGTTTTCGAAGAGGAGCTGGAAACTCTGGGCTTCCCTTAATAGGTATGCTTGTGGTTGGACCACCTCACTGACTTCCACAGCCACCCAGCTGGGCCAGAAGAGAACTGACACAAGGGAGAAACCAAAAGCAGAACACGCCACAGACCCTAATGCTGGGCAGCGGAGTTTGAAACAAATGGGGCGAAACTGTCACAATCCGTGTCCCTTTTATATGTAACTGTACTGAGGTATGGTGTCTTTGGCTGCTTGTGAGAAGCAGCCATCGAGCCCTGGCAGCTGGGGGCTGGCCACGGAGTACAAGTGAAAACCACACAGCAAAGTAAGGCACTTATTCACACACACACACACACACACACACACACACACACACGCATGCACAATCTGCTTGGGACAAAAAGTCTACAGGGGTTGCCAAGCACGAAAGGCTACATGGAGACTGCAAATCCCAATGCTCTTCTTTATAGCTCTGCCAGTCCAGGGAACTCCATAAAAGAATGAGGCAGCTCTCACTGGGGGGAACTGGTCTTCAGCCTTTGCGAGGTGGAGCTAACACTCATGCGAGAAGTGGGGTAAAGAGTGAGAAGTTGGTAAAGTCTACCTCACTGGGACAACCTTGGGCTGGAGAGGGATCCTATTTAGGTTTTCCAGTCATCTGACAATGACCTAATCCTCCAATAATCCCTAAAGTCCTCTGCTGAGGAAAGGAGCCATAAGCTCGGAAGGCAGAGCAAAGGAGGAAGAGCACACTACTGTCTTGACTCACAAGCTTTCAGCACTCCCTCTGTTAGAGAGCTGAGAACATCAAGCATTGAAGTTTGTGCACTTGTGCCACCGGCCCTTAGGCGGGAGAATGAGTTATGTGCAGACTTCCCTCTCTCTCACACCAGGCCTAGGAAAAACCAACTAGGAAGGCTAAAGCATACAAAGGAAATCTAAGCCGAGGCCTTTTCTAGGCACAAAGGGAGTCGGCAACCCACTTCTGATTAAAGCATCCGTGGAAGATAAGAATTTTGTTGTGGAATCCTGGGATGAGATGCACTCTTTCACCCAACCTCTTATTAGCTGCTGAGAAAAAGGTCAAGGGGTACTGACAAAGGAGGTCCAAAGAGAGACCCCAGAAGCACACACCTGCCCCAAGCTTCGGGGGTTCTTAGGGTCCCAGGGTTTCCGGTCAAGATAAGGATCTGTGAATGTGGCCAGGGCAGCAAGGTGTCTACTGGGGTTTCTTACATGTTGGGAAGTTATGCCTTGGGACATGGACAAGTTTCTCAGCAACCATTTCCGTCCAGTGGCCCCGACACACACAGGATTAGAACTGACTCGAAAGGGAGGACAGTAGCTCCCCTCCTGGCTCAGCCTGCTCCCCCTTTGCCCAGAACCATCCCCTACCTTCAAAAGGAGCACACGCAATTTATAAATAGTGCCGCCAACAGCGCCCGGATGGTAAAAATAACTCCCATCACCACTGCACCTCCAAGGAGGGGAGCCGGTAGCACGGATCCTTGGTCCACCAGCGCCACCTCCCTCCTCCCACGGCGTCTGTCGGCTTCCCCACAAACTCAAGTTAGGGCTGTCGAGAGGCCACAGTTGCTGAGGTAGGTCACGTCTTTCCTCCCGCCCTTGGTGCATGGTGCCGAACTCTCAAGCTTGGAGGTGTCTGGCGGAGCCTTCACAAATGGCTTGGCACTTTGGGGCAGGAGAAAATGCATCAAACTGAGGAAAACAGCCAAAGTGACCAAAATTAGAACAAGCTAGCCCAACAAGCTCATAGGATAAGGTGGAATTATTTCAGCTCTGGCAACACAGTCTGTGTCGACCTGCCAAAGACTTGGCTCTGCTGTGACATAAACGTGCCAGGGAGGGTGGCGGGCGGGGTGGGGGGTGACCAAGTACCCTACAACCACCCTCCTCCCCAAACATCCCTGAAGCCCAGGCTGGCAAGATGCCAGCCCCACTCACGGTCTCAGGGTTTTTGTTTCACACAAAATAAACCCTAGCACACTCCTGTCCACCGGGAAGCAGAGCCTAAGTTGACTCCAGCCACTGGGCTGGTGGGACCACATCCAAGGCATGATGTACTGGCAGCACGGAAAGCTTGCAAGAGACAGGCACATGAAGTTGTGGCGTCTCTGGCACGCCGAGTGTCCTGGGACAGAGCAACGGAAACCTACAGGCATGAGAATGAAGGTTGCTTGATGGCAAGACTCCAGCTGCTCTGCTCAACACTACCTCTCCAGCATCTGGCACAGCGCGGGCACCTGGCACATCTCAGCATGCCATACATATCTGTTGAAGGCACAACTCAACGGTTTAACCTGGGCTCACCTGAGAGAGGCCTCCTGCATGTGAAGCCCTGCCAATGACGTAACCTGGAGAGCACCCAGGATGGGTGTTCTATAATGGGGGAGGAAGGTGGGCTTAGGAGGCTGCTGGCTGAACACGCCATTTGCAGTTACCAGGCAAGGTGGGGGGCCTGAACTCAGGCCTCTGTCAGGGCTGTTTGACTGAAATGGCTAAGGGATCCCGTATCAGGTCTGCTGTATTGATACCAAAACTGCCCTTTTACCAACAGTTCTGCTGTGCAGCCCAGAGAAGTGTCAGGGAAGGAGAGGGAGAAATGGGGGAAATGCCTATTTTCAAAAACACTGTCTCACTTCCTAAGGGTAATCAAAAGCAACCACGGGTAGCTCTTCCCATTTCTGCAACCTTATTGTGGAGAGGGATGAAGGCCTCCAATGGCATTAGGAAACAAATCCCTCAGTTACTGGGAAGTTAAAATTTATCTATGATGTAAGTGACTTGGAGAAGGGGAGTTGCCTTGATGAAAAAACCCATATCCCCCTTTCTGATCTAAATTCAGGTTTGGTTTCTGCTGTGATGTCAGGAAGATGACCATATACCAAATGACACATAGATTCCTGCACCTACCAACGACGACTCCCCTTCGCCTCAGCACAGAGTTCGGAGGTTCTTAATTAGGACCTTTTTTTATTGTTGTTTAGAAGTTTGCTCTTGTTGCCCAGGCTGTAGTGCCATGGTAAAATCTCTGCTCACTGCAACCTCCGCTTTCTGGGTTCAAGCGATTCTCCTGCCTCAGCCTCCCGAGTAGCTGGGATTATAGGCACCTGCCACCACGCCTGGCTCATTTTTTGTATTTTTAGTAGAGATGGGGTTTCACCATGTTGGCCAGGCTGGTCTCGAGCTCCTGACCGCAGATGACCTGCCCACCTCCGTCTCCCAAAGTGCTGGGATAACAGGCGTAAGCCACTGCGCCCGGCCGTAATTAGGACCTTTTTAAAGCTGAATGCCCCTTCTAAAAGTCCTCGCAAGGCGCCATAAGGACTTGGAGGCCTTGTCTTCAGGTGGAGGGGAGGGGAAAGAATCTGTGAGGGAAGGGGCCAGAAAGGCGCCTATCATCTACCCAGAGAGTGATTCTCAGTCAGTCATGGTTTCATGCAGCCTAAAATGCTGTAGTTGTGCTCAACAAACGACAATTCCAAAGAACACTCAACAAGGGCGGCCAGATGGACAGTGGTCCAAGTGACCCTCCCTGGACGCCAAGGGACCGGCATGGGGCTGAAGCCCTTGAGGCTTAGTGTTTCTGCAGCTAGAGATGAAGTCAAGGTAGTTAAGTTTGGCCCCTGATGGGGCTGGCTGGCTCTGGAGGTGAGGACCAGCATATCTCAGGCAGGTTTATGAACCGCTGTTTGGTTTGGTTTTGAACGCTTGTGAATGTCTAAAAAAGCAAACGGCGACTGGGACTGCTGGAGAAAGGCCTAGGTCGACTCCTCTGTGGGTTCTGCCACCATTACCTTTCTGGAGGGGCCTGCTGTGCAGTTTGCTCTGCTCTTGCTCTAAGCAGTGGGAAGACGTGTCTCCCCCACAGAGTGACAGCAGGCTGGCTTCCAATCCGCGGCCAGCCACTGGTAAGCGCTCAAGTCACGGGACCCAACTGAGTTCACGCCATCCTTCTGGGTTGAGTTGTCATGTCCCAAAGCCAAATGCCTTGGCATTTACAACGAGCAGTGGCTGCTGTGCCTCAAGATGGTACGTGCAGAACTGGAATCATGTATCTCATCAGTTAATCAGCACCAAGGAGATGATGATCCGAGAGGGCCGCTCTCTCTTCTTCTTGCCCATCCGCATGAGGACCACCGAGGGCCTGCTACCAGCCCCAGGCTTCCGACTGGCAGGCCCTAGGGGACCGAAAGACAGGACTGCAATCTTAGCTCCCCTCTCATTGTAAAAACCAGACAGAAAAATGGCAAGATAAGGTGAAATTAGGAAGTCAAAAGGAAAAGCAGCAGCCATGAGGGAAGAGACAGAGCAAGCAGAAAGGTGCCAGCCACCGGTGCCTGGGGTTCTGGAAAAGCCAGCACAGGACAGGAGTGAGGACAGGAGGTGGCCTGAGGGGCAGAAAGAGAAAGATTTTTGGCTTTATTGAGAATGGTTTGTGGAAGAATAAGAGAAAGCCAAGAAGAAAGAAAGCGAAACCCCACATTGAAAGACAGGTTTCGGCCGTTCGAGACGGAGCGTCACAGGCAGGAAGGAGGAGGCAGGGAGGGGCGCGGGCTCCTCGCCCCCTGCTGGGCCCCCACCACGAGGATTCCTGTTCTTAGCACTTTGGCCTTAGGGAGACTTGAGTTTCTTAGTCCGTGGGGAGGTTCCGTTCTCTGCCTTCACCACTCCATTTTCATGGTAACCTGGCAAGTGGAGAGAGACAAGGATACATGGTATTTCTGCTGCAGCTAAGGCAGGAGAGGGGAGGGTGGGGCCAGGCCAAGGAAAGGGCCCAGGCAGCCCGGCTGCTACACATGGATGCACCAAAGGGGCGCAGGGCTGCAGCCTTGCACAGTCAACAGAAGCCAGCAGATGGCTCCCAGGAGGGTCCTGTCTTCCCCAGAGCCCTGTTTGAGAGGCTTGGTCTCTGACTGCACTTTAGCAGGAAGGGCCTCGGATGACGCACAATAACTCAGCAACAACAGAGGCCAGCCTGCCCAAGCCCGAGGCTGGGGCTAGATACTCGCCGAAATCACTGAGATGCTGTCACTGTCTCAGTGTCCTCAGTTCCTCTCAGGCCCCTGCAAGGCGTCGGCCCACTTCCAGTTCAGCAAGAACACCTAGGAGCAGTGGCCACAGAAGGGAGGGAGACGAGAGGCTGTAGGAACACGGCCTCGTGCAGATACCCAACACTTCTCTGGCAGAAAAATTGTGCTCTTTTTATTGTTCAAAATACCTCCGTGTGCCTGCTCAAAGTCAGAGGTACTGGCTGCAGTCTTATGCCCCATACCACCCCTGCCAGCCAGGCCTCACTCTGCGACACACCCAGCTGCGCACGTGTCTGGTTCAAACACACATAAGCCTTTGCCAACCAGGTGGCCGCCTGGAGAAAAGCAGGTGAGTCAGAAAGCAGCGCCCAGTGTAGACAGGCCCCCAGGCTGGGCAGAACGTGCAGGGTTGGCAGGGCCTGGGGACCTGCTGAAGGTAGGTGATGACTGGAGTGCATGCAGGGGCCAAAGGAGAAGTGGGTGTCCCACCCCTACCCCCCCACCTGGCACTGTGTCACTGTGAGTCATTCTTGGAGACAGAGGAGGAGCCAGCAAGCTGGGAGGCAGGGGCAGGCTGAGATGTGGAGCAAAAGGGCAGGTGAGGACAGAGGCCACTGTCCGGCACTGAGAATGGGCGGCGGCAGCAGCAGCAGCTGGCTGGGGTCCAGAAGCCACCCTGAGGACACGCTTCCTGCCAGAGTTCTCCGCCCAGCCACTGCCCTGCCCCACAGTGGCCAGGGCTCCCAGCCTAGTTAGGGCCAGCCCCACCCACAGTCTGTCCTTGGCCCACACCCAGCCACGTGCCAACCAGGGAGCTAGGAGCCCCAGCCCTGAGGAAGGAGTCAGGAAGGAGAAGCTGGCAGGATTGGTCTGGGGAGCACCCGAGAAGCCTGGTGCCTTGGCTCCTCCCACCCATCCCAGCCAGACTTCCCTGGCTCCACTCTCTGCCAAGGGCCCTGGCACTCACCAGATTCCCTCTTGATGAGCCTGGCTGGTAGTCTGGGTGTAGCTGGGACTCTCCGCTTTGCACTCTGCTCATTCCAGTATTCCCGCCAGTGCCGCAGCTGGGAGTGGATGAAGCGCCACATGAGCCACGCCTGGGCGGCACACACCAGCAGCAGCACGCAGAGCCTACAGAGGGGCAGGGGGTGGGCTTAGGCCGGGGCTTGGGCTCACAGCCTTGTGGCTGGGTTGTGCGGGGGAGAACAAGGGCCAGGGGCCCTGCAGTTCCCATGGCTCATCAGCTCCTCTTTCACCGCCAGCCCTCTTCCACACCACCACTATCACCAGGAAGAGTGTGCGCTTCGGTCAGTCTGCTCCAGCACACATCGCATGTGCTAGGGAGATGGGAAGGAAGTGGCGACAGACGTACCGACATCTCTACAATCACGCTACTCCCATGACGAGGGAGGGGTCCACGGCTGTGTCTCTTTTGCGCACATCGCACAGAACAAGACTCATGTAAGCTCCACAAATACTGGTGGAATTCAAATGATCTGAATGTCTGGAAGAGTGGCTTCTCATTTAACATGTCACTTACAAGTGGAGCAACCCTGGACAAATCCCTCTCCTGGGCCTAGGGGCTCTGGGAAATAGTGGCTTGCTCGCTGCCTTTCTCACTGGTACAGGCGGCCACTAGCCAAGCCACTGAGCACACAGTTTTAAAGCACCCACACACAAGAAGAAGAGAATGATATCAACTGAGAGACTGAGTGTGACGTCTCTATGTGCCATGAAGTGCCAGACAAATGTGCGGGACTCCCATTTGGACTACAGTCTGAGCAAACCAGGACCAGGGGGTGAAGACGGTTTGGATGGAACCAGAGGCTGCTACCTCTTCTCCCTTCAGGCCTGATATCCAAAGATTTCCCAAAAAAATAACATGTGGGAGACTAAAGGGTCTGCTGCCTCCAGACCTTCTGCAGGGGCTGTGCCAAGTTCAGGAGGCTCCGGGAAGCCCTGGCTTATCACCTTGGACTTCTGCTCGACTCACCTGCAAAACAAAGTGTTGAAGTTCCCCTTCTCGGGGTCAAATGCCTGGTTTTCCATGCGAGCCAGTCCAAAGCCAATGGCCAGCACGGCAAGGGTGAGGATGAAGAGGCGGGTGATCCCAAAAACAGCAGCCCAGGCACTGAACCTGCCCACAGAGGCAGAAGAAGGATGTCAGTCTTTAGCACCCTTGAAGGAATCTTCACCCACTTCAGAAGAGACCCCAAGTGGGAAGAGGATTCAAGGGTGGCTGGGGAAAGTGCTTGAGGGACGAGATACCTAAACTCAGATGTTCCAGAAAAAAATAACGTGAGGGCACCCCCTGCAGGTAAGTGGGCAGTGTGCACCCAGGGAGGGACCCTCCAACCCTCCGGGCCTCAGGGGGAACCCCTGCCCACGCCTCTAAGCAGGCCAGCCTGCAGCAGCCCCACTTACAGTTTCTCGTTGTTTTCATCTGCAAAGTAGAAGAGTCGAGCCATGTGGAAGAGGAACTCGGTTGAGTACTGCAGCAGCAGCAAGATCAGGCCCAGGCGGCTCAGGCTGAGGGGGAAAAAGACTAGCCTTACATTCCCTCCAAGATGCTGCATAGGGCAGAAGCCATTGCATCTTGGCTCAGGCTGTCCCCTGTGCCTGGCTGAACTCTGCTTTCCACTCCCACGTTCCCTGGCTGGCTCTGCTCCATCCTTTAGGATTTGGTTTAGCTGTCACACCTTTAAGACATTTTTCCTAATACAGACCCGCTGGCCGTTCAGCTGTCCTGTCTCGGTCAGATGCCCTTGCCTGCTCCCACTGCAAACCTGGCACAGGCCCTTCACAGTACTTAGCACCTTGCACTCATCACCTTGGCTGGAACCAAGCACATAAAAGGTACTCAGAACACATTTGCTGAGCTCTGAGTATAGGAATATGAAGTGTTCCTGTTGTCTGACTTTCCATCATCCAAGTCTTCACAGCTCCAAGATACATGCAGAAGCAGGAAGTGCTCCTTCTGTGTGGTCCTGCTCGTACATTCTCCCCAGTCCTCACCACTGCTACGGTGACAGTGCAGACTGGCTTCTTAGACCTGTTATGCAGGTGACACATGAGCATCCAACACAAGGGCAGAGCTGGCATCACCCCACAGCCTTCGGCCCTCAAAGACCCATCCATGAACTGATGGTGCTACAGGCCACCAGAGACAGGAGACAGAGTTCGAGAGCTCCCTCCCTGCCTGAATCTCACTAATCCAAGTCAGTCATTTGCACAGGATGCCTGCTGCAAGGACCTAGTCCAACGCACCTCAGGATTTCCAGGCACCTCGGCAGAAAGTTACACACAGTGAGCTCTGTAAGTGCCAGCTTAGAGAAAGTGTGGGGTGCTCTCTTTTACTGCATGGGTAACACTCAGCAAAAGCCCAAATTATCAACGACACAGCTTATTACCATCAATAGAACTCTTTTCATAAAAGAGGCTCTCGAGAACTGACATTAGAGCAATTATTTCTGCCTCTAGATCAACCAAGAGAGACCTACTCTCCAAGTCATTATAAACCAAGGGGAAGGGAATTCCAGGGCTACGAGCTTTAGCAGTGTTTACACTGGACACTGTGAGGCAAGAGCCCAGCTTTGGGAGGCCTTCAAGCTGCAAAGCCATAGTTCAAAGGCCAACATCCACTGGAAGTCTTCCTGGCTCTCTCTGTTGAAGGTCTTCTTCTGGGTTGCAGAGCAGATGATACATACTGTGTTATGGTGCTCATCATTCTAAACTCTCCTTACCTATGTCTATAACTGTCTCTTCAGACTGAGAATGAACCACTGAAGATAAAGAATCTTCCATTACCATCTTTGTATTGTCAAGTCTTAGCACAGTGCTAGGCACACAGAGGGTGTCAACAAATGCCTGATAATTATATGATTGTGTGGACAGATGGATGGACATAAAAGGGCAAGGAAATCTGGCTGGCTCCATGGTCTCACTCACTTTAAGAGGTATGCTCCAGCTATGTGCACCAGGTACAGGCAAATATACTGGAGCTGGCGGGGAATTTCCTCCTGGAAACAAGAGAAGCAGATGGTAAATTTGCTAATTCCCTAACTGAAGACTCAGGGAAGGGGGAAAAGTGCAGGGGGTTGAGAGAACGCCACGCTTCTCTGGGCTGCTTTAACACACAGTCCCATGTCCCACGAGTCCCACAGTCCCACTGCACCAGGCTGCTGAAATTCAAGGGCATTCAGGTCCATTCCCAAATTCCAGCAGCCTTGGGTCTAGTGTCAGAGGGCGAGGTTTGGATTGAGAAAGAAGAAACAGGGACTGGAGAAGAGGGCTCTTGGAAATAATTCAGAAGGAAACTATAAAAAATAAAAATTAAAAAAGACTATGGAAATGGCAAAGACCTCTCCTTTGACATCTAGAAGATAAGAGTTAGGTTTCCTCCAAAGCCACAGGTCTGGTGGAAGAGGCAGGCAAGAGACTGACACTGGTGGACAACACTCATGGGGGTCTACATGGCACTTCTCCAAGAGATGACTCAGCATGTTGCTCAACCCCGCACATATTCCTATCACCACCCAATACTCCATGCTTCTGGAGGAAAGGAAGGGAGGTACCCCCGGGAACAGCAGGAGGGGAGTGGTGAATGAATGGCCTCCAAGAAGGGGGAGAAGTGAGCACTCACCTTCCGTACCTTCTGGAAGTATAGCTCAGGAAGTGCGTGCAGCCAGTAGGCCAGCTGGCATAGGTAGAAAAACTTCACCTGGAAGCTGGAGACAAGGGGGCAAGTCACAAGGGCAGGATAGAGAAAAGTGTCCCTGCAGGCGCTGGCCCAGCACGGGACGGAAAAGCATGGACCGAGACTCTGCCTGTGAGGAGCTGGTCCAGGAGCAAGGGAGTGAGGCCAGTGACCGCCGCACCCTGAGCCTGGCACCCTGGCTTCTCCGTTGGCCTGTGCCCTTGTTCCACATACAAGACCACTTAAAGGGACACGGAAAGTCCACAGAAAGAAACAAACATGATTAAAAGAGTGCAGAGGAGGAGGAATCCTTCAGCCTTGAGGAGGGAGCTGATTACAGAGCACTGTTGATGGAGATGGGGACCAGCAGATACACTGACACAACGAACGGCTCTAAGCAGCAAGGGAAGGTTCTAACTCAGTCCTATGTCCTTTGTTATTGTTGCTCTTAAAGATCTCAGGAAAGGCAGCCAGGTGCAGTGGCTCACGCCTGTAACCCCAGCACTTTGGGAGGCTGAGACAGGTGGATCACCTGAAGTCAGCAGTTCGAGACCAACCTGGCCAACATGGTGAGATCCCGTCTCTACTAAAAATACAAAAATTAGCTGGGTGTGGTGCAACATGCCTGTAATCTGAGCTACTTGGGAGGCTGAGTCAGGAGAATCGCTTAAACCTGGGAGGCGGAGGTTGCAGTGAGCTGAGATCGTACCATTGCACTCCAGCCTGGGCAACAAGAGCAAAACTTCATCTCAAAAAAAGAAGACAAAAAATAAAGTTCTCAGGAAAGGCAAAGGGTGGCCTCCTGAGGGAGATGGCCCCAGGTACTGCCCTCGGGGTAAACTGGCCTCTTGGCAGCACTCTATGAGGCAGAGGACGCTGGCTCTGACAGAGCAGCAGCTATGGCAGGCCAGAAGGAAAGACAGTCTATGGATGTCAGGGGGTCGCCAAGAAGGTAGAAAGCCCAGAGGGCATTACGGAGGGAGAGGTTCTGCTTCTGTATCTGTCTCGTGCAGTTGAGGCACCTCCATGATGGGAGCCAGTACAGATGGAATTTCATCTGGGGATTCTCTGGTCAAGCATGCTGAGAAGAAGCGGCTTCCAGACAAGTCTACCATCCACAATAGGCTCAGGGCATGACCTGCTCGTCAGGCCAGCTGGGCCTGTGGTGTTCCGGCCACACACAGCTGGGACAGGAAGGCAGTGGGCCGGGTGGCTCCTCCCTGGGGCTGAGTCACGAGCATACTCACGGGAGGTGCACATGCGGGTAGTCCTCCCAGAGGCTTCTTGGGTTTGTTAAGTATCCTTCCTGCAGTGGGTGAGAAGAGAGACCATTTAGAGACGTGGACATGAGACCTGCTGGGGGCCCTAGGACTGGTCCAGGGGTCAGGGATGCATCCAGCCCCCACCTGACAGAAAGAGGCAGGAAGGGGAAACGCGAACACAGAGAACTTGTCTGTGTGGGACCCCTGGCGCTTGGCTGGTTTCTTTACTGTGGAAGAGTCATGCTGGAGTAGGAAGGGCCATGGTCTGAGGCCCAAAGACCCACATCTGAAGATGAGTCTGACAAGCGAATTAGTCTTGCTCCTCTGAGCAAGCTGATTAGTCTCCCTAAGCCACAGCTGGCTCATCTGCAAAACAAAATAAAAATACCCACCCTCACAGAGTTATTGTTGGAAATGAATGAGACAGTTTATGTGCCAGTGTCTAGTCCTGTGCCTGGCATGCAGGCGCTCAGGAAATGCCTCTATAATGAATACACAAATGAACTCTAGAATCACCACCCGCTGGAAAAATGAAAAGCCTACTTTGGCTTTTCACATCCTGCTGAATAAAAAACATGGCAGGAGCCCGTAGGCCTCACCATGCAGCTGGACTCTGACACCTACCACACTATGTCATTACTATCCGTTGTTTCCATTACTCTTACAAGTCCCTTCATATTAGGGCCTTCTCTTGCCTATCTTTAGGATTCTAATATCTAGCCCAGCACCTTATATGGGGTGGGGAAGGTAACATGAAAACCCTCCCATCACAAAACATCTAGAAATGCTGGCTGAAATCTAATGAATATTCTTTTAAATGCAAAGAGCTGACGAGCTCACAGTAAGAAAGGGAAATCCCCGGGGACCAAAGGGAGAGGGAGGCTAAAAGGCAGAGCAGTAAGGTGACACTGTAGCAGCCCAGAAGGCACTTCTCACGGGCCAGGGTTTTTGTGCCCATGTGAGAACAGAAGATGGTGCCTTGGGAGGTGGAACCCGTGACCTTGTATAAGATCAGGACCTCTGAAAGGCCGCAATCTCAGAGAGAAGACAGACTAGAAAGTGTCTGCTGACCAACACAGGGAAACGAAGATGTCTGCTCGGCCCATACTCAAGGTGAAAACAAAATCATTTATTCTAAAAATCTGCAACCTCAGGTTCACTCTGAGTTTGTAGGTGAAATACACCACCTCTGTGATCCAAAAGCCACCAGCCTAAGAAATTAGAATTAATAGTGTTGTGGGCCAGTGATACCCTAGGGACATACCCTCATCCAAGGATGCTCAGGATTGCCACAGATACAACCTTGCTAAAGACGAATTTATAATCCAAGATTACAAAACACGGGAAGAAACAATCTACCACAAGCAAGAGTCAGCTGACAATACAGGAGGGCAATAAACACCAGTTGGCTGAATGAATGAATGAATGCTTTGTGCAATTTCTCTCTTCTGAAGAAAGGGCTCTTATTTGTCACTCAGAGAAGGCAGAGCAGATTAGATTAGGATGACTTCATTTTAGAAATGGGAAAATGAAAAAACAAGGCCGGGCGCGGTGGCTCAAGCCTATAATCCCAGCACTTTGGGAGGCTGAGACGGGTGGATCACGAAGTCAGGAGATCGAGACCATCCTGGCTAACCTGGTGAAACCCCGTCTCTTCTAAAAAATACAAAAAAAAAGTAGCCGGGCGAGGTGGCGGGCGCCTGTAGTCCCAGCTACTGGGGAGGCTGAGGCAGGAGAATGGCGTAAACCCGGGAGGCAGAGCTTGCAGTGAGCTGAGATCCGGCCACTGCACTCCAGCCTGGGCGACAGAGCGAGACTCTGTCTCAAAAAAAGAAAAAAGAAAATGAAAAAAGATAGGCAGGATCTCCTGAAATAAGATAGTTTTTTTTGATACAGAGTTTTGCTCTTGTTGCCCAGGCTGGAGTGCAATCGCACGATCTCGGCTCACTGCAACCTCCGCCTTGCAGGTTCAAGTGATTCTCCTGCCTCAGCCTCCCAAGTAGCTGGGATCACAGGCACGCACCACCATGCCCAGCTATTTTTTGTATTTTTAGTAGAGACGGGGTTTCACCATGTTGACCAGGCTGGTCTTGAACTCCTGACCTCAGGTGATCCGCCTGCCTCAACCTCCCAAAGTGCTGTGATTACAGGCGTGCACCATCACGCCCAGCCAAGATAGTTTTTCAGTAGCACAGCTGAAATCTGAGTTGGGCCACAAATCTTCTGGTCCAATAACTTCAGGCTAGGTTGCTTCAGTAAATCAGAAAATCAACTGAGCTGGTGGCTTTGATGAGAAGACTGAGAACCTCACATGTTCACACTGGGATTAAAGGCAGAGGTTTTATAGTGCTCAGCATTTGGCCAACAAGGTTTAGTAAGAAGTATTCTAGGTTATTGTCTATTAGGATCTTTAGTTGTATTTTCAAGTGAGGGCTGATCCACCCACCTTTGAGTCACTAAACGCCCTGTGATCTGTCAGTATGCCTTTCAAGTATAGTCCACAGCCTAATTCCACAAACTTGGGCCTCCATGAGCACAACAACCTAACTGATAGGTCCAATTGGATACATGTATACCACTGTAGTCACGGTCACCTGGATTAGAAGGAAATGATCTCACCTTGAACTTACATGGCCTCATTTCTAATCTCTTCTCACTACCACTGCCCTCCTTTCTCCTCCCTGGGTCACGCGCTGATTGAGGAATACAAGTGGACGAGGCTCTCAGGTGGTGGCGTGTGTAGCAGTCGTGACAGTTGTGAGCTCTTTCAAATACACTGCTTCTATCACCCCCACCCGCCTCCTCTGTCACGCACACACGCCTGCCTTCATCAGCTCTCCTGCCCTAGGCTACCTCATTCCAGGGACATCAGAGAGGTGAGAATGTCTCTTCCTAGAGGAAGCAGCAACGTGCTTAGCAGGAAAAATGGTACTTCTGAAACTGAGGTGGGAGAGAAAGTTCTGCCAAAACAAGACTCGCCAAGAAAAGCAGCACTGAGAGCAATGTAAAGCCCAGACAATCTCATGATCTTAAACAGGAACGCTCCTTGGCCTGGCCTCTTACTTAGAGACAAAGAGGTCAGAACTTTGAAGCCAACAAGCAAAGAAACTCCCCAGAAAAATGTTGCCTGCTTGTGAATGTCCAGTCCGCTGGGACTGGAGGAGGAAAGGGGTGGAGGGAGGAGAGCAGGGGGAGCCAGAGGAAAAATGACTCACTGCTCTGAGAACAGCCTTTTCCAGACCTCTGTCCAGGCAGCTGTCTGAGGGAGGACTGAGGCTGGGGCACCCTCTGAGCTCAAGCACGCAAAGCACCTGAGTCCACAGCGGGCTGAGGGTGACCCAGCAAGCACCTGAAACCCACCCCAAATCCCATCCACTGACAGGCCCCAGCAGATGGTTTGGAGCTTTTGAAATCCTTTGTTGTCTCTTGATTCTAAAAATCCACGCATGAGCTAAGCAAGGCCTCAACAAGGTGGAGAGATCCCTCCTGTTTCCCCAGCAGCCCTCCTTTTGGTGTGTGAACAAACACCACCACGCAGAACAGCGTAATTCAGACACAGCACAGGCAAGTGCTACATAAATTCAGACATACCTGGTATTATTTGACCATCAGAACCACCATGCACTAAAAATCTGCCCTAAAGCAACTAGTCTGTCAGTAGAAACCGGTCCTGGTACAAACACCAGCGTTAAGGACATTCCCTCTACTTGGTTCTAAAATCTACGGTGGATTTTAGGTTCTAAAATATGAAGTCAGATATGGCAAGGAAGTCAGACAGGGAAGACCAAATGCCCACCCGTCCTGCTTTCTCCAGTGGAGTGTTTTTTCCTTTTTCCCTGAACAATGAGTAGTCGATCAAAGGTAGATTAAAAGTTGGAGGCTGACATTCCCATAAAATTATTGGTGGTCCAGCCACACTCCCACTGCTCTACTTCTATATATATATGCAGAGAGAAATGTTTCAGTCAAACACCAAAACAATACTGGTATTTCTGGTGGGAGGAATTTGAACTTCTCTATATTGTTCACTTTTTAAAAAATAATCATTTATGATATTTATTAAAACAACCAATTCATTACTTAAAAAATGTTGAAGGCTGGAGAGAGAAGATGCATTTGCAGTTTACTCACTCATTCCACAGCCAACATTTAGCGGGCACTTAGTATGCGCCAGGCACCATACCAGGAATACAGCAGTGAGCACGGTGCCTGCTAGCAGGCAGCTCAGAATCTAGTGGTGGGAGAAACAGACAGAGAATACACCAACAAGAAAAGCACCAGCAACAGGCACAGTACAGAAAATGCCAATTGGTGGCGGATTCTCTGAGGAGATGGTATCTGGGAAGAGACTTGGATGGCAAGAAGGAGTTGGCCATGGGATGGCAGAGGATGAAGCCCTTGAGCAGAGAAACCACCAGTGCAAAGCCCAGGATGTAGAACAGCCAGGACAAAAGTGGGGTTGTGGCCAGTGAGATGAGACCAGCAGCATCAGCAGGACCCAGATCACATGAGTGGGGAGGAAAAACGATTTCACTGCAAGTGTGATGGGGGCTTTTAAGCATGGGAATGTATGGTTTTATTTCTGTTTTAAAAGATCCATCTGGCTGAGCAGAAAATGGATTGGGGTGGGAGGGTACAAGAGTGGAAACAGTCTCCTAGAAAAAAAGATACTCAGTGTCTAGGCAAGAGAAGATGGTGGCTTGGACTACACAGATCAAGGTGTCTCAGCCTTGGCACTATGGCTAGATGATTCTTGGTTGTGGAGGCTGTCCTGTGCATTAAAGGCTGTATTGTAGCATCCCTGGCCTCCACCCACTAGATACCAGTAGCATATTGCCAAATGTCCCCTAGAGGCCCAAATCTCCCCTGGTCAAGGGTCACTAGACTAGGGGTGGTGGTGCAGGCAGAAAGCGGCAGACAGTCTCAATGGGTTTGGGAGGTACAGCTGGCAGGACCTGCAGATGAAATGACTGTGGAAAGTGAGAGAAAGAAGAGTCATGAAAAAATTTGCACCATAACAGAAAAATATGATTTTTTTAAAAAACAAGCTGCGTTTATGTCTTTTACAGAACTACCTCTCTTCTTTTTCAATCACTTTCCTTCCAGGAAGCACGGTTCTGATGGAGGAGGGCAAGGAGTCAAATGCTGTCAGGAGGAGTTGGGGGTCACTGGAGCTTTCCGTGGTCCCCTGGTCTCTGTGCCCGTTGAATATGTTGAGTGGGGAACTAGCTCTCCCCAGAATAAAAGACTGTTCTGTGCCTCCCCAAGAGAACCCTATGTGCTCCCAAACTAATTAGCAACATGTTCAAATCCTTGAAGAACTGAGAGAGGCAAAGACAGAGCTGCTGAGCATTTCACACCCTGGAAGGCATGTTAAGCAGCTTGGCTCTAGCCTCCAAATCTGGTCACCACGTGTCCCAGCTGGGGTGGAATGTCTGGGGGTGAAGTTGAAAGGGTAAAAGTGACTCAGAGATGAGGCAATCCTTCTCCTGAACCGCGGTTAAGCATCTTGGGTATCTTGAGGCTGTTCTGCTTCAAAGCAGCTTAGGCGTCCAGGGGTGGGCACGGACGGAACGTCAAGGGACTAGGTGTGGTCTGAAACCTGGAAGTCTAGGGACTTATGTGCACGGCACGACAGCAGGGATGCACTGTTCACACAGTGTCAATCTGCCCCTGGGACTGTGACAGAGGAGCCTTGCTTGAGAGGACAGAAGTCTTGGGCCTCTCATTTAAAATTCCTAGCGTTCTGCTTAGGAAAGCTGTTCTTTGATGAAATGATAACAGGAATAAAAACAATGTACAAAAGGACGTGTTGACTCTGGCTTTGAGAATAGGAATTCAACATTCAGCTCTAGAGACAGAGTTCCTTGTGATGGAAGGGCCCATCACTGCCACTGAAAGAAAAGGAAGAAAGGGAGGGACCTGTGGAAGGCCAGGAAGGAAATCTTAAAGAGGTCACAGGGTTGCTGAATTTTTCAAGACCCAGGCATGGGTTCCTCGGGGGGCCAGGTTACAGAAAGGTGGAGCTCCAGGTGGTGGTGGGTACTAACTCAACACTTCCTAGCAGGACAGGCAAGGTCTTGTTACGGCAAACTCCAAAGGACCATCCGCATTCCTTTCTATGAGGGAATTTTCCTGTATCAAAGGTTGCTTGAAATAAGAGTCCGTTTACGTAGAAAGGAGGGGAAATTGTCTGGTCCTGCAGGCATCTGTTGCAACGGCATTGACTCTCACAGGATCTGATGAGCTGAGAGAGTGAGGCTGGCCTCGTTTATAGAAGGCCAAGGTAGTAAAACAGAGAGTAAGCTGGCCTTGGAACTCTATGTCCAAGTCCAAACTATCCTTGCTGCTTCAAAACCACAGACCCAAAGGCATACTGCAAAAATTGAGCTTGGAACTCTTCAATCTGTAACATGGGTATCAGAATGAACATCAAATGTATCTTATGGGACAGTGTTTGTAGAAGGGCCTTGTAAAACAATACAGTGTTAATGCAGGTACACGGTATCATTACTGCAGTATTGCATAATGATTATAACAAGTGGTGACTGTTGGCCAAGATGACTCTCTCCAGCTATAAAATGGCATCTCTCTGCAATACCATGAGAATGCAAACATAGTTTCATTTCTAGGAAGCTAAGAAGGTTCTAAGAAACTTGCTCCCCTTAACAGAAAAAGAAAAAGAGCAAGGTGTCCTCTGCAGTCATTTGATCAGCAATCCCAGAGCCGGAAGTGCCCCTTGGTCTGAGCTCTCCCACTTCAGCAGTCCTGAGAATGGCTCACCGTCACCACCACGTAGAAGCACCAAATCACCGAGGTGAAATGAAAGACGACCAGCTGTCCAGATTCATTGAACTTGCTGTGTTTGACCTTGGAGAGATGAAGCCGTTTGCTGATTTTCTAAAGAATAAAGAAAACCCCTCATATTAATATACAAATGTATCCATACTGGGCAGGTTTCAAACTCCTGTTTTCTCCCCACAAAAGGGTTGAACACCCTTAGAAGTTTGCAGCTGGCCATAATCCAAGGTATTCAGTATAAGCCTACTGTGTGCATACAGTGCTTGGTCTAAGGCAAGCATTTTGAGAAAGTGACAAGATGAATGCCTCTAGTCTACGTGTAAAGAAAATATCCCCAATTACTCCATGTGCCACAGACCCATAAGGAGACCATCTCTAGACAGCTTTCTCTCTGTGTCATAAATACTGCTGCTCCATGTGCTGATTAAAGGAGGCTGTGAGAGGGAACAGAAATCAAAGCGTGGTGAAGGAAGCCCAGGCAATAGACCCAACCAGCGCAAGCAAGTTGGAGGATGAATGGGTGTAGAGCTGCAGTTTCCTCCAAGGCCAGGTCCTCCACCCCAAGGCACCTCCCCAGCTTCTGATCTCAGAATCCAGACATGTCACTTACATCTAAAATGTACTCCTGAACCACAGCGTGCAAGATGATGGTGATGAAGATGTAGAACAAGATTGTGACCAGGTCCTTAGGGCCATAGTGGTAGTGCACGGTCTCACTGTCTGTGGAGGTAATAAAAGTCCCATCAGCAACCCTGGGGGAAGGAAATACCCTGGGACCCAAAACTGAAATGAGATGGGAAGCAAAATGTGCCATCAAATGGTACCCATTTGCTATAGCCCCAGACTTAGAAGAAGGTTTCTGGTTTCTGCCCCAGATTCCTACCCACCCTCTGGTCTTAGCCCTTGGAAGCACCAATGAAGGTGACTAAGGAGAACCAAGCGCATGGCTGTATTGTCATCACAGTATCTCCCGAGTCTGTGCGGCAGGGCACAGTGGTTAGGAGCCAGGGTTAGAGACCACCAATCCCCATCACTGGCTCTATCACTCCCTAACTGTGTGACTGTGGATAAAGGACTAACCTCTTTGAGCCTCAATTTCCTCCCCTGTAAAATGGGACTATAGTTACGCTTTCTCAAGAAAGCACCGCATAAGGGCTGAAGGTGGACTCAGAAGCTGGACTCCTCAGTTTGTACCGCAGCTCTGTCCCTATGTGACCCAGGGGTATCTATCTCCATGTGTGACTTTTCTGTACCTCAGTTTTCTCATCTGAAAAATGAGGACATTTCCTGCATAGTAGGTTTATTATGAGAATTAAATGAATAAATGCGAAGTGCTTAGAACAGTGTCTGGCACATAGTAAGTGCTATATACATACTTGCTATTATTTTTGTTGTTGGGCTATGGTAAGGATCAAATGAGATAATTTGCTTACAGCAATGCCAACAATTTACAGTAAGTCTGTTTAATAAGTCTGTAGCTTATTAAAATACAATTTAATAGTAATAAATGAGACAGCATCCCAGGTACAGCAATCTTGTGAAACTCTGCCGTTGCAGCCTGTGGACGGGGGAGAATCTGCATCCTTGCTCCAGTCAGTGGGCAGCAGGCTGCGGGGCTGTGAGCCTGGTGGCTGTGTGCCTGGGTCTGGTCTGCTCTCTGCAACCCCCACCTCCACCAGTCAAATGGCTGCTCTCCAGCTGTGCTGCATTCGCTCTGAGTCACACACACATGAGTCATCTACGCTGCTGAGATGCATTTACCAGAAGGTAGCCAGGCTGTTTGTTTCAGGGTGGCCAGGGAACAAAGTCAAGCTGACTGGGTCACTCTGGGAGTCCACCCTAATCTCAGCCACCCTAGACTGAGGGAATGTAACGGTGGGCAGTGGTGAGGGGGTGGGAGGAGGTGGCGAGGACAGAGAGAACATGATCTTTGAAATCAGACAAACTTTCCTTTTTCCTCTCCCTCTTCCTTTCCACAAAGACCTATTCTGTGAGAGGCACTGGGCTAACTGTTGAAACATGGAGATAAAAGACACCACCCCTGGTTGGAAAACATACAGTGCCGCAGGGAGACTAACAGACAGATGTACAATTACACTACAGACAGGCAGCACTCCCAAGAGGCACACACAGTGAGCCACAGCAGGCGAGGGCCCCACTCTGGCTAGGGTGAAGGTGGTGGGTAAACTGTTCACTGGTCAGGGTGAACAGGACAGCATCGGAACTTGGGGACCGGCAGGGAGGCCGGTGCGGGGGCGGAGGGCATCCTAGCCAGAGAAAGCCACATCCACAAAGAATGAAGGGACTGCGGCTGGAGTGCTGGGGGCGGAGGGGAGGTCACCATGGTGAGTGGCGGGCTGCTGTGCATGGCCTTGTATGCCATGTGAAAGGGTGTGGACTTTATCCTGAAGGCAACGTGGAAACATCGAAGAATTCAAATTAAACAGGAAAATGATGACATTTGCGTTCTGGAACATTTACTCTGGCAGCAGTGAACATGCCCAGAGGTAAGGACACCAGTTAGAAAGCTGTTCCTGTGATCCAGGTAAGCCACAGGGCATGAATCAAGGCAGGAGAAGAGAGGAAGGGAGAAGAAGGGCTGTCAGTGAGAGAGAGCTGATGAGCCGAGGCCACTGAGGACTGAAGGGCTGGGATCCAGGACGGGGAGTCAGGCACTGAAGACCCAAGGAGAAGACATGAAGATGAGGGAGAGGAGACTCGTGGCCCTGCCTCTCTGCTCTACCACGTGTGACGCCAGGATTATATTTTCCTTGCCTTCTTCATAAAGAGACCGATGAGGTGGCCGCATATTTTGAAATTATAAAATAACTAAACACAGTTTCATCATCAAGATCATCCTTATTAGGCAAAATGGGATTTATACTCAACCAAACAAGCACAGTCCAAAAATCAGTGAAACGGTACCTGACAAGACCTTAGATTAGCCATTTTAAAGCCCTTTAAGAGGGTCACCTGCTATTCTTGGGATCCCAAATAGTAGGGTTCCAAAGAGATGTGACCATAGTCTGAAATCCTTATTGAAACTAGAATGAATGTAGAAATAAACACAGACTCGTGTTCCTCTGCTGTTGAGAGCTGCACACATGTATCCTCATTGGCTGACAAACCACGCACAGGGCTCCATGCTGGGCGCTGGGAGACAGCAGTTAGCAAGGTGGGCACAGCCCCTGCCCTCTTGGAGCTTAGCGGGTACATACCAAATCCTCGTACATTTAAACACCAGCAGCCAAAGAACTGTAACTCAACAACAAAAACCAAACAACTTGATTCTAAAAGGGACAAAGTTCTTGAAGAGACATTTCTCCGAAGAAGAAATACAAATGGCCAATAAAGACATGAAAGATACTCAACACCACTCATCATTCGGGCAATGCAAATCAAAACCACAACAAGGTTATCTCCTCACACCCATTAGGATGGCTACAATGAAGAAATAAA
>NC_045438.1:116350274-116483006 GCF_002776525.5 Piliocolobus tephrosceles | reverse complement strand
AAAATAAAATAAAATAAAATAAAATAAAATAAAATAAAATAAACCCAGAAAACAACAAATATTGGTGAGGATGTGGAGAAACTGGAAACTTTGTACATTGTTGGTGGGAGTGTAAAATGGTACAGCCACTGCAGAAAACAGTATAGTGATTCTTCAGAAAGTTAACAATACAATTACCACATATTTCAGCAATTCCACTTCTGGGTGGTAGGGTAACTGAAGGTCAGATTTCAATAAAATATTTGTACATCCATGTCCATAACAGCACTATTCACAATAGCCAAAAAGATGGAAGCGACGCAGGTGTCCATGGATTGATGAATGAATAAACAACATGTGCTGTACACATACAGTGGAAGATGATTCAGCCTTTAAAAAAAGGAAATTCTGACACATGCTGCAACATGGATGGACCTCGAGGACAGCAGACTGTTAAATAAGTCAATCACAAAAGGACAAATACTGTATGATTCGATTCATATATGAGTTACCTAGACTAGTCAAATTTAGAGACAGAAAGCAGAATGGTGGTTACCAAGGGCTGGGAGTGGGAGGAACAGGAAGTGCTATTTCATGGGTACAGGGTTTGTTTTGCAAGACGAAAAGAGTTCTGAAGATTGGTTGTACAATAACGTGAATGTACTTAACAGTACTGAACTGTACACTTAGAAATGGTTAAGACGGTAAGTTTTACATTATGTATATTTTACAATTTAAAAAACAATAACAGCTGGGGGTGTCAATGCTCTGAAAAAACCCGCATGCAGGTGTGTCAATGCTCTGAAGTGGACTGAAGGCTGGAGGTCTGGAGCAGAAGGTTGGAGACCTGCAGAGATGGGAGATCAGGGAGGAGCCCTTAGAGGTCAGGGCAAGACATGTGGACTGTACCCTAAAGGAATGAATGAAAGCTACTGGAGGAGTTTAGTCAATGTCCATACAGAAATCTCTTCCTGCCACAGGGAGAACGGGTTAGAGCGGCAAGGCTGGAAGAGCAGTCAGGAGGCGCCCGCGGGAATTCCAGCTGGAGCAATGGGAGAAGACATGTGCGTCGGGTAGACTCCGTGACGGAATCAAAAGAACCAGCTAACACGTTGGCTATGCAGATTGATTCGATCATTGTAACTATCTCATGAGATGAACAAGGAAAGTGAATGAGGAAAGAGTTCACAGAGTTAAGGGACACAGTCCATTTCTTGGGTTTCCTCATTCCTAGAACCCAGCCACCAAATGCCACCTCAAGGTCAACACAGCCCCCCATCCCACTCCATCACCGCTCCATTTCTGGTAACATGCCATTCCTCTGACCTGTTACTCCTGCTATCATAAGGAACAGCTTCACACACAAATACTCAAAAGCTATATTCTAATTTGCAGAAATTATCTCCATGGCTTCCCTCCTTACCTGCCATCTTCCTACTTTTTGTTTTGTTTTTTTGAGACAGTCTCGCTCTGTTACCCAGGCTGGAGTGCAATGGCACCATCTCGGCTCACCACAACCTCCTGGGTTCAAGCAATTATCTTGCCTCAGCCTCCCAAGTAGCTGGGATTACAGGCGCGGGCCACAACATCCAGCAAATTTTTTTTGTATTTTTAGTAGAGATGGGTTTTTGCCATGTTGGCCAGGCTGGTCTTGAACTCCTGACCTAAGGTGATCCACCTGTCTTGGCCTCCCAAAGTGCTGGGATTACAGGTGTGAGCCACCACACCCAGCCCTATCTTCCTACTTTTGATCAGAGGAGGAAAGTATTAGGTTGATGCAAAAGTAGTAATAAGTTGGCTTGGCACTTTCTGTTTAAATAGAGCTATAGAGGTTGGACCTTTGTCCTCTTCCAGGTGCCTATAAACAAACTGATGTTTTTGATTTTTTTTTTTCTTTTTAAATTTTGGTTGTTCACTAATTCTTACAAAAATCCTCAAACAAGACCGGGCGCAGTGGTTTACGCCTGTAATCCCAGCACTTTGGGAGGCCAAGGCGGGTGGATCACGAGGTCAGGAGATTGAGACCATCCTAGCTAACACGGTGAAACCCTATCTCTACTAAAAATACCAAAAAAAAAAAAAAAAAAAAAAAAATTAGCCAGGTATGGTGGCGGGCGCCTGTAGTCCCAGCTTCCCAGAAGGCTGAGGCAGAAGAATGGCATGAACCCGGGAGGTGGAGCTTGCAGTGAGCTGAGATTGCGCCACTGCACTCCAGCCTGGGCGACACAGCAAGACTCCATCATAAATAAATAAATAAATAAATATCCTCACACGACCCAGGTTAGAGCTCCCACTTCTCACAGAATGCCCGTCGTGCATGAGCTCTCAAAAAGAACAGCAATCGTTTGGCAAGAATCTATTATATTTTTTAGAAGAATAAGTCCAGCACATCTCTGGCCTATGAGACCAGAGAGATGACTCTGATTTTGCATCAAAACAAAATGCCTACAAGGGACCAGGGAGAGCACAAATGAGCCAGGTGGTCCAGGTGTCTTAAGACAGCTGCTTTCAACACAGAGGCCCACTGCATTAAGCAGGTCATATTCTTCACTTCCACAGAGAAATATGCTTTACACTGTTTTTCTTTAAACATATCACCCTCTTGGTTTATCTTTCACATCTCCACTTTGAGAGAAACAAGTTTAAGAGATATCCACTGACCTTTTAACCTTACTAAAATAGATACACATTAAAACTGAGATAAACGGTAGCAACAGGCAGCCTCGGTGTCAGGGACACACTAGAGAGGAGGGGCACATCCCACACTGTGTCCCGCAGGGGTGAGGGAGGCAGTGGCGAAGCTGCATCTCAGTCACTGTGGCTACAGGAGAGGGGCAACCCAGTGGCTGGAGTCCCAATATTTCAAAAGCAAAGAAAAATCTTTACGTGAAATCATCTGATTTTAAAATGCTGGTGACTAATTCGAAATTTTTAAAAACACTGTATGGGCCAACACCAGACTGGCCAAAGAAAACACATCTGCGGGCCAACTCTGACTACAGACCACGGATGTGTAACCTCCAACCTTCCTGACCCCTGAGACCTTTCCAACACCAATACTCGATGAGCCTTCTTCCTATATAACCCGATGGAGTATGCCAATATGCTCTAGTGTAGGAACTGATCTAGCTTTGGTAAAAAGCACCTTCAATAATGACCTTCCTACCGTAGTGGGTTATCCCACCTCCTACCAAAAGTGACACTCGCTTTGCTTATCTTTGATGACAGTTTAAAGAGAGACCTGGAACAGTCAGGGTCTTGGCTGTTTTGACAATCTCTGTGGGCAGCTGTCCCTTTTGGGGAGTCACATTGTGCTTGACCTCCTGCTCCGTTTCCTATGACTAATAGATATTTTCCTGTTTCCTTCTGAGGTCACCTGCAAGCGGCTTCTCCTGCCTGCCTTTACATTTCCCAATCCTGTCTGGATCCCACTGTGCGGTCTCTGACCTCCTCTGCACAACCTGAGCTGGTGTCCATTTAACTACTGCCATCCCATCTGCTTCTGAGAACTCGTTTGAGCTGGGGCAGGCATCTGCCCTAGAAGCTTCTTCTTTTGTCTGAAAGCTAGTTGTTTAGAGAGCATCACTGTACTCCCAGTTTCTTCCTGAAGCCCTGCAAATCTGGATTTGTAAAATTTTCTTCTGTTGGTTTCTGTGCTAAGAGCCAACTCTGCTTTCATATTATTTTGAGTCTTTTACACTATATATAAATCCAGAATTAGATACGGAAACATCACCACAAACAAAAGCCGGAGGCAAATGATCACCTGCTGAAAATATTTACAATTCAGATCAGAGACAAAGGGCTAATCTTGCTAATAGGTAGTAAGTTGCTATAATTTGACAATAAAAGGATTTTTAAAAATCGAGTAGAAATGAACAAAGAATATAAACAGACAAGCCACAGAAAAAAGAAACATAGAAAAGATGATCCTTATACATTTAAAAAAATGCTCAGCCTTACACAGAAGAGATATGCAAATTAAAACTACACTGAGATACCATTTCATACCTATCAGATTGGCAAAAATCCAAAGCTTGACAATATATTCTTGCTAAGGCTGTGGGGAAACAGACTCTTTCTTACACACTGCCAGCAGGAATGTAAAACGGTACCACCTCTTTGGAGGGCAATTTGGCAATTTCTATTGAGATTACAAACGCATCAATCCTTTGATGCAGCAATTCTACTTCTGGAAATTTATCCTGCAGCTGGTACCTGCTACAGTCAAAATGACATGTGTACAAGGTTATACACCACAGCACTGTTTTTAATGGTAAACGAATGGAAACAACCCATGTTGTTTTATCTATAGGGAACTGGTAGATACACTTATAATACACCAGGGTTACTCGACATGTGGCCATGGGCCAATAGCATCAGTAACACCTGTGAGCTTAGAAACGCACATTCTTGGGCCCTGCCCCAGGCCTACTGGCTCAGAAACTTAAAGTAGAAATCTGTATTTAACCACATCTCCAGGTTATGCTGACCCAGCAACAATTTAAAAAATATTTATGTAAGCAATAGAGTGATTTAAAAATGAGAGAAATGAAATCAAGAACAGGGAAAATTGGAACCAGGGCATTTATGAATCAGAACAGTGGTTACTTTGGGAGGGGTGCTGACTGGAAGGGGCAGGAGGAAGTTGGGGTGCTGTATCTTGATCTAGGCTAGAGCTGCATGGGTGTGTACACATGTAAAAATTCATCAACATGGGCACTTGGCTGCATGCACTATACCTCAAAACAAATTTTTAGAAAGTTGATGATACTCTCTACATATTGATATGAAATGATATCTAGGATACATGATTTGTTGGGGAAAAAAGCCAGGTACAGAAGAAGCATATAGTATTCCATCTTTTATGTAAGAAAGGGCAGGAAAGAAAAATATGCATGTGTATCTACATAAAGCAACACTGGATGGCCAGTTAAGAAAGTGTGGGAGGGTACACAGGACACAACAGGGACTGCCTGCAGGAAGGAGGGGTGTGAAAGGAAGGGAGGGCAGGATGGGAACAAGACTCTCCCTCTGCAGTCATGGACTGAATGGGGTGCAGGGAAGCTAGGAAGTGGGAAATAGTCTATCTTGGTCTAGGTTCAACTGGTACAAAAACCTTGACCTAGGTTAGAGCTGTACAGGAAAGTGTTTCAATACAGATTTATAATTGAACCATGTGAATGTATTTCTATTCGGAAAATAATTTTTAAGTAAGTCTTCAAATTCTTCCTGCTTTGTACAAATAAAGTGGTGTCTTCTTATCTACCTTGTTGCTCTATTTTTTTCCATAGGAAGCCAGACTGAGCATGAAAAGATCTGAAGCTCATTTCTGGAACCGCCACTTGTCTGTCATATGATCCAGGGTCTCTCTGTCTCAGTTACCTCTTCTGAACAATGGGATAAAACCATCTACCTTTTCTCACAGAGCTATACATTGTAAGGTGCTATGCAAATAGATGAAAGCATTATGCCTATTTCCAAAAGAAAGAATCAGACACTAAAGGAACAGAAGAGTCACTTGCTCTATGCTATGCACGGTACTGAACACCTCTCATGGGAACATTTACTCTTCACAGTAATCCCAGGTGATTATCTCCATTTACTGACATGGCGCTGAGGCACAGAGGGGAGCAGTTGCTGTACCCCCAGGACCTGCAGCTAGGCAGCAGTGGGGCCAGGACTCAACCGTGCTACTAATGCCAGGGCCAAACCCATTAGCTCCCCACCAGGCCTCTCTACCTCCTGACGTCCCTTCAAATCACACAGAAGGTACACTCATTAAACCCTGAAGGCCTGCCCTAGCCTCCCAGGTGGCAGGGAAAAAAGAGGCACTTAAGACAGGCATGGGGCAAGCAGCCTCCAAGGGCAGCATTCTGACCTCCACCCCTCCCCACTCTCCAGGCTGCTGGTCTACTCCCTCTGTGGCCTCCCAACCTGGAAGATGTGACCAGTGGTGTTTTAACTACAAGCATCACCATAGTTCTCAGACACATGAGCACAGACACACACACACACACACACACACACACACACACACACACAGAGGCTGTTATAGGTTGAATTGTGCCTCCCAGCACTTTGGGAGGTCGAGGCGGGTGGATCACGAGGTCAGCAGTTCAAGACCACGCTGGCCAACACAGTGAAAACCCGTCTCGACTAAAAATACAAAAATTAGCTGGGCTTGGTGGCAGGTGCCTGTAATCCCAGCTACTCAGGAGGCTGAGGCAGGAGAATCACTTGAACCTGTGGTTGAGTGGAGGCTGCAGTGAGCCGAGACTGCGCCACTGCCCTCCAGCCTGGGTGACAGAGCTAGACTCCGTCTCAAAATATATATATATTTGAAGTCCTAATTCAGATAGAGTCTTTACAGAGATAAATTAAAATGAGGTCATTAGGGCGGAACCTGTTTCAATATGACTGGTGGTCTTCTAAAAAGGGAGAAATTTAGATACAGAGATAGACACAAACAGAGGGAGGGTGATGATAAGAGACACAGGGAGAAGACGGCCATTTACAAGCCAAGAGAGACCTAGAACAGATCCTTCCCTCACAGCCCTCAGAAGGAATCAACATTGCCATCATCTTGATTTCAGACTTACGGTCTCCAGAACTGTGAGACAATACATTTCTGTTTAAGTCACTCAGTTTGTGGTACTTTGTTATGGCCATCCTAGGAAATACACACATACATACATACACACACACAAACACACGCGCGCGTGCCAGAGAATTAAAGATCTAACAGATCTTCAAAGTTACCATTTTAACTCCACATTGCATGCTTTGGAATACATTTTCTCCATTTTTATAGTAAGGAAGGAAGATAAAGAAAGGATACTTACATGACATAAAACAATGTAGCAAAGATGAATGAAGGGTTGAAAAGAAGTTAAGATCCTGGACTTCTGCATTGCTTTTTTTTTCCCTCCCCACCCCAGGCTGGAGTGCAGTGGCACGATCTCAGCTCACTGCAACCTCTGCCTCCCAGGCTCAAGCGATTCTCATGCCTCGGCCTCCGGAGTAGCTGGAATTACAGGTGCGCCTCACCACACCCGGCTAATTTTTTTGTGTTTTTAATAGAGATTGGGTTTTGCCGCTGGGCGCGGTGGCTCACGCCTGTAATCCCAGCACTTTGGGAGGCCGAGGCGGGCAGATCAAGGGGTCAAGAGATCGAGACCATCCTGGCTAACACAGTGAAACCCCGTCTCTACTAAAAATACAAAAAATTAGCCAGACATGGTGGCGGGCGCCTGTAGTCCCACCTACTCGGGAGATTGAGGCAGGAGAATGGCATGAACCCGGGAGGAGGAGCTTGCAGTGAGTCGAGATAGCACCACTGCCCTCCAGCCTGGGCGACAGAGCAAGACTCTGTCAAAAAAAAAAAAAAAAAAAAAGAAAGGATACTTCCATGACATAAAACAATATAGCAAAGATGAATGAAAGGCTGAAGAGAAGCTGATAAGATCCTAGGCTTCTGCATTGTTTTTTTCTTCCCCCTCAAGGCTGGAGTGAAGTGGCATGATCTCAGCTCACTACAACCTCTGCCTCCCAGGCTCAAGCAATTCTCATGCCTCAGCCTCCCAAGCAGCTGGAATTGCAGGTGTGCCCCACCACACCCGGCTAATTTTTTTGCATTTTTACTACAGACTGGGTTTTGCCATGTTGGCCAGGCTGGTCTCAAACTCCTGACCTCAAATGATTCTGCCTGCCTTGGCCTCCCAAAGTGCTGGGATGACAAGCATGAGCCACCGCACCCAGCTGGCATTGCTTTCTTGATGCACCATTCCTTTTTATAAGGCTGTAACTCTCCCTGTAGCTTTCCAGAAAGAAATATACAAGGATTCCTAGGTGCTAGGCACATACTACAGACTCCACTGTACTTCAAAGTTCTGTGACTTCTGTATACAACATCGCCTGGGCATGACACATGCATTCCATAGGCTGCCTCACGTGAAGAATGCTTATAGCTAGGGGAATGTGTGAACATTTTAAAATTCACAAAGAGCTGTAAAGAAAAAATAATCTCTCAAGAATCACATACCAAAAAAAATTTTTTAATTAAGGCTTTTTTTTTTTAACTTACGTAAAAAAATAACAATTTGACAATTGTTTGTCAATAACAAATTGACAAAAATTATTTCAGTAAAAACAAGTGATTGGAAAAAAAAAAATTATCTGGCTGGGTGTGGTGGCTCACGCCTGTAATCCCAGCACTTTGAGAGGCTAAGGTGGTGGATCACTTGAGGTCAGGGGTTCCAGACCAACCTGGCCAACATGGTGAAATCCCGTCCCTATTAACAATACAAAAATTAGTTGGGCATGGCGGCGGGTGCCTGTAGTCCTTGCTACTCGGGAGGCTGAGGCAGTAGAATAGCTTGAACCCAGGAGGTGGAGGATGCAGTGAGCAAAGATCGCACCACTGCTCTCCAGTCTGGGCAACAGAGCAAGACTCCATCTCAAAAAAAAGAAAAAAATCATCCTACCTAGATAGAAGAAACAATTTGATCAGAAGAAATAGGAAAGTGAAGTTCAAGTAAAGATGTGGGGTGGGGTCCAGGTCAGAAAGGGTGCGGGATGGGGTGGGGGTAAGAGCAAGATGATTCACTAGGAGAAGAGACATTTGGGGGCTCAGTGTAGCAGTTCAAAGACGTGGGTCTGCAGGCTCTAGCCACGTTCCTGCTGACCGCAGGCTTCAGGCTGGTTAACAATCAGCCACAGCCACTCTGTGGCTCTGCTTATTTAAGCCTCTACAAGCTCCACACAGAATGGGATAAATTATCTGAGCTATGACAGGGAATTGGATAAAAATCAAGCTGCGTCTGAAGAAGACACTTCTAGGCTGCATGGGTGTTCAGTGTGTGAAAATTCATTGAGCTGAACACATGATTTGTCCACCTTTCTGCACAATTGTTACACTTAATAAGTTTTAGTTATTGGGGAAAAAATCAAGCCCAAGACTGGCCACAAATCCTGGGTCAGAGGCTCCCCATTCTTTTTCAGATGGCCAACCAATAAGGCCAGGGACACTGGGGACCGTGGTTTTTCTCTTATTCATACAAACAGAACCTCAGGGTCAGAGGAGATCTTTGTGGCTATTTGGCTCAACAGGGCCAGGACAGAGCCAAGTCTCTACCTCCCTGGTTGGGACCGCCTATACAAAACTGCCCCATTTGACAAACCCAGCTTTTCTAAAGCTTTCCAGAACCCTGGTGCTGTACAGGTGTGAGCACCCCGGCCCCTCCTTAGCTCTCACTGCTGCATCCTTGGGAGCACGAATCAATTCTCTGAGCCTCAGTTTCCTTGGCCGTAAAAGAAGCAGGCTAGGCTAGATGAGTCTCAAGTCTCCTCCAGCTGTATGGGCCACAGATTAGGTAGCTTTCATCTATAATCAAGTATGGCTTCCATCTCCAGAGCCACCGCTGTCCACCTCTCTCTTTCCTTTCTTGACCCCCATGAGCTCATCTTACAAAGAGGGGCTCAGCTTGATATGTGATGCCAATCTTTCAAGTATATGATACAAGCAGGAGACAACACTAATTCCTGCCAATCACCAAAGGGAACAAGAATCATTTGAGCCCTGGAAAAAGGCCTTTGGCTGAATGAGGCTTTAAAACCATCTGTCTGAGGTTGTTTTCACTGCAGCGAGTCTCATCCTAGAAGAGGGTGCAAGAACAATGGCCAAGCTATGGTGTAGGAGGTTCTCAGGCCTTTCATCTCTGCCTGCAAAATGCAACAGAGCAGATGGTAGTAATAAAGCCAATTGGGATCCACAGGGCCTGGGGATGGATCCTTATTACCTTTGATCACTGCAAAACAAACCTTTCCCTGGAAAAGCTCCCTCAGCCTCAACCTTGGTGTTCTAGGTATGCAGTAGCAAGCAGGCTGAGCAACGTCAAAGCTATCAGAACTGCTGCCCACATTGTCTTACAAACAGGTACGTGACTTTTTTTTTTTTTTGAGACAGAGTCTCGCTGTGTCACCCAGGCTAGAGTGCGCGGTCTCAGCTCACTGCAACCTCCACCTCCTGGGTTCAAGCGATTCTCCTGCCTAAGCCTCCCGAGCAGCTGGGACTACAGGTGCGTGTCACCATGCCCGGCTAAATTTTTTTTATTTTTAGTAGAGATGGGGTTTCACTGTGTTAGCCAGGATGGTCTTGATCTCCTGACCTCTTGATCCGCCCGCCTCGGCCTCCCAAAGTGCTGGGATTACAGGTATGGGCCACCGCGCCCAGCCACAAACGTGTACATGACTTCTCAGGGAGCTGTAGCCCCAGCTGGAAACCAACTCCACTAGTGATACTCCCCACCTCCCCCAACCTTTCCCAGGACCCGATATTTATAGAGAAACCAAAACTAGAAAAGGACAGAAAGATGCAAATGAGTTACTGGGTTTACGGGTTTCCCTATCTTACCTTTGCGGTTAGAAGCGCAGGATTATTTGAAAGCCTAACTAGAGATTTTCGCCTACCTCACTTAAAACCATGCTTCTCGGGCTTTATGGGCCACAGGAACCTCCGGAGCTCTTGTTAAAATGTAGGTTTTGATGTAGCAGGTCTGCAGCGGGGCCTGAAAGTCTGTGTTTCTCACAGGTTCCCAGGTGGTACCGATGGTGTTGGTCTATGGAAAATCTGAGTAGTAAGCCCTTCAGAGGACTCCCAGGGCTTCCTGTCTACAAGAACCACTGGGGTTGAGGGAGTGGTCATCACTCTGGATTTTGCAGATTGGAGATAGAGACCCAGGTGTTAAGTGTTTTGCCCAAGAAAATTCAGCAAATTAGAAGCACAACCCAAGACAATCTTGTGGCTAAATGCTTAGCCCGTTTGGGCTCACCTGTTGTAGATCAGAGAGGAAGTCAACAGGCTTGGAGTCTGCCTGTGGGAAGAATCAAACTTTTCTTTTCTGACCTTTATAGTCTATACATTTCTGATCACACACGAGATACTCTGGGGTAGTTTAATTAGAACGAAGACTCAGAGTGTGTAATGGTAAGACCAGAAAACACACATTTTATTCCTTGCCAGAACTGAGCAGGGTGGACGGTTGTGGTCAGTTAAATTTGAATTTCAGATAAACGATGATTAATTTTCTAGTATAATTCTATCTCATACATCATTTGGGACGCAGTTAATCTACTTTTAAAAAGATATCTATTGTTCATCTGAAAATTTCACTGGCAGTCCTGAATTTGTATTTGCTAATAGAATGGCAAGCAGAAATGAGGAGAGCAGGAAGTTAGTAAAGGAATATTTCCCGCTTCATCACTGTCGTCCTTAAAGAAAACCTCAAGGATGCCAGGGTGGCAGGGGCTCCACTAGAATGCATAAGATGCATCACTGCCACTACTGTGTGCATCTCTCTGAATGAAGCTTAATTTTTTTAACCAGCTGATTATAATGCACAAAGTCATACATTTATAGCTGGTGTTATGAGCTAAATTGTGTCTCCCCCACCTCCACCAAAACTCTTGTGGATGTCCTAACTTCCAGCACCTCAGAATGTGACCTCATTTAGAAACAGGGTCTCTGCAGATGTAGTTAGTTAAGATGAGGTCACCGTGGAGTAGGTTGGGCCTCTAATCCAACATGACTGTGTCCTTATGAAAAAGAGAAATTTGGACACACAGACGTGTACACAGGGAGAATTCCGTGTGAAGACGGGCACTGCACTGCCGCATGCAAAGGAACTACCAGAAGCCAGGAGGGAAGCCTGGACTAGACCCTTCCCAGAGCCTTCTGAGGAGCGGGGCCCCTCTGCTGGCCCCATGGTCTCGGGATTCTAGCCTCCAGAAGGCTGGGATGGTAAATTTCTATTGTTTTAGCCTCTAGGTTTGTGGTACTTTTGTTACACTGGCCCTAGGAAACTAGTACTGGGAGCTGGGAAGAAGAGAAAGGAATACAGAAGAAGAGGGAGTTACGGCAAAACAAAACCTTCACGAAAAAGCCTCAACCACATTACTTATTAACTTTGTTCCTTAGAACTTGAAAATGTCAGCTGAGGAAGACACAGGGATTTGGAAATGATGGACCCCCTTGTATGAAAACAGTTACTGGCTCTACTAAAACTCAGTTTTAAATGTTGAGTTGAGCAAGTTACACACTACTTAAGGAAGAAACCTTAGAAGTCAGAATTTACGCTCTGGTTATACAAAAAAAAAAAAGGTACATTTCCAAGAGTAGAGCGCGATCTAAAGAGATTTTGGGGAGGGTTTTTAAAATCACAACCTTAACAGACTTGTTATTGTACAGTGTTTTTTCCCATGAGAAGTTTGCTTTCCTCCAGTTCTTACAAACCAAACAATTACCATATTGGGTTAGTGATTAAGAAGCTCAAAACAAAATTAAGCAGGCTATTCTGATTTCATTCTCTCTCTTGATTATTTGCTTGTCATATTTCCAATAGCCCCAAATGGCAAGATTTAAATAAAAGATAGGCTACTTAAAACACTTAATCTTCTCTTTCTAAAGTAACTGAAACCCCCTCCATTTACCATGTACTTTACTGTACCTTTTCCTCTGCCCAGGTCTGTTCTGGGCCTGGAGGAGGATTCCAGGAGCAGAATGCAATAGTCCCACCCTGGGAAAACGCCAAAGCCCACTGGCTCAAGTCACGCTGGCCTATGTACAGTTACCAGAGCCACCGCGCCCCCGGAGGTGTTACTAGAACCTCCCGAGGTGTCTGTGCCTCACTTGAGGGCTTTTGCTTATGCTGGTCCCTGTGCGTGGAGTGCTTTCTTCTGCCCAGACCTCTCCCTCTACTCACAACACAACGCAACCCCACACTCAGAAATATCTTCTGTCGCCACCCCTTTGTTATTCCTTACCACATAACCTTGTACATGTCCTTCATCACCCTATCACAACTACAATTTAATTCACTGTTTACTTATTTATTACCTGTCTCTCTCTCTAATAAATGATAAGTTTCATGACATCAGAGATCAGATGGGGGCTGTACATTATTTTACACCCAGACCCTGGCCCACAACGGGCACACAAATATTTGTCTAGCTTGATTAATTAATTAAGCAAATGAAGGCATGACACGGTGGCACTCCACTACCCCCATTCCCCCTTACTCACACACTGTAGGAAGCTTGTTCTGCCCAGAGGGTCTGAGTTCAGCTCCAGAGTGTGCTGTGTCTATGCTTCTCATGCTGTTGTGAGAACAATGCTTGAGGATATCACTTGTCTTGCCAGTGTCTCTGGGAAGGTTTCAAACTCAAAAATCAACCCTCTGATCATGATCTGGCTTTACAAGTAGCCCTTCTTATAATAAAAGGATGCCCAATCACATGCCCATCAACTTTTGTGGTCTCCAGGACAATTCTTTCACATGGTAAATTAGTAACACAGCTCTGGGTATGTGGGGTATGATCCAGCATCCCCTGTAAGTTGACTTCAGGGAGAAATGTAATGAAAACACCAGCACAATATTTGATAAATGGCTGTCTCTGTAGACATTTATAACCTGGCATTCTGATTTTTTTTTTTTAAATCCTGTGCATTTTATATTTACAAAACAACTTTAAAATTGAGGGTTTATGGGTCACGAGTATTAAATGACAGAGGATATTTTGGCAATACATACATAAAACCTTTACATACTACTTAACCTAGAAGTTCCAGGAATACGAAGTTATCCTAAGAAAGCAATCATAAATAAATGTAAAAATTTAGCCACAAGAATGTTCACTGTAGTACTATTTACAATAAAAACAGGAAACTTAAATATCCATATGGGGCTGATTGGATAATTTGTGGTAATCCCTATTAAGAAACAGCCTGCAGCTTTTCAGAATATCTGGTTGAATGGAATGATAATCGATGACACACAAAAAGGTTTATCATATTATAATAGCAAAAAAATTGTGTTATAAATCAATATTCCAAAACATTCTAACTTTAGTTTTTTTCTGGGTGATGGGGTCCTGTGTGACTTTTATCTTCTTAATGGTTTTCTGTGTTATAATTTTTCTCTAAGACTTATGTATCACTCACATAAATGTATTTTGAAAAAGTGCTGAAGAATAATTTTAACTAGTTACAAAAGGTCAAATACTATCTATATTTCACTTATATGAAGTACCTAAGGTAGTCAAATTCACAGAGACAAAAAATGGAATGGGGGCTGTTGGGGGCTAGAGGGGGTAGGGAAAGGGGAGTTAGGGTTTGGTGGGCAGAGTTTCAATCTGCAAGATGAAAAGAGTTCTGGAGATGGATGGTGGTGATGGCAGCACAACAATGTGAATGTACTTAGTGCCACTAAGTTACACGCTTAAAAATGGTTACGATGGTACATTTTATGTTATATATATTTTACAATTTTTTTAAACTAAAAAATAAATCAGTAAATCTTGAGTACAGTCGAGTCTCTGTTATTAGGATTTTCAAGAGGCAAGAGTAAATAAGCCCGGATTTGACTTAGAACACACAGCCCTGAGCTACATCATCCACGCGCCCCAGCACTGGAGTGTGCCCTGGGACGAGCAGGCATCTGTCTGCTTCCTGACCACCGGGGTGCTGGCCACATGTTTCCTGGCCTACTGAGGGCAGAGATGCTCTCCAGTCTCTTTCACGGCATACTTTTCTTCCTGTCTTGCCAACGTCCCTAGGTTTGACTCTCAGATGAAGAAACTGACTTGGTTGCCCCAGAAAAGCATGGCTTCCTTCCAATCCTGGCCACAGTGATCGCAGGGGATGGTGGGCCCAGGAAAGATTCATGGCTATATCCTCCATGAGCTGCAGGTTCAGGATTTGCCACCAAAGTCTTTTAGCTAGCAGCTGGCAGAGCCAGACAAGGAAAAGAATCTCACCTTAAAGCCACTTCTCTACTATAAAGAGGAAAAGGCCGCGTGCAGTGGCACATGCCTGTAATCCCAGCACCTTGGGAGACGGAGGCAGGTAGATTACCTGAGGTCAGGAGTACAAGACCAGCCAGCCTAACATGGTGAAACCCCTTCTCTACTAAATACAAAAAATTAGCCAGGCGTGGTGGCGCATACCTGTAATCCCAGCTACTTGGGAGGCTGAGGCAGTAGAATCACCTGAACCCGGGAGGTGGAGGTTACAGTGAGCCAATATTGCGCCATTGTACTCCAGCCTGGGCAACAAGAGCGAAACTCCGTCCAAAAAAAAAAAAGGCCAGGTGTGGTGGCTCATGCCTATAATCCCAGCACTCTGGGAGGCCAAGGTGGGCGGATCACATGAGGTCAAGAGTTCGAGACCAGCCTGACTAACATGGAGAAACCCTGTCTCTACTAAAAACACAAAATGAGCCGGGCATGGTAATCCCAGCTACTTGGGAGGCTGAGGCGGGAGAATCACTTCAACCTGGGAGACGGAGGCTGCAGTGAGCTGAGATCGCGCCATTGCACTCCAGCCTGGGCAACAAGAGTGAAACTCCGTCCAAAACAAACAAACAAACAAAGACAACAACAAAAGAATAAAGAGGAAAGAACTAGGTTCAGTAAACAAAAGTCCTTCCTTTGTTCATCAAGAGGCCACCCAGGACTTTGCTACTGAGAAAGGAGTGATACTCAGGTGCTGGTGGTGGGATCTGAGAAGCCCAAAGTTGCAGACCTGTGCCCAAGGGCTGGACTCGGCCTTCAGATGTGTTGGTTTGGTTTACACAATGTTGACCCGCATGGTGTTTGCAGAATTTCTAAATTAGTTGGCAACATTTAAAAATCAGAGTTTTTCTACCTAAAAAGAGATTTCTTTGGATTCTCTTATGGGGGGTGGAAAAGGAAGTTCTTAGGCACACAGGGTTTACACTCCTATGTGACAACTGGCTGGAAGTGAGCAGCAGCTACTCCTTTAGATAGACCCTCTCCCCTGTCCAGTTCAGCGATTTACCTGCCTGGCCCTGCTGCTCCTTGAGCTGCAGCCCCTCAGCCGTACTGGGAACTGCCAGTGAGGCCGCTGTGGTACCTGGCATGATGCTGGCTGGGTTCCCTGTAAGTGCTTGGAAATGCTCAGCCACTATGGGGGAAGCTTGTGATGCAGCAGCTGTAGTCAGTGGGCCTTAACAACAGCCGTGCAACAAGACTTGGGGCTGGGCCTGAGGTTCAGTCCTTACCCCAACCCAGTCAAGAGTGCAGCACTCTGTCCCCCAACCATGCTTCCATGCACTATCAAAACGCAACACCCTGCCCATTGTCCTCACTGAAAATGTTAAAAGGAAGCCATGCTCTGGAGAACAGATCAATGGTCACGATGTCTCATGTCCTGTCTCCAACAGAACTCAATGTTAGATGCTTTGGAGAAAGGAGTAGGAGCTGCATGAAGCACCACGTGGTGCAGCAGGTCCTCTTCTGATGAAGAAGACAGAGCAGAAGAGAGGCAAGTTCTTAGCTGTTAATACTGCACCACTGCAATCTCAGTGGTGGAGGCTGCCGGAGGCTGCTTTCAATATCTAAAAAGATTATACACAGCTAGGTGTGGTGGCTCACGCCTGTAATCCCTGCACTGTGGGAGGCCAAGGCGGGTGGATCACGAGGTCAGGAGTTCGAGACCAGCCTGGCCAACATGGTGAAACTCCGTCTCTACTAAGAATACAAAAATTAGCAGGGTGTGGTGGCACACACCTGTAATCCCAGCTACTTGTGAGGCTGAGGCAGGAGAACTGCTTGAACCTGGGATGCAGAGGTTGCAGTGAGCCAAGATTGCGCCACTGCGCTCCAGTCTGGGTGACAGAGCAGAGACTCCATCATGGGAAAAGAAAAAAAAAAAAAAGATTGTACACGGATGGTGAAAAGGAAGCTTTCCAGGTTCTTCAGGATTAACAGGGCCAGGAGAAGATGGAGACCAGTGATTCTTACCTGCTGTAGGCACGCTAATGTTATACTGAGGTAAAATAAATAGAAAGGCAGTCTTGGCTGTGACCTGTAAAACAAAGGAAAAGAGTTCCAGTTTAGCTTTTGGCCACATCAAAAGAAACAAGTGGAAGCTGCTAACCGCCCCTTTTACATCTTAGACCCTCAAACCTCTTGACTGAAGGGTTCTGCCTAATGCAGAGTTAGCACTAGTTTTTGTTCTATTTTTCTTTAATGACATGCCTCTCAATACCTGTACCCTGGGACCCAGATGGTATCTAGACTGATACTCACTGCAGATGAGATGAAACAAGCTGTGTGTGACAGGATGGGAGCTCACAAGTGAATAGTACAAATCTGTTGGCCATTCACTCATTCATTCATTCATTCAGATAATTATCAGTTTACTTCTGTGCATCAGCATTGTGGAAGACAGAAACTAACAAATAAAGTCACAACCTTCAAGAAGGTTAGGGCCTAGCTGAGGTTTCCCCAGCACTTTGGCTGCCTGTGCATTGAAGAGCAACCTGAAAGTCTACACCTGAGCTTCAGAAACAGAGAATTCCAGCTGCTAATTTCACATCTACCTTATTGGGAGTCATGGGACCAGATGTAACATCCCACACTGCTGGCTTATTTCAAAAACTGCCTTTAAAATCTTAGTTGTGCTGTGAAACAAAAAACTGTGGTTTCCACCTAGTTATGAATGGCCAAATCAGTACTGTGACAGTTTAGCCAGCAGGGGAGAGATGACAAAACCTGGGGGTTTGAAGCTTGGACTCAAGAATTGACTACCTGGGTTTAAATGCCAGCTCTACCATTTTCTTGCTATGTAACTACCAGCAAGTAATCTTATACACCGAGCCTCAGTCTGCTTGTCCATAAAATCTGGGGTGTTTGTAACACCTCAGCTGGTCTGGGTACTACAGACTGGTGTGGTGCTGGCCCAGCTGTTAGCGTTGTTCAAAGATCCCCAGAGGTTTCGGATGTGCAAGTGGGCCTGAGAACCACCATCTACACTGTTCTGAAACCTGCAGCGAGGCCAGGTGAGGAGGAGGCCCAGGACCAGGCCTTTCCCAAGGGACCTCTGGAGACACCTCATTAATAAAGGGTGCTGGTTCTTCTCTAACAGAGGTTTGAAGGATGCACATGTGAGGGACAGGGTGGGGGACAAACACACTGGACAGTGGCAAAGGCAGCATGGAAACGAGTGAATGATGCATCACAGATGCCCTGTGTTGCCCAGACATGCCAGCAAGAGGTCACTATCCTCAGCTACTTCTAGAGACAACCCTCTCCTTTAAAGAGCAAATCTCCCCCATCCCCTGGTCAACAAGACCCATCCCATTCAGCGGGTGTCATTTACTCTGTACACAGAGACGCAGGACGAGCCTTCTTGTGTTTTTGTGCTGCTGCCTTAGACATGTCCTATCAAGCTTGCAGGGAACAACCCAAATGAGATTAGCTAAAAGAAGGATTGATAGCAAACACCAAGCCCTATCCGAATATACAGGTCTTCCTAATCCCCACCTTAAAACCTTAATACCTTTGGTCAAGACCTTTTTCAGTGTTCTCAACCTACCTTCCCGTCCGACTGCCTGTATTTTCTTTAGAACAGATGTGCTGGGTTTCAGCCAATACATTCTAGTCCCTACTTCCTTTGGGGAGTTTTAGCCCCTCTCAGTTCGTGTCCTACCTTTCCTATACCCACCACCACACACACAGTTGTCCTGCTTAGAATCTCACGCATCCCTTCATGACCCACCTCAATTGTAATGTGAAGCCATTCCCAGCTGTTCAAGGGCATGATCTCTGCTTGCCGGATGCACTCTGTGTCATGCTCTGCTGTTTTTATCGTTTCCTTACCCTTGTTCATAGGTCTCATCAGCCTCTCACCTCCTCCATAGTTCTCATCAGACTCCTCACAGTCCCACAGGCAGCAACAGCGCCGTCCTGTCACATTTATCCTCGCAGCCCCTCTCACATGAGAAGCCCAGATGCACACAGTAAGTGCTCAGTAATGGCTCACTGCTTAAGATGAAAAATCAAAAGCCAAGTCAGCTTCACTCAGCTGTACTTATTCCCCCTCTGTCACGGGAGCTGTTCCCAGTGCCATCATCCAGGCTGTCCTCTGTCACCAATGGCCTTCTCTGTGAGACCTGTCCAGGCACTAAGCCACCTGAATCCAGCTCCGCCAGAGCCCCTCCTGACCACGCTAGCCATGGTGGTTCTCCTTCTCTGAACTCCGCTCATATAGGTCATTCCTGGCCCAACCACCTAACACTCCATATTGTCTGACAAGACTCCTCTGAAAATAAGCCTCATCTTCTCAGCCTGAAATCCCTGTGAAGGAAGATCAGAGGAGTTGGAAGAAATGAGAGAAAGGAGGAGCCAGGGGAAAGGCAGGCAGGCATTAACCAAACACTACCCTGCCTAGGCACATATCTCTCACTTGATTTCATTCAGGAAATGCACACTTCTTTCGGAGTACAGGGTGGAGTGGACCTCTGTGGGGCTTGGGCTGTCTGCCATCCATTCTCCTCTCTTAACAGCACCAGGCTTTCCTGCGGGAAGCCTCCCTCCAGCTGTGTGTGGGCATAGGATGTGTGTGGCGTCACTATGGGGGATGGGAGGATGGAGGGGACAGACCCTCAGGGCAGGAGCCCGGCCAACCGGACGCCCTCCCCTGGGCTCTGGATCTTGAGCGGGTATGAGGAGGTGCTGCTGGCCCCAGAGAGCCTTCTTCAGCTGGCCAGGGTCCACTTCTAAGACACATTATCACTCAATGTGAAGAGCACTGGCGTTCAACTCCGGCTGCACATTAGAATCCCTGGGGGAGCTTCTAAAATCTCTCTGCCTGAGCCACACCCCAGCCAATTAAACCAGACTCTTTGGGGCATGGGCATTTTGTCAAACTCCCCAGAGCATTCCGATGCGCTGCCAAGTCTGAGAACTTTTGCATTTTTTTTTTAAAGGAAGATAGACATCTGGTATGTGGGCTCTACATATATTCTTGCCCTCGCCCAACATATACAGTTAACTGTCATCATTCACACGAGTTATGTTCTCTCAAGTCACTGCAAACACTGAATTAGTGAACACTGAAACATTGCTCCTGGGAGAAATACAGGGTTAGGTTCCTGCGAGCCTCTGGTCCCATTTTTGTCAACAGATCAATTCATAACCTTGTTTTATGTGCGTTTCTGTTTAAAGACACCTAATTTAACGTACATTGTTGATTCATTAACATTGAAATCATGGCCAACAGCGCTATAACTCATGCCAGAATAAAGCTTATCTAACCACATATGCTATCTCCATGAGGCACATCACAGTCATCCTACGCTCAGGACACTAGGCGGCACTTCTGCATGACAGTTGGGGGCCATTTTTAAATAGTGAAATCACCAAGAAGCAGCATAAAAATGCAAAAAATGTGGCACTAAAGAGACTACGAAAAAGACATCTGTCTACAGGATGAGAGCCGGAACGGGAGGCAGAGTGTCGCCTTGTTTGGCCTCAACTGGGAATGTGAGTGTTGGGCAACTCAAAAGCTCTGCACATGTCTGTGAATGACCATGGAAGCTGATTTGGGGGTTACAAATAAATCTCAGCAAGTAAGAGAATTTGCAAAAACAAAATCCACAAATAAGGATCACATGTATCAGGGCAAACCTGAACGTTGGCACCATGGGGGCCAAGATTTTTCTTTTTTAACAGCCGTATCCAGGTATAATTTACACAACAATAAAAAAAATTCACCCGTTTTAAGTATACAGCTGTAAAGCATTTATCTTTATTTTTAAACTATCTCTTCCTTGGGGAAACATAAGCTGTAGAAGCATGGGGATCTGACCTGCCTTGATGATCTGACTTGCCTTGTTTGAGGCACACATCCACGGATGGCTTCAAACTGCCCCAGAACATAGCGGCACTCAGCAAATGCTTAAATGAACACAGCGACTAAGCAGGAGAGAGCTGGTGCTGTGCTCAGCCATCTGACCCTCATCCTGTCATCTGTCCACGATTATTCTTCTACATATGTCCTCTCTCTCTCGGTCTGTCCCAGAGCTGGGTGAATAGTAGGTTTCCTATAAATTCCTGTTTGACAAACTCATAAGGTAAGCAGCTGTAATATTTAGTGACTGCAGATGAATGCTTACCATGTTTTCTGAACATGATTCTGACAGAATAGGATCTAGGACCATAATCATGACAAAAATACTAGATCCCAGTACTTTTCTATCCCTAGCACCCCTGGTAGTAGCAGCAGAAACCATTCTAAAAAGTGCAACTTTCTCTGTAAACAGCCATGCTTGCTCCCACATTACCATATCTCAGCAAGATGGTGTCAGTTTCTCTGGTTTATAGATGAAAAAGCCAAATTTGAGGCACAGAGAGATAAAGTAGCCTCCCGAGACCTCACAACTACACAAGCAGAAAAGGCAACATTCAACTTGATTTTTTTAAAAACTTGTCCCCAAAACAAATTTAGGAGGCACACAATACTGCACATAGAACAGAATGGTAATGTAAAATGCAAGCAGGAAAGAACACAAAAAATATGCATTTTAGGCAAAGAAAAGAAGCAAGGAATGAGGCTGATCCACAAAAATGCATTCCAGGAAGTCCTACTCATTGGCTAAAGGTGGCCAGAAATTTGGCTCCAAGCTTTTCCGCAGCCACCTGAAGAAGGAAGGAGTGATCGGCTCCTAGATTGACCATATCCATCCATTAAAAAAGCAGAAAGCACTAGTCAAGAGCAGACTTACTTCTTCAGCCTTCCTCTGTGCCTTAAAAGGTCCTTTAGCACCCCAAATCTTCACTCCATGACCCTCTCCTGACCTCAGACCAGGGATCAAACCACTAACAAGTCCCTCCCCACAAGCACCGGCTAAGTTCCTGTAGTACACAGGGCTGAGAATCAGGAGCCTATTAAAAATGTCATTCCAATTATTTCTCATCCCTCTAAGGCTGTTTATAGGAAACATTATTGAGTTTAATAGCATTTTAAATGCCAAGCTCAGTGGGTAAAAGGTTAAAAGTGACAACGTGCTAATACACTAATGTAAAAGGAGAACACTGAAATATGTAGGAAGGGTCACATCACACATACACACACACAGAGAGAGAGAGAGAGAAACAGAGAGTGAGAAAGAAAGTTTCCTTATATTTTTAACTAAAACAGGGCATCAAACACCAAGGCAAAGGCCTTGAGCATGCTTGTGTAGCCATAACAAACCAAAACTGTTCCACATGCCATGCTGTATTAGGGGCACATGAACCTGAGCTCTTGGCTGCAACTAGACCAAGGATGCTGGTGATATAGCTGCTTCCAGTTAAGCACAGTGGATGTGAATTCCAGTCCCAGGTCTGCTGTGGGCCAGCTGGGTGACCTTGAGCAGGATATTTCGCCTCTCTAGACCCCAGTTGACTCATCCATTAACAATGACAACAACAGTTAATGTTACCAAGTGCTTACTCGGTGCCATGCATGAGTCCAAGGTCTTCACACAAATCTATCTCATGTCATTCCCACAATGACCCTACAAGGTAGGCACTAATCATGTCCCCATTTCACAGATAAGCACGGGAAGGATAAAGCCAAAGGAGCAGCTCAGAAGGAATGTCCTTAAAGGTCCTTCTCACCCTCAGCTCAAAAAGGCAAACTTTACCTGATTCTACTTACTTTCCAATGCCCAAAACGCAACCTTACACTGACAAACTTTGTAAGAGGTCTTTCCAAAAGTTTAAAATATATTGTTGCTTCTTCACTTTGTGAAGATAAGGACTGGGTATCATCTATGTCTGACAGAGCAAGAAAATAAGGCCTCTCAGGTTAATCCACCACCTGCCAGCCACGGGCACTGGGTATACCTAGGCTTCCAGATGCCCAGATAGGTTCTCCTTCCACTGCAAATTGTTAGCTGGTCACCAAAGACGAAAGAGAAGAACTGTGATGAAAGCAGTTTCATGGCTTCTCTTTTAAATATTAAATCCTCTGGTTTGGTTTATTCTGGTTTTTTTTTTTTTTTTTTTTTTTTTCTTGGCAGACACATCCATGCATTGGCACTTGGAAGGGGTTGTGTGGGCAGACCAGCCCCCAGAGGCAGACAGGGTACAGAAGGCCTTATTTTCACAAGAGCAGTTCTGCTCTTAATGGCTTCTGTCTCACGGACACCACCCTTCCCACCTAAAGGACAAAACACAGAGACATGTGTCCCACGACTGACGACCCTCATTTTTAATTCCTGAGAAGCACAGGATAAAGCCAAGTGACAGGTCCTGCAGAGGCCGGGAAATTAGGCACCTAAAACTTCCCTTCTTCTCCCAGCTTGGCCTGTTTTTGGAATCCAAAGGGTCTTCACTAAAGCTTCCCCATATTGATTTTGCATCTTTCTGTGGAGGAAGTGAATAGGAAAAGTTCAGGCAGACAAGAAAACCTTGGAAAGTTATGCCCAGTTGGTGGCGAAGAGATTTTTGGGTTTTGTTTTTTTAAACAAAAGAGTCTTTTAGCTTTTTTTCTTGGAGTGTTTACGTCCCAAGCCCACTGATCACCTGCATGCGCCAGGGATGTGGTCAGGGTGCGATGGACGTGGGCTTGCAGCCCCTCCACTGCTCGATAAAAGGCAGATACAGCTGAAACAAAGACGCTTTTCACTTGTGCTTTCTGAAAATCTCCGTTTTGAAGGGCCAGAGGCTGGCTGCGACGGCTAAGCGCCTGAATCGCAGGGGGCGGAGTTCTGACAGTACCTTTCTGTGTGGCTTTTAGCAACGCCTAGAGATTCTGGTTTTCCACCTGAAAAACTGCCTTGATAGGAAAATCAGACAAAGCTAAACAAACACGCACACAACAGATTCTCTACAAGCCTGTGATCACAATGTTGAATAGACTCACTATTAACAGTTTCGATAGCAGTTTTAGATTAAAAGTGACATTGTGTATTCATGAAAAAATACTCGTAATTTGAATAGCCACGATAAAATTATTTTACTTGGTTTGCTACAGTCATCGATTTAAAAGTCTAAACTTTATATTGGGATACAGAGGAATGCAGAAAGAGTCACAGTAAAGGGTTTTAAAAATCTTTGAAGTTGGGTTTTTGAAAAAAGAGAATAAAGCTTGAACTTGCTATAACATATATCCCCAATTTGGGAAGTTGATCAGGTACTGAAAAACAGAGGGTGGGCTAGGGAAAGCCTTTCCCCACTGCCTTTATATCCACAAGTTAATTATAACTTTAAGAAGACTGTGTATTTATGCAATTTATGCTGGTATAGCTTGAACTTAGCATACTATACACCTTATAAATAGCCATAAAATATAGGAATTTGCCTGAAGTAAATGTATTACTTCTCTGAGAGCCTTAATATATATATTCTCATCCTCCCCTAAAAAGAGCACTGAGTTGGTATTTCTAATACTTATCACTTGATTATATACTTCACTCTCACTCATACCCACCTGCCCCCACCAAGTAGCTTTTCCCCTTATCTGGATAGCAAAGCATACTCATAAACCATTCCTTATGGAAGCTAAAAACTACATAAAAATTTTTAAATGCTCAGGCAAAATAATTTTTCAGAATAGTGACATTCTTAATATTTATTTCTCCTGTATCATGGGGCAGAGTTCACATTACTGGTTGTGTCTGGATAGGAGTAAAACACACATTGGTCAGAACAAAACATTTTTACTTTTGGCCAAAAGCCACCTGTTCTGATGCAGTATCATTGATACATTAAAAATAATAACATAAAAAAGAAAGGATTATGGAGTGCAAAATTTTAGGTTGCGAGTGATTTTTTGAGAGTTGAGATTAGGTAATATTTTAGACTTGGCCGCAGAAAAGAAACCCCTCACCGGTATAACACAGTGTCATTTCAGTGTCATTTCAGCTATAGTTTCTAAAGATGTTTTTGCTCCATAAGACAGAAAGCAAAAAGAGAGGAGGGCCATTCTCATCAGTATAGATATGTCTGCAACATCCTGTCTGTCACTGATCTTCAGCAAGCAACAAGAGTGGGTACCAGGGAGAATCATACCCAAGGAACTTCTGGCATTTCCTGGTATTCAGGGAAATTAAAGGATTATTCAAGGTCTCCACAGACTCAGGGTAGCTGGACTAGGCAGGACCCAGGTATATTTGCCTTTATTTGCTTGTTTGCTCTTAGGGAAAGCAAGAGTTGGCAGACAGTGATCTGCCGCAACCATTTTAAATTATTCTCCACCATCTGGAAAGTTTCCTGCTCAAAACATCAGAATGTTGACCCCCACATTTTGACTGAAGAGCTAGGCACGTGGATTAGAGCCTGCTAAGAAAATGAACCGTGAGTTCACACAGCGATGTGGCAGGGTGAAGCCATCTCCAGGGGCCATAAACCAGACCAGTCAGCAGGGCTGCCGGCCAATTCTCACAGGAAGCCTTCAAATTCCTCTGGGTATTTGTGTAGGGGCACATAAAGACAGGCCTTGACCCTGGGTGTCAACCTCCGCCTATCATTAAACTAAGCGAACTGAGGCCAGAAGGTGAAAATACGAGTTTTTAAAATGTTAGATGTGTGATCTTTGCTGTCCTAGTTTCCATACTACCCCTACTCCATGGAGAGTGTGTTGGTAAAAGAGCTTAAATGAGGGATCCCACGGAGTTGGCCATGGTACCATTCCAGTAGCTTTAGAAGTCAAGGTCGGGCTGGGGACCTCTGCTCTGTGTGTCTCAGTTCTGAATCACCTTGGTTTCCTACCACTCTCTGTTACAACAGTGCATCCCCCTCCTGTGGGAAATGCATCAAAACACACTCGGCACTGGCGTTTGAGTCCATCTTGCTTGAGTCTACAAAGACCGGCCAATGACCACCTACATGAGGGAACCTGATAAGCAGAACTTCATAATGGTGATTTGATTCCAGCATCTTAAACCAAGGCCAAGAACATTAATGAAAAACATCCAGCACTCAAACATCTCTGTTTGTCAGCAAATAATATTCACAAAGGGATATTCAGAACTATCTTCAAAGTGGAGAAGGAAAATAACAACATAAAAGGCAAGAGTTCCCAGGAAAATGTGCTACAGATGAACAGGAAATACAAATCTAACACCAAAGGCAAGGCCTCAGGTAAACGCTCCCCCTACTTTGCCACAAACCAGTCTCCACATACCCCTAAGCCAAATAAACAAAGCCTGGCCAAATGTCAATATTTAAATATCATATCCCAAGGTTTCTCTCTCACATACACAGTTATATACGTATAAAATCTTATTAGACTAACTTGAAAGTGGGTTTTAACTAAAATATAAAAAGACTTGGGGATTTTTTCTCAGTCCTGCTAGGCTCGTCTCTATTCCAAGCTCTAGCATCCCAGGAATCTGACAGTGACTTCATGCAGGGCAAAGGTGGCCCAGGAAGAAAACCAAAAATCAGACGGAGAGGCTGGAGCCCCATCTGAACTCACAGCTGGGTCTCAGAGGTTGACAGGGGGCATCAGACACCCTCGGCCATGGCTCAATGTGCAAAGCCACACTTGGTGCTGAATGCAGGCCTTGGAGCAAGGTCCAGGAGGCCAGGTGTCCCCCACCCCTGGCCCATTCAGCAAGTCTCTTTCAAGGGGCTACAAGAAGGGACAGGAACTGCCTGGGACACGAATGACCTTAAGCTTTTACCAAGAAGCACAGATAATCTCTCTGTAAGAAAATCACAGAGTAAGAGCATAAGAAGGGGCAGACACAGACACACAAAGAGAAGGAAAGAGGAAAGCAGCTCTCCTGCCAAGGCCTTGCAGGAGTAGGGGAGGAATGGGGCGCATGGTTCTCTTCCTTCATTCTTCTAGTCCCTGCTATGACCCCCACCCCCACCTACTGCACATACACCCCAAGCAGGAACCAAGGCCATGGCCATGCCAAGAGCAGCTGGAAGAACCACCCCCACCTGCTGTTTCTGCCATCTCCCTCTAATCAAGCCCTGGAAAAGACAACAGATCTTAAAATTCCACCGGCCCTGTTCCACAGTCCTCCATGGCTCCCTATTGCTCAGGAGAGAATCAGGACCTATGCTGACATTCCGACTCCAAGGTGGCCCTATCTTGCTTTTCACATTTTGCCCCCTCCACTCCCACACTCAGGAATTTTGCTCCAAAACCACAGCAGGCACCTCCATCCCAGGTAGGAATGGCACCACCGCTCAAATGTGCAGCTCAGTCAGGTAAATCAGTATGCAAAAAAGTCATTTAAAACACAACAGAATCATCACTCTCACAGGGCAGGTACAGGCGGTACAGGTGGTTCAGGATGGAGAGGCTCCTGACTGCGAGAACTGAGGCTGCCCCACTCCAGGGCAAACTTCACCAGCAACGTTCTACCTGACCTGCACTCTGAAGGGCTAAAGAGGCAAACAGGAGGCAGGAAGGGTGCTACAGGCTGAGGGAACCGCATAAACTAAAGCAGAGAGAAGGGAGAAATGTGACTCCCAGGGAAAATGAGGGGCCTGCATATGGACGGTAGTGAGGCTGGAAGGTTGGCAGGAGGCAGGTCCTATGAAGGACCCTTTCCGGCAGGTATAAATATTGAACTTCATCCTACATGTGAGAGGTAGCCACTGATGGTTTTTAAGCAGGAGACAACCCAGTACAATTTCCATTGCACCAATCTCATTCTGCTCACAGTGTAGAGAAAGGGCTGGAGACGGCAGGTGAGCCGGGCAGCACAGAGACTTAGGTTACCGCAAAAAGAGACCATCCAGGCCTGGACTTAGGCAGCAGCAACAGACCTGGGGTAGTGCTAGGCAATTTTCAAAAGACCTGATGGCACAATTAATTAAGGTGAGGGAATGGCCAAGTGTGGTGCTCAGGTCTTATTCAGGAAACAGACACACAAATGTCCAATTTAAATAAAATGTGCTAGGGGTGATGACAGATATTCACAGGGTGTTGCAGATGGCTGGGGGTGTGAGAGGGGAGAAGGGCACTGAGAAGGCACAGTCAGAGGGGCCAGACGAAACCCAGAAGGAGCCCAGCAGCCCAGGGAGGACACCATTGCAAGGAGTCAGCTGCACACCTGCAGATGCCCCAGGGAGGACCAGTCAACTCAGGACTGAAATGTGAGCAGCACGTGAGCAGGTTTTTGTTTTGTTTTCTGATGGGTCCCAAGTGCCTGCAACAGCACTTGGCACATAGTGGGGACTTAATAAATATTTATGGAATGAATCTGTGAAATGTCCATCGGATTTGTAAACCAGAGGTCACCGGTAAATGCTGCCAAAGTTGGAGGAAAGGAGGGGCAGAGCTGGTGTGCATGGGTGAGCATGGAGTGGGAGTGTGGAGACAGAAGTGTGGACTGCTCAGTCTAGCAGCTCAACTCGGAAGGAAAGCAAACAGATTGGGAGCTAGAGAGGAGTGGACAGTCAGGGAGGCGCGGGAGAAGCTCGGACCATGTGTGGTGACGAGAAAGACCATGGAGAGAAATATGGTTGGACATGCAGAAAAACATGGGGTCCTAGAGAGGATGATCTCCTGGGAATTACACCAGTCCAATGGGTGTTTCTTCGGAAACTGAGATCCAGGACTGCAGAGAGGGATGCCCAAGAGGGAGCACTGGGCCTGGGCAGCTTTTGTGAAGACCACACCCTTTCTCAGTTCCCCAAGACCCCTGCTGCCTGTGCAGTTGAGACACCTTCTCTTGCTACACACACCAGCTATGGAGAAGATGCTCAATAAACACCCCATGAATTAATGTACTTTCAGAGGAGCTGGAGGGGAGAGAGGCAAAAACAAAATTAACATCCTCCCTCCACTATATTCGCAAAGGGGCTGGGAAATTTTCTGCTATTTAATCAATTCTTTTGAACCGATGCTACACTGCCACTCTCAGCAGCTGTGACTTTACTTTCATTCATTTCTCTAGAGGGACAGGCAGGGCCACCTGGACGGATTTACAAGGGATGACTGTTCTGCACGTTCCCAGGGGGAGAACTGTCAGGGTGCCAAAGGGGTGGAGGGCCACGGGAGGCCTCCGGTCTCCTCTCAGCCTGTCAGCCTTTACTGCATCGGCTGGACAGACAGAGTTCAGAACCAGAACCCACAGACACGCAGATAAGCACCTGGCCATGGGCCAGGATCCATGTTCATGTTCTACAGCCACAGTGACAGCTGCCCACAACCATGGGGCAATTCCGGATCTGACAATGGCCACACCGGGTTTTCTAAACAGGTATGTCACGGAAAGCATTAGAAGTATGGTGTGTTTGTTCATGTGCACAAAGATGGCTGGTAAGAAAATTTCACACCCTAGTAGTAAGTCTTTGTTTAGCACTGTCCCTACACAACAAAATATAAAAGTTTTTAAAAATCAATTCTTCAATCACAAAATATTGAGCACATGCTCTAGGCAAGGCAAAATGTTACTAGAGATGAAAAAAATTACAACGTCCACTTCCTTCTCTCAAAGGCTCAGGGCCAGAATCCAGAGTCAGGCTATACGTCTAGTCCAGTTCCATTATCACAAAGACAATAAAACCAACCACTCTTCTTTGAATATTTACTGCAAGCCAGGCAAGGTAAAGGCATTTTACACAATTACCTCAAATAATCCTCAGCAACCCTGCAAGGCGCGACAATGACATCTAACGTGTGAGATCTTATGAAATGCCAGGCATTGTGCTAAACGCCAAACAGGATTACCTCATCTAACCTCCAACTCTATAAGGAACTGCTACATTACTACTATTCACTGAACTTCTATCACCTGCCAGGAACGGCTCTGAACACTTACAGAAATGATCTCACTTAATGCTCCCAGAGGCCCTAATGTGCAGAAAAGTAAGGCCCAAAAAGCTTAAGCAACACGCCCCAAGGCACACAGTTAATAAGCCCCAGAAGAAGGACTAGAACCCCAGATCCATCTGACCGTGACATCTGCACTGTTAATCACCATGCTACCTGAACAATGTGCCTAAGATCTAATGATCAAAATGAGACCTTGACGCACAAAGGGTTCATTTTAAGACAAGAGATGTCACAGATCAGGACAGCGTTAGGCAAAGGGCAAGTGGAAGCTCCTTTGCTTCCTCCAGGGCAGAGACCATGTCTTTATTTATCTCCATACCCCCAGTGTTCTTGGCACAAAGGAGAGACCCAAAAAACATCTGTTAGTGCCCTGGGTTTGGAGATTTCTGGACCTCTTCTGAGAAGATTTCTGGAAGGGGCTGAGCTGAGCCAGAAAGATGTACAGAAAGTGGATAAAAGGGGGCAGGTGAGGGTTAGAACAGAATCATAATGGCACTGAGAAAGGCCTGGAGAAGGCCTAGAGATACAATGCTTTAGCTTAGGATCGTCATGACAGCTTTACAGGGGCTGTCCACTGTGTGGGCCAACTTCAGACCTCAGCTGTGCCCATTTGTTTCAAATGAACTAGTCTAAAATGGAAGAAAGGGTATCTGGCCCTCAGACCCCTTAAAGCTTTCCTCCCCTTCCTTCTCTCCTTCCCTCCTTCCCTTCCTCCCTCCTTTCCTTCCTCCCTCCCTTCCTTCCTTCCAAAAGCTGCCCAAAATCAGGTGTCTCCTGAGTTCGTCAATGGGGATATCATCTATTCCAGCATGGTGCACATTTCAGAGCTTTGCTTCCCACAGTGATTCAAATCAAGATAAAGAAATGATTGTCTCTCTCAAAGTATAAAGGAGGCAACATTGTAACATAACATTTGAAACTCTTTTCAGCCACAAAACTCTAAAAAACCATCTCATATTTCATAATTAAACAATTAAATTTTATCAGTTACCTAACAGGTACCTGAGTCCAAGCTCCTGCATGTGAAACTGTCAAGAAAGCCATTTCCTGTTGGATACAGGTATTCAAAGACTAGTGGCAATTAGACACAGTGATTAGAATCCCATTTATGCTGCACCAGAAACTCCTCTTGGTCCCTGAAGGCTAGTGTGCAAAGCACTGGGGCAAGAGAAGGAAATGGGTTTAAGTGGTGCTTGAATATTATCTGAACCAGCCAAAAGATGGAAGTGGAAGCATTTAATGTGCGACCACTTTAAGAAGCAAGGGTGATTCTAACTCTCCCCAGAAATCAGGGCAAAAGTAGCTTAAAGTTAGATGTGTTGCACTATTTGGTTTATTGCAATCAGGAAACGTCTGTCCAAAAGTCCTGTTCTCAGAGATGGTAGTATTTCAGGGACATCGATTTAGCTTTGCCACCCTTTGATTGCCTGTTGTCATATATGAGGTAGGATTCAAACAGAAGGCAGAATGGCATCTGTAAGTTCTACTGGACTGCACAGTGCTCCATCCTACCCTGTGTCCCAGAACAGACAGCTTCACCTTTACGGAGTACTTCAGTGGGCTTCCGGTGGAATCTGCAGAACAGGAGACAGCATGAAAGGGGTATTCATCACCTGGCTTCTTTCCTGCTGGACAGTTCTGGCAGTGACTGCAACCCGCCACCAAAGCTCCAGCCCCTCCCCTTCAACCACAGCTCTCAGTGGTGTTTCCTCTCTCTCCCTTCCCTCTTAGTTCTAGATCCATGCTATCCTCAGCCCCTTCAAGCTTAGGGATATCTCCCCACATTCGCAAGCCTTGGAATGCTTTACTGTTCCTTATCTGTTTCCCCTGAGCCAGTCCACACCCTTGTTAATAGTGCCTACATAACCACGCCTCAATTACCCCACCTGTTTCCTGTTGGGACCCTGACTGATGTAGCTATGCTCCTCAAATAAAAGACTTACTACTAACACCATATGATAATAATTAACCTCATCAATGTAACAGCTGGCAATGGGACACTATTTTCATTTTATTTTATTTTATTTTTTGAAACAGAGTTTCACTCCCATCGTCCAGACTGGAGTGCAATGGCAAGATCTCAGCTCACTGCTGCCTCCACCTCCCGGGCTCACGTGATTCTCCTGCCTCGGCCTACCGAGTAGCTAGGATTACAGGTGTGCACCACCACACCCGGCTAATTTTTGTACTTTTAGTAGAGATGGGGTTTCATCATGTTGGCCAGGCTGGTCTTGAACTCCTGGCCTCAAGAGATCCACTTGCCTTGGCCTCCCAAAGTGCTGGGATTACAGGAGTGTGCCACCATGCCCAGCCGAATAGGACACTTTAAACCAGCAAAATTATCCTCCACACATATCCTGGTACTATCCCTCACGAAACGCATGGGAGGCACACAAATTGCCACTCTTCATGGGCCATCTAATTTCCAAAGGACCAACAGTGTTGATAACCAGCATCAGAAATGGTTTTCTTTAGGCAAGACACCCTGGGACTGGCTTCTCACAAACTCAGATCAAGATAAACCACTGTGGTGAACGACCACTTTCCTGCCTGAGTTTTTCAAGGGGGCCTTTACTGAGGCAGGAGGAGGTGAATGCAGGATCTTGAGGACACCACTGGCCTCAGGCTGCAGTGACGAATATGAGTCCTGGCTTCATGAACACTTGATCACATAGCTTTTATTATTATTTTGGAAAACCATATCCGTTATGAACGGGGACTGACTCTATACTAACCAATACTGTCTCCTAATTAATATCTGATCTGTTTCAGTCCGGAAGGCAAAGGATCTTTACCTTTATGTGCTCAGAGTGCCACACAGGGTCACTTGGATGAAGGGATTACACTGCTGGTCCCTAGCCATTTACCTCCCTTTCACAAAGGGATTCTTTCTAACGTTTTCAGGATAGAGCAACTGGAGTGAGGGTGGACATGCAGGGGAGGGTGAATGAGGGAGGAGGGAAAGTCTGCAAACAAACGGGCCACTTATCTCCAGGAGTCTTTCTACCTTTTCCTACAACTGAGTAGCTTGGGGGCAGGTTGTCTGCCAAGCTTCCCTGGCCCGTGTAAACACTCTGGCACCAGCTGGGGTTTGGAATCTGCTGAGTCTCTGCCAGCTGGCAACCTGGAGATGGGTCAGATTAAAGGAATGCATAATGAAGAAGGGGGTGGGAGACAGAGGCTGTATTTACACAGAGGGGGTCTGCAGGGGTCAGTACGGTGCTAGCCAAAGGGGCCTCTGGAAGTAGAAAAATAGGAAGGGAAAAGGAAGGGGTTTCAATGTGCCCAAGCACCATGTCCCACCCAATTGGCCCAAGACTGTTATGTTCATTTATTTTTTTCCTTTTAAAAACTAACTTCTTTGTCCCCTTCTCAGTCCCCCGCAGCATCTCCCAAGCCAATTACACACAGCCCTTTGAAAGGTTTGCAGCTGGCCGCTCGAGAAGGCTCAGCATGATCAGACAACACGGACACTTGATCTTCTGAGATCCCAATTTGGGAACGTTAACACGGAAACCCTAGCCACGTGCTGACAAGCAGGCCCTGGGCCACATTCTGCCCCAGGCTGAGTCCGGGCAAGAGGAGAGGGCACAGATAGCCAGCAGTACCAGGCAGCTATCCTGGCTTCCAGCCTTAAAGAGAGACAGGCTCCTGGCTCCCCCATGCAAAGCCCAGGGGGCACGGATGCAGAGAGGACAGCCCTGAGACAAGACCAACAGTCTCCCCAGCCCTTTCACTACCCTGCGGAGGCAAGGGGACAAGAACAGACTGAAACCTGTTGGGTATTCGGTGGCCACGCCTGCTAGGAAGGCTACCTGCAGCTCTACTACAGCCCATGCAAATAGGTAAAGCTCAAATGGCTGTACATATATTACTAAGAGGAAGCAGAGGGGAGAAAAATGCAGTGAGGAGGCAAGAGACCTGTTCCCTGGCAGCTCAGCCACAAACTCGCCGGGCTGCCTCCAGCTGCTCCCATCCTCACTGGGCCTCAGTGTTCTCATTTTTTAAGGGTGTTCTCTGAAGTCCCTTTGCATCCATGGATTCTTCCCCATGCTTCTGGCACACGGCTTCACCTCCAGGCCCACGGTGCAAGCCTCAGCTCTTCTTGCTTTCTTGGAAATCTCTGCTATAGCAGCCACCTCTATTCCAGTGACACTCAGATCTACTTTTCCTGCTGGAATCTTTCTCCCCAGGGTGGGAGGTGCGAGGCTGCATCTTTACCTAGATAGTGCATCATTAACTCCCATTCAGCATGCCAAACCTGGTGCCCAGGAGAAAGCTCTATACTTGCCTATGTCCCAGGCTGCAGTCAAAGACTCCCCACCTTTCCTTATAGCCCCTTGTTGGCTTTTTCCTTCACTATTTTATTAAATCCATCATTTCTACTCCCAATGCTGCTAAGAGCTTCATATTCTCTTTGCCACCAGCCTGTAGGAGAGACTTCTAACTGGATTCTCAGCCTCAAGACTCAAACCCCCTTCCTCCCCTCCCACTATCCATAGCTAGAACAGCCAGGCATATACACACAAACATGCACACACACACCACAGCCCCTCCATGCCTGCTGCTGCTTAAAGGATAATGTTAACCTCTTTAATCTGGCATTCCTAAACCTCCCTCACTCTCCACATTTGATTATCACAACTTTCCAAACTAATATGATAGTCCTGAATGTCCTAAAGGATATATTAAGGATATTATTCCATTAAATACTCTCCAAGATCAACAAATGTATTTGGTAGAGAAATACGTAAGTCATTAATTCTATATGAAGGCACTGACAAGTCCTGCAGTAAAGAAACAGTAAAGAAACAGCCTAACATTTCCCAAGACAATCTGGCCCCGGAATACTTGTGTAGCAGAATACTTAGTGGCCGCTTTCTTTGATTCTCTGAATGTCCTTTCTTGCCTGCACTCCAGCAATCCAAATCTGCCTTCCATTTGTTCATCTGCCTTAGCTTTCCTTTGAGAGCCTGCTCCAGCCTCACCTCCTCCTTCCTCCTCCCCATTCTACCATCTTGGCTGCTTCCTCCTCACACCTGAAGCACTCGCTGCCTGTACCTCTTTGTTGAGAGGTAGTAAAGCACGATAGTTAAGAGCCCAGCTTTTGGATTCAGAAAGACCTGTGTCAAAATCCCAATTCTGCCCTCACTAACTCTGAAACGGAGCTGTTCAGCTGCTTGGTGTAGACAGAGATAGAATCCATAAACAGGACTGTGGAGGGGACTAGTGGGATTAGAAGGTCAAATCTAGCACAAGGCCTGGTACATCACGGGTACTCAATAAACAACAATTAGTCATTCTTCCTCTTCTTTTTTATCATTGCTTTGTAATTTATAATTTTCTGGGTTCTCCTGCCCCTACCCTTTGCATATATCAAGCTTAAATACGTGCTGATAAGGCCACCAGCAGCACAGTTCTATCTTCCATGGGACAGCAGGAATACACCCTAACCTGCCAGCCCTGAACACACCATCCGCCCCAGCACACCATCTGCCCCAGCCTACCAGCCCTGAGCAAGAGGCTCTCCCAGGCAATCAAGTCCTAGAACTTCACAGAAGCCCCTCAATGTTACCACCCAGCCCTGCCCCCACCGCCTGTGTGCTTACTGCACCCCTGGGAAGGGATGTGGAGGCAAGGCATCACACTTTGGTTTTGAAAACCAAAGTGGGCCAGGCGCAGTGGCTCCTGCCTCTAATCCCAGCACTTTGGGAGGCCGAGGCAGGTGGATCACCTGAGGTCAGGAGTTCAAAACTAGCGTGGCCAACATAGTGAAACCCTGTCTCTACTAAAAACACAAAATTAGCCTGGCATGGTGGCGTGTGTCTGTAATACCAGCTACTCGGGTGGCTGAGGCAGGAGAATCGCTTGAAACCAGGAGGCAGAGATTGCAGAGATCGCGTCACTGCACTCCAGCCTGGGCAACAGAGTGAGACTCCATCTCAAAGAAAAAAGAAAAAAAAAAAGAAAACCAAAGTGAACAGATCTCACCCAAAAGCTGGCTGGGTAACTTATTTCCACAGACTGTCAATGGGGCAGCAATGGGCTACTGTGTTGGAGTTTAAAAGTTTTCAAATTTTCACCATTTCAACAACCATTTCACCACAGGCCATTTCATCCATGGCTTATGCAGTCAATGTCAAGAAGAAGTTACATTTCTACTTTTAGAGTCAATCTTTTTTTTTTTTTTTTTTTTAAAGAGGGTCTCGCTCTGTGGGCCAGGCTGGAGTGCAGTGGTGCAACCACGGCTCTCACCGCAGCCTCAACCTCCCAGCTTCAAACGATCCTTCTACCTCAGCCTCTTCAGTAGCTGAGATACACGCCACCAGGCCAAGGCTGGTCCCGAACTCCTGGCCTCAAGGGATCCTACTGTCTCAGCCTCCCAAAGTGCTGAGATAACAGGTGTGAGCCATTGCGCTTGGTCAACTTCTAGTCAATCCTGACTTGAGTTTTTCCTGATGCTTTTGTATCCTTCTCTGACTGGTCTGATACCCTCACTTTCACCTTCTGAGCCACTGTTGAAAAGGCTTTTGAAAAGTAACGCTTTGATTTATATTCGATGGGAATGGTATCTGTAAGACTGAGGGTGTGGGCTTCTCTTTCCAGCATCCCTTGGCTGCCCTACTTTCAAGCCCCCTCCTCCTGCCCTCTTCACTCTCCCACTTCCACTCCCACCCTCCACCTGTGCCCTGGCTTCTGCCCCCAACCCCCCAACTCTCCCCCAGCAGCGGGCTTGTCACTAATCCAAACTTTCCATCTTTCCATTCCCCAAATAAAACCGTTTCAACATTGCCTTTTTCTGATCATCAAAATAATATGCGTTTCATTGAAACAAATACATATATATGAATAGACAGATATAAACATGGAGAAAAAAAGTAAAATTACTTGAAATCCTATGACAGAGAAAAACACTGGTGCTATTTTGATGATCATCTTTATAGATATCTTTCTATAAAAATAAAACACATCCAAACGTTTACAGAAAAAGGCTCACACCAATATGGTATTCCGTAAGCTGCTTTTAAAAAAACCACAACCATATGTTTTGGACATCATTCTATGATACTGCATACAGATTTATGTCACCATTTTAAACTGATCTAGCCAATCCCTTACTGGTAGGCATTTAGGACAACCTCATCTTTAAAAAATGCTAACATCTCAAAATATTTGGATATACTATTGAGTGGGGGAAAAAAATCGGAATTCAGCCTGTGCATTTTTATTACAACCATAAAAAATCATAGTGTCCAGGCATAAAAACAGAGTAAAAATTCAGTCAATCTTGTAAAGTGGAAGAGCCATAGGAAATCTGCTTATAAAAGTGGTATTTACACAGAAAAGAAAGTCCTTCAACAAAAACAACATGTAAAATGCAAAATCTCCATTATTTTTAAACATGTTATGATGGTTAGGTCACGCCTCAGTATAAAATATTTCAAGCAGCTGATCTCCATTCAATTTAATCTCATAGTTTTCTTCCCAGTGGGAGAGGGAGACAGCAGTAAGCAGTGCTGAAGCCATATGATCTTTGAGAAGGGACAAGGTGAGGGGTAATTCTGGAGCTTGTGGCTCTTGGGGGAGGGCATTCATGCGCAAAGCCGGGGGCTGGGGGCTCAGGCATGCAGGGAGAAGTGGGGCTCAGAGGTCACCAAGAAGCCCTCAGCAAACCCACTCAATCCATACTTTTTTTGTTTTGTTTTGTTTTTGTTTTTGTTTTTGAGACAAAGTCTCGCTCTCTTGCTCAGACTGGAGTGCAGTGGCACGATCTCGGCTCACTGAAACCTCCACCTCCTGGGTTCAAGTGATTCTCCTGTCTCAGCCTCCCGAGTAGCTGGAACTACAGGCGTGCGCCTCCATACCCAGCTAATTTTTTGTATTTTTAATAGAGATGGGTTTTACCATGTTGGCCAGCCTGGTCTCGAACCCCTGACCTCAAGTGATCCACCCACCTTGCCCCCACAAAGTGTTGAGATTATACGCGTGAGCCACTGTGCCTGGCCCAATCTGTACATTTCTTAACAGTCTTCGTGGCCCAGGCAGCAATGTTTGAGTGTAAAAGGTATAGGCCAGGTGCAGAGGCTCATGCCTGTAATCCCAGCTCTTTGGGAGGCTAAGACAGGCAGATTGCTTGAGGTCAGGAGTTTGACACCAGCCTGGCCAACATGGCAAAACACCATCTCTACTAAAAATACAAAAATTAGCTGGGTGTGATGATGCATGCCTGTAGTCCCAGCTACTTGGAAGGCCAAGACAGGGGAAATGCTTGAACCCAGGAGGCGGAGGTTGCAGTGAGCCAGTATCATGCCACTGTAGTTCAGCCTGGATGACAGAGACTCCATCTCAAAAAAAAAAATTTGGGAGGCTGAGGTGGGCAGATCACCTGAGGTCAGGAGTTCGAGACCACCCTGGCCAACATGGCGAAACCCTGTCTCTACTAAAAATACAAAAGTTAGCCAGTGTGGTGGCAGGCGCCTGTAATCACAACTACTTAGGAGGCTGAGGCAGGAGAATCGCATGAGCCTGGGAGGTGGAGGTTGCAGTGAGCCAAGATCGCACCGTTGCACTCCAGCCTGGGCGACAAAGTGAAACTCTGTCTCAAAAAACAACAAAAAAAAGATACGTCTGGAGAGGAATGGATACACCAGGATGTATAGACTGTACACAACCTATAACATGAAAATCAGAGGCACAGAAAATGGCTGCTTAATGATAGAGGCAATACTCATGGAATTAATTAATATTCTGAACAAATAATATTGAGTCCTTACTGCATATCAGGTTCTATAAGGATGCCGTGCATGCATTATTCACTTACTTGGTCCTTTCAAAAACTTACTGAAGTAGGTACAAGAATTTTCAATACCATTTTACTGATAAGGAAATGGCCACAGTTAAGTAACTTCATCATGTTATCTAGTTAAGTACAGGAGCTGGTAAAGAATCAGACAATCTAAATCAAAGCCTGCACTCACCATGCATACATACCACCATATTTATAAGCCCTGTGTGATGTGGCAATGAGAAATGGAGAATCAGGGTGCATGTCCTGATAAGGCAACTGAGCCTCAAATCTGCAGCCTATTTTTCCAGGGAAGGAGAGCGTGTAAGTTAATCATCATAATAAATCTTTTCTAAAAGGAGCTCTATATACTATATAAGAATGCCCTTTCACTTTCAAGAGGTCTCCATGGAAATGAACAAAATCAAATGTGACCTGGAGCCAGTTCTCTGCAATCTGTTTAAGTTTTACACATCCCCCTAATCTGTGACTTCGGCCACGTCACCACGGTCATTTTTGAGACACAAAATGAAGAAAAGGCACTTACGAATAATCACAGAAGTCGTTCCTGGAGGAAGCTGAGCTTGCAAGCTGAAGGACAGTATATTTAGCTTAAATATGATGACTGGGAAGTCTAGGATACTATATTTGGGCAAACTGTTGATTTGGGGTTTGGTAAGTTCTGGTTTTGGCAGCAGTGCCCTTGTCCTGCCCTACCCCCACCTCGGGCCACGTGGGCTTAGCTATAGAGCACAGCTCTCGCACAAGCAAAACCTGCAGGCTTGGCCTCCCCAGGGCTCTGGGGAGCAAAGCAATTTCTCCAGGGATTGATAGGGTGAGAAACTACTTGCAATCAGCAAGTAGCCAAACTGGATGCCAGAAAAGGAGGAGCCTGGGAGCACCAGGTGGGAGCATGGTCCCATCCTGAGGCCCAAAAGCCCCCCAAGTCCAGTCCCGTAAGGAGCACCTCACCACTCTGGCCATCCTGAACTATACCCACCAGTTTTCCTTTCTATCTTCCCCATTAGACTGAGCAGAGAGCGTATCTTGAAAATCTCAGAGCAGCTGCTCAATAAATGTGGAATGAGCTGAAGAGTTCTGGAGATTGGTTGCACAACGTGGATATACTTAACACTACTTAACGGCACACTTAAAAATGGTTAAGACGGCAGATATAATGTTATGTGTATTTTACATAATTTTTAAGAAAACACAATAGTGACACTATTACAGCAAACAAAAGGTAATGGCACTTGGATCCTTCTAATACTCACTGTAGAGTGTAGGTTGAGTAATTTGAGTTTAGGAAGTATGGGAGGGTTAATTAGGTAACCTCCCATACACCCTGTTAATGGTGAATCATGACTTGCTGCAACAAAAAGTCACAGAGCGATGGCAAATACAATCCCCCGTTAGGCTTTTTCATGTGTCCCAAAGAAGGAAGAGTCAGGAAAACGTGTCAGTGGCTAGAGATGTGGCCCCAAACCGATCCAAGAAATCACTCTCTATTAATTCCAACGAATATTTTTCCTCACACCCTTTTAGCCTCAAGACCTTGGAGCTGGCACTCTTATTTATTAAGAGAGAGAGAGAGAAATGGAAAGCTGTTCAAGAACCTGTACCTTCCTTACAGGACAAGAAGATGGCATTTCGCAAAGTGGGATCTGCGGAATGTAACTATACACTACTTGGAAAGAGATGGTCACAGACTTGAGAAATGATGGATACTACTTTAGTAAGTTTATATGCTCTGTGAATCTCCAAGAAAGGGGGCATGGTAGAAAGAGTTCTGCATACTTCTCTGGCCCAGAACCCCCAGCCCCCACTGTCATCCCCAGGGGTTTCAACAGTTTGGACTCCACATCAGGAAAGATCAGTGGAATACACGCGACGGACTACTTGGAATATCCTGAGTTCAGATCCTGGCTCACCAATTTACTAGCTGTATCATCTTGGGCCAGTGACTTGAATTCTCTTGGCCTCCATCTCTCCTTAAAATAGAGTAAAGGACTCAGGCTGTGAAGTCAGACACACGGACCTTGAATTGTGGCTCTGGCGCTGATGAGCAACGAGAGTCCTTAGTCTTGTCTAAACCTCAGTTCACTCATCTGTAAAAGAGGAGGCACCACAGTATCTGTCACACAGGCTGACTGTGGGGACTGAATGACAGAATACAGGTAGAGCGCTTTTTACAAGACTGAGCACAAAGCCAGTAGTAAATATAGAAGATATGCTTGTTATCTTTGATTCTATAAACTGTGAAGTGCTCTATAAATGCTACCCATCCTCTAAGGCCTAAGTCAAGTCCCATTCTTCATGAAGATTTCCTGATTGCTAGAACCTAAACACTCTCTTACCTCTGGACTTACACCATTTGTAAACTACTATGTTTACCACAAATGTATCTGCACTGAGTCATATGCCAATATGTAGTATTATATCCTACATTGTTATCTAGTGGTTCAGACATAATTCTTATCTCAAGTTTTTATTTTTGTTGTTGTTTTTTCCCAAAACAGAATTGTGGGAAGTTAACTGAATTTAAAAGCAATACACACCTACTGTAAGAAAATTTTTAAAAAGAAACATATAGGCCAGGCGCAGTCGCTCATGCCTGTAATCCCAACACTTTGGGAGGCTGAGGCAGGTGGATCACCTGAGGTCAGGAGTTCAAGACCAGCCTGGCCAACATGGTAAAACCCCATCTCTACTAAAAATACAAAAAAATTAGCTGGGCATGGTGGCGGGCGCTTGTAATCCCAGCTACTTCAGGAAGTTGAGGCAGGAGAATCACTTGAACCTGGGAGGCAGAGGTTGCAGTGAGCCGAGATCCCACCATTGCACTCCAGCCTGAGCGACAAGAGCGAAACTGTCTCAAAAAAAAAAAGAAAAGAAAAGAGAGAGAGAAACATATAAAGTTGAAAGCTGAAGTCTTCCATAACCTATCTCCTAGAGAGATACCAATGTTGACAGTCTGCTGTGCGTGATCTTTCCAGATGTCGCCTGTGCATACATAAACATAAGGTTTTTCTTATTAAAATAGGCTCATCCTATACATACTAATTTGTAATCTATTTTTTATCAGCTATCAGTCGATGTCAACACAGAAAGATCGATCTCATCCTCTTTCCAACAGCTATAAAGTATTCCGTTGTATGGCTATGTCACAATTTACCTAATCCGTTCGTTGTAGGTGGATATTTGGGTTATTTCAAATGAATTCTGATGTTAGAGCAAGAGCTGTGTCCTGTGTCCTGTGTGTTTTGGCATCTCCATGGAGTTAGCACAGTGAGAAGCATTCAGTTAACTGTCGTATGAACTCTGACAACATTTGCTCTGAGTCACAGAGGATTACTGGCTCACAGTTTGTCAAATATAACTCTCAATAACCAGCACTGCTGGGGCAAGCCAGAATAATGGGCAATATTCATAGTACTGGCCCTGAGCTATCATTCTCAGATCAAAAAGACAAGCTGTTCAATATAGTTTTGATGCTGGCTCCTTGCCTATATTAAAATTATTTAATGACCCAGCAATTCCACCCCCCAGGTATATATCCAAGAGAACTGAACACATGACATCCACACAAAAACTTGTACATGCATGTTCAGAGCAGCATTATTCATAATCGCCAAAAGATAGAGACAAATGTCCATCAACTGATGAATGCATAAACAATATGCACTTTGCCATACAATGATTCCGTCATAAAAAGAAATGAAATACTTATACATGCTACAACATACATGAACCCTGAAAACATGCTACATGAAAGAAGCCAGGTATAAAAAACCACATATGGTACGATTCCATTTATATTAAATGGCCATTTGCGAGTCCAGAGACACAAAGTAGAGAGTTGTTGCTGGGGTGGAGATGCAAGTGGAGATTAAGGTGGGATGGAGAGCAATGGGAAATGAATCCGAACAGTTTTTTGTTTGTCCGTTTGTTTGTTTTGTAGACAGGGAGCCTCACTCTGTCACCCAGGCTGAAGTGCAGTGGCGCAATCTCGGCTCACTGCAACCTACGCCTCCCAGACTCAAGTGATTCTCCTGCCTCAGCCTCCCAAGTAGCTGGGACTACAGGCACACGCCGCCATGCCCGGCTAATTTCTTTTGTACTTTAGTGGAGATGGAGTTTCTTTTTTTTATTTTTTTGAGACGGAGTCCCGCTCTGTTGCCCAGGCTGGAATGCAGTGGTGCCACCGCGGCTCACTGGAAGCTCCGCCTCCCGGGTTCACGCCATTCTCCTGCCTCAGCCTCCCAAGTAGCTGGGACTACAGGCGCCCGCCACCACGCCCAGCTAATTTTTTGTATTTTTAGTAAAGACAGAGTTTCACCATGTTAGCCAGGATGGTTTCATCTCCTGACTTCGTGATCCACCCGCCTCGGCCTCCCAAAGTGCTGGGATTACAGGCATGAGCTACCGCGCCAGGCCCTAGAGACGGAATTTCACCACGTTGCCCAGGCCGGTCTCGAATTCCTGAGCTCAGGCAATCCACCCGCCTCGGCCTCCCAAAGTGCTAGGATGACAGGGGTGAGCCACTGCGCCGGCCAAACAGGTTTCTTGTGAAGATGATGGAAATGTTTTGGAATTAGATAATGGCGATGTCATAAAGCATGGCGAATACACTAAAAATCATGTATCATACACTTTAAAAATCACTGTACCGTACACTTTAAAATGGTAAATTTCATGGTACGTGAATTCTATCTCGATTTTAAAATGCAAAAAAAAAAAAAAACTTTAAAAAGGGGTTATCAACTGGTAATTCCACTTTACCACTCGTACTGAAAAAATATGAGATTCGATAGAATGTCAAGTGCTGTGCTGGGTACTAGAGATACTATGGTAAGCAATGCCTCCTGCCCTCAAAGAATGCACAAAGAGGTTGTGGAGTGCCACCGGCTGCACACGATAAACTTGGGGTCATCAGAACCATGATAAAGGAAGCACAGGGAGAAAGGAGGGCTTTCCAGAAAAAGTGGGCTGCAGCTTGAAGAAGGAGGAACGGCTGGCCAAGTGAAAAGGGGAAGCATGTCCCGAGTAACTTGTATGAGGTGCCAGAGGCAACAGAAACATCATAGAGGAGCTGAAACATAATCGATAGGAAAGAGCTCCGTGATCCAAATGTGCCCAACAGAGTAACTTTAAAACTCCAACATGTATTTTGCCTCCTGTTATATACCAGGCACTTGATAGATGCTGAGAATTTTTTTTTTATTAAAGTTCTGGGGTACATGTGCAGAACATGTAGTTTTGTTACATAGGTGTATATATGCCATAGTGGTTTGCTGCACCCATCACCCGGTCACCTACATTAGGTATTTCATCTAATGCTATCCCTCCTCTAGCCTCCCCACCCCGCCACAGGCCCTGGTGTGTGATGTTCCCTTCCCTGTGTCCACATGTTCTCCTTGTTCAACTCTCACTTGTGAGTGAGAACACGCGGCGTTCGGTTTTCTGATGCTGAGAATTTAGCAGGGAGCAAGTTCAATGAAGGCACTGGTAGAACTTTCAGTATGTAACCATACATTTCCATGGGTATACAGTAAACAGTCTATGGCTAACTGATTCATTGACCTGGATATGGTATTTTAAAAGGACCAATACAATTTGTCAATATCTATCAAAAATATGAATGCAGTTAACGTTTTGACCTTATCATCTCACTTCTGGGAAAATATCCAACAAGATAATGCCCATATAGGTACAAAATGACATATGTACCAAGATATTCACTGCTGCATTGTTTATAAGAGCAAAACACTGGAAACGACCCAACTGTCTGTCAAAAGGGGACTGGTTAAATGAATTAAGGTGACCCTGAACAATGGAAGACTGTGCAGCCTTCCACATGAATGAGGAAATTCTCTGCGTACTGACATGGAAAGATCGCCCAGATATTTTGTTAACTGAAAAGGCAAGGTGCAAAAGTGTAAATAATACACTTCATTTGGTATAGGAAACGAGACAGACACATAGACAGATATAAGTATATATCTTATTTATAGCTGCTTGTATTTGCTTAAATAAACCCAACAAGACAAATACATAAAAGTCAATAAAAAGTGGTTACTTGGGGCCGGGCGTGGTGGCTCACGCCTGTAATCCCAGCACTTTGGGAGGCCGAGGTGGGCAGATCACGAGGTCAGGAGATCAAGACCATCCTGGCTAACACGGTGAAACCCTGTCTCTACTAAAAATACAAAAAATTAGCCGGGCATGGTGGTGGGCGCCTGTAGTCCCAGCTACTTGGGAGGCTGAGCCAGGATAATGGCGTGAACCCAGGAGGCAGAGCTTGTACTCCAGCCTGGGAGACAGAGCAAGACTCCGTCTCAAAAAAAAAAAGAAAAAAAAAAAGTGGTTACTTGAGGGCAGGGGAGCTGGATGAGAACAGGTAGGGACGGGCAGTTCTTAAAGAATTCCTTTTTATGTGTTTTATTTTTGAGTCACATGAATGTATCACCTAATGGTACCAATTCCAAACCTCTTTTTTTTTTTTTTTTTTTTTTTCCCCCCAAATTATTTCTTCTCATTGTACCATTCCAAAAAAAAAAAAAAAAATTTAAGCTTTAAAAGGCTAAGATTATAGGCTATCTGCATGCACATGCTAAAGTAGCCAGCATTCCTAATGTGCTCAAAAGCATCTCTTACTGATTACCCGAGAACCCAGAAGAGACAGCACGGATAGAAAAGCCTCAAATGACCACCAGCAGCAGAAAGGCAACTCAGACACACACCATCCTGTGTGTACATGGGACCATACCTGACAAATTCATCCTGACTACGTGGTAGGTACAGAGGTGCTGGGGATACTGAGAACATGTGAAACACCTCTTTCCTGAGGTTGTGGAGGGATGGCTCACGGCAAGCAGGAGCCATGCCCCGCCCTAGTACAAATTGGAGTCACTCTCATGCTGAAAAATCTTCAATGGCTCCCTATTACCTAAGCCGAGGACCAAACCCAAATTTTTAAACAAACACCTCCATGGCCAGAACCCTGCCTGCCAGTCCGGTGTCACTTTTCACCACTTCCATCCTTAACCGGCCCCTACCCAGCCCATTCTGGCAATATAGAGACACTTGCCATACTCCTCTTGCGCCCATGCCTTCTCTCTGCCTGGAACTCCCTCTCCCCAGCACATGTGCCTGCCCCATGCCCCTCGAACCTCAAGGACCAGCCCAAACTTCTCCTTTTTAAAATGAACGGTCCCTACCCCTCCCAGTGGGGTTATGCTCCCTTCCCAGACAAACACATTGTACCCACCACACACAAGAGCAGCAGTGACACTGTCACTCCCTAAGGACTCTCAACTCAATGGAGGCAGAATCTTCACCTCTTCATCCTTTATCCCTAGCCCCAAGGACAGGGCTTGGCCGAGAGCAAATGCTCGGTCCAAGTCTGGCTGAATGAATAAACAAGAGAAAGACAGAGGTGGGGAAAAGGGAGGAATTAATGCTCTCAGGGCAGAGGGGCTGGGAAACACCTTCTGAGCAGGGGGTGCTTTTGCCATATCTGAGGCGGGCCTTAAAAAAGAAATAGCAATTATAGGATGAAATGGGGAATGAGATGACTTGCAGTGCATGGTGCATGAACAAAAGTAGAGAAACATGAAGGAGGACGGAATGTTCAGGGAACACAGGTAGGTTGGTCTGCAATGAGGGTCAGGACAGGGATGAGGCCTGCAGGAGGTGCAGAGTCCAGGACAAAGGCTGAGATTGCAGGGAAGCTCTGACGCCAAGCTAACTGCCCAGCCTTTAGGCAGGCACCTTGGAAGGAGTCTAAGTAGGGAGACCCAGACTCAGCTCTGCGTTTGAAGACAACCCGTGACAGCTATGAGGAGAAAGGATCAGAAAAGATGAGAGTGTGGGGTCCAAGTTAGGACCAACCATAGCCATTTAGGTGAGGAATATCAAGTGCCCGAGCTAAAACAAAAGATCATCAGGACGAGAGGAGACCTGGGAGCAATTCAGGAGGTAAAACCACTGAACTTAGTGAACAGACATGGGGGGCAAGGCAGAGGAGGGCAAGTGATGGCTGCAGGTTTCGGTTCCGGTATATACACTTGCTGAATTTCCCTCTTCTAGAGACCATGCAAACTACAGTCATGCATGGGGATGGCGGTATGGGAGCTAATAAAATTGTAGTGTCACCAACAGGCCTTGGTAAGAAGACCCCTAGATACTCAACTAGTCTGCTAGAAATCAGACAAAGGGAAAATCTCACTGCATCTATTTCTAGGCGGTCTGGCAAAAGTTTAGAGATGAACAGCACACAATGGATCAATCAGTCTTCTTCATGTTATCACACGCAAAGTAATTCAAAAAATAACTTACTGACACCTTCATTGGAACTTTCAGGTGCAAAATATAGGTAGACCCCAGTACACAGTGAGTGCTAAGTAACTTTTTTGAATAAACGTCACATACAGGCCATGCCTACTTCTGTCCACCGAACATGCCATGGCCTTCCCAACCTCCACTATCTCTAGAAAAGCCTCCACAAAGGAAGTTCCCACTCCCTCTGCCTCCGCTGAACACTGGAACAAAACCAGTTTCCTTAAGTAAGGCCACCGTACTTGCATGCAAGCTTCTTTATGGCTTATTTAGTTAATAACACAAAAGGTAGAGGGAAAAGATGTTCTAACTCACTGGGTCCCTACCTTTTAAAAAATTAGAAGTTACATGAGAGGCAAACAAATACCTTTTTTATTATAGTAAGTCCATAAGACACTTCAGTGATAAAACCATATGAAGGCAATCCAAGACAGTGAAACGGAATGATGTGCATGTTACAGGAGCACCACCAGCATCATGGCACACCAAAGGGTTATAAGAAGGTTTAGGGAAAAGCCCTTTCTTTCTCCCAGCTTTCACTGTCCTTGCCCACTCCACCACTGCCCTGCTGCTTGCCTTTGTTACATGAAACATAAGAGAAAGAGAGCTGAGAACGGCCTTGCAGTTTCTGAAGTCTCTGAATCAACACCAGAGACAGTTCAGCTGCTTTGGGGGCTTGCTTCCTGGTTGGGGGTCGAGACTGAAATTTCCCCAGGTGGAATTTCTCACCTGGATCAGTGCCCCAGCATCCTAACCAGACTTCCTGTCTCTAATCTCTAGACTCTAATCTCTAATCTCTAATCTCATCCCCTAAACCACTCTGGTAGTCTCCAGAGCAACCTCATCACCACTGTCTTTCCTAACAGTCTTTAAAGGTTCCCATTACCTCCAGGACAGCCTCAACTCCACAGCAGGACCTAAGGGGCCCTCGGGTGATCTGACCCCACCTCCGCCTTTGTCGCCGCTGTGTCCGACCTCCAGAGCATCCTATGACACCAGTGTGCTGAGTGTCCAATGCTCCATACCAGCTCATCTGTCTACAAAGGATGGACTGTTCTATCGCCCTCCCATATCTCCTTCTTTGGCCTTATCTAGCATCCATCTATTCCTATTCTGAGCTGGGAGACCACCCCCTCCATGTTCCCAAAGCATCCCCTCTAGCAGACTACACTTACTGAGCACCACTGTATGCTAGACCAGAAGACCCACATGGCAGCTCAAGTGGGGTAGTCATCATCAAGTGACTATACTTGCCTCCTTTTATCTGTCTCCCTTACGAGATGGTAAATTCCTTGTGATTAAGCAACGTGTCCTTTTTCTCTGTGTTCCCAGCATCTAGAACGATGGTTCACACAAAAGCACTGCTTAATCAACATTTGCAGAACTAGGGGCAAGAGGTCAAAACCAGCTCAGTTCAGACTCACGTCCCTTGGGCCAAGTGATCCCTTGGGCCATGTGAGCGGCAACCCAACTGGTAGGGCTGAGAAACCAACAACATTGGTCAAGTTACACTTAGCTATGCCACAGCTGCAGGCTAAAGGCGTGGTAAGTGGTCAGTGAAAATCTGGCCAGGCCATAGTTGTCATGCCTGAAGTTATCTGGACCCAGGAAATGCAGGGAAGAGTAGCTGAGAAGCGTCACATTCTCTTCTTTCTGAAGCTCCAAAATGAGCACAGTGGAGAGAGTTGTATCAACAAATATGTTAGCTGGCTTGCATTTCACATTTCAGTGTTTTGTACAGAGTAAGTGTATTTGCTGAATGATTATAAATAAAATAAAATTCAATGGCCAAATGGTTGAATAGTGTTGAATGTGGGTATTTCCCAGGCTGGGCGAAGAATGACAGAAATGTTTCTTTTACATTTCTTGGGTAATAAAATGTACTATGCAGCAGACCAACTTTGCTTTTTACTTCAGGGCTATAAAATTGTAGCTTTCCAGAAATTTCTGCAGATGAATCAGTCTGGACAGCCAAATTCTCCATATTGCCACAGATTTAGTTTTGAAACTTCAACATTGTTCATTATGGATGGTGATTTTAAAGTCACAAAGCCAAGCCCAGATTCCTTTCCAATATACGGATTTTCTCCATCATGGGTTCTGCCTTTAAGCTGTATTTCATGCCAATCCCGAATTTGTGCTAGAATCTGTTTTCAACTCAAGTAATAAATGAAACCAAGATTACAAGTGAGCCCACTAACCTAACAGAGGCACAATGTTTCCCTACTTACTACTCCTAAAGCTACAGGATTGGGGGAAGGTGCCTCTCTCCTTCTCCTCCCAATTTCTGACTGGCTATTTAGTTTTATACACATTTTCCAGTCCTGTTCTACATGCCCCTCTTAAGAAGACACAACCAGGCTACCGGACATTCGACACATCCATGAAGCAGGTGAGGCCCAGAGAGGTGAAGGGCCTTGCATGGGCCACAAGGCTATTTAATGGAAGAATCCAGGCCCCTGTCCTCGCCCCTTTCACTGCACGCCTCCCTGCTGCAGGCCTTCCACTGGCACCAGCCATAACTCATCCCTTAAGAACCCTGAAAGAAGGGCATATGTTCCAGCCATCATACCTAAACCAGAGCCCAAACTGCTGTTTTTTTTTAAAAAATCAACTACCACCCGTTCCTTTCTACTTCAACATTCCTCCTCCAAACAGTCACAAAATCCACATAAACAAGTTATTCCTTGCCCGTTGAGGTCACAAGTTGATCCAGTACAAAGCTGGACTACAAACTAAAAACACAGTCTCTACTCCAAAAGCGTGGGTCTGAAAAGTTCCAATTCTGCTCTGAGTTCTGAGGAATTCTTCTCAGCCGGAAACCAGGCATTGTGAAGCAGGCCCTGTGATTTCCTGCAGGACTCCAGGAATTGCTGGAGGGAAGGCCTGTTTATCCTGGGATTGCTCCTCCAGGTCAGGAGCTTCCAGACTGCTCTTAACCTTCAGGAAAAGAGCTGATAAATAATTGCATAAGTTCTGTCTCTATCCTTTGTCCTGAGGTAGGTACGTCCTTCTCCCTCTCCAATAGCCACAGAAGTCTTCGTAACAGTGGTGGGCCCCTCAACAGTCTCTTTTAAAAATTCTCTATAAAAAGAAAAATTAAACACACTCTAAGAGAGAATATCTACACTTTTATAATAAAGATGAAGGAACGAACTGATTAAACTAACAATACTCTGTCCCTGCAAAATTCAGGGGCTTTATTAAGAAGTCCTCTTTCCATTTCAAAGGCAGGGCAATTGAGGCTCAGAGAGCTATGTCCTTCCCATCAGAGGTACAATCATCAGCTCCACCAACCCAAAAAAGACATTACAGATCATGTTTGGGTTTGATGTTTAAAGTCTTAAGAAACCATATGGAAGAGTTCTCCTAACTCCAGCCGGGGTTTCAATCAATACAGGCCAGCACCTTGGTCTTGGACTTTCCCAGCCTTCAGAACTATGAGAAATAAATGCAGGGCCAGGCACGGTGGCTCATGCCTGTAATCCCAACACTTCGGGAGGCCAAGGCGGCTGGATCACCTGAGGTCAGGAGTTCGAGACCAGCTTGGCCAAAATAGCAAAACCCCATCTCCACAAAAACACAAAAATTAGCCAGGCACAGTGGCAGGTGCCTGTAGTCCCAGCCACTTGGGAGGCTGAAGTGGGAGAATCGCTTGAACTCAGGAGGTGGAGGTTGCAGCGAGCCAAGATTGCACCACTGCACTCGAGCCTAGGCAACAGAGCGAGACTTCATCTAAAAAAAAAAAAAAAAAAAGAAATGCATGCTGTTTAAACCACCAAATCTATGGCATTTTTGTCATAGCAGCCCAAACAGACTGCCTTTACGCAATAACGTATGTATAAGGGTACCAACTGTGCCTCACAAGGTATCTAAAAGTGACCACCACTCTTCTTCTTGAATACTGACCACACTACACTTAGGGCATTATTACTTCATTTAATAAACCACCCCTTCCATCAACAGCGATGGCTAGAGGTTGAGGTCCAATAGTCTGAGGACGCACCTGCCACTCACATCAAGTTGAAGACCTGACTCCTATCCACAAACAATCTATCAGCTTTAAGCTACCACACTAAGACCTCTTTGAGGAGAGGGACCCCACCTATTCATCTCTGCATTCCCAGAGCTCAGCACAGGCCCAGAACAGGCACTCAAGCACTCAATAAAAAGCTGCCAAATAAATGAGCACAGCACTCAATTTCAAGACTTCTACATAAATATTGGCATTCAAAGGTAGAGTCTAGAATTCCAGTGGGCAGAGCTGTAGAAGACCACCAGAGATGAGTGAGAAGACTTGGATTCTAGCCCCCGTTTTGCCAAAAATTCACTCTACTATCCTGGGCAAATCTCCCAGTCAATAAGGGTCTTATTTTGTTTTTCTGTAAACACAGTAGAAGACTTCTTAGGTTTCCCTCTAAGATTTTAAACTTATAAAATACAAAGCAAAGATGTGCCCTTGAGCTACAGCTACAATGTTAACTTGATGATAAGGGCAGTAAAAATATAACAGCCAGAGTCATCTTCTCTTACACAGACGCTGGGTAGCAGCAGGCAGTAACTTTACTAGTAGGTAAAGCTCCTGTGTGTTTGCTTATGTTCACACGTTATATACACACACATTTGGGTCACTCCCTGTAGTCTCTTTCAGGAAGATGCAAATTTCAATAATTGTTCCAGGCAGAAAAGCCTCCAAGTGGAACAAAGAGCCACAGACATTACTTCCAGGTAATAAACAGATTCCACTCAGACAAAGAAAAATAAAGCAGCCTGTGGCTACATTCCATAGACGCCCCATTTGTGGAAGCATTAGGGCTGAGCTCTACATGTGAGCCAGACGTTGCTGAGTTCTTATTTTGGCTCCGACTCTAACTTGGAGTGGATGGTCCTTGGCCAAGTCTCTGCTCTAGAAGCCAGGCTCTGGATGAGTATGGCAACCCCCATAAACCGTCCCGATTACAGGGTGAGGCGAGTGAAGCATTTCACAGATGTAAAGTGCTGCCAGCCCCTCCAGACAAATGAGGAAAGCCATCACAAGGCAACGTGGCTTGGTGGAGAGCCACAGAGCAGCCCCTCTCCTAATCCTGGGCTCCTACAAACTCACCAGAGGCCTCAGAGATCTGCCTCAATCCCCCCTGCCCTCCCCACCCAACACACACACTGCCTCCATTTCCCCTGCTGAAAAGCAAGGACTTTTTGCAAGAGTCACTTGCACAGCTCTTTAAACCACACAGTTAACTCGCAATGTTAACCAGCTGCGACCAAGTTAGGTGTGGTTCTCCTCTACTGTGGGACATCTGAGACAGTAGTGGTATACCAAGAGGCAAAGTAATAGAATGTATAAAAGATAAAGGTCTGTTTGTGAAATAAGAAGGGCCGTTCAGGAACCATGTTAGTACTGTTACTGTTCCTCCCGCCCCCACCCCCGCTCTTTTCTTTAACCATTAGGTACCAATGGATACCAGATACACAGAGCTGAATAAAAAGGTTAAGAGATACTATCAGTAAAGTTTCCCACCAAAGCCTACTAATAGCGCTCTCACTGATTAGAAAGCACTTCTGTCATTTGGGAACTCTAATCCGCTCTTATCAACCCTCTGGCTTCGTCATTTATCAGGGTGGGAATGAGAGGTACATCAACTATGCCACAGAGTGATTTCTGGGGCCCCTGCCCATGAAGAAGCAGATCAAAAAGGAGCTCATGCCTGCCAGAGTGAAGCTTTCACCATAGCAACACATGTTATTCTACAAACACTCGGGACTAAGGCGCTCTGTTGTGACTGGTCCGGACGGTGCCCCCGAGAAACGAGTGACTGAGGGTTCAGACAACAGAGCAGGCAGGAGAAAAGTGGTACCTATTTAACTTGCAGGGCAGTCTCCCTGTGGTTTTTGCTTCTCCACAAAGTTAACAGTGGCAGCCCTAAGACCCTCCAGTACCCACAGCCTGTGTTCTAATAAGATAGATGTCAAAGAGAAAACAGGTGCTCTCTGTGGAGCAGCTGCACCACCAGGCTCCATGGGGAAAAGAAGTTCTGGGGCAGAGAGATTGGTCTGTTTGGAGATTAGATGGCTAGCAGTGGAGAACTTGGGGGAAAGGTCTCCATCTCAAAACATATCATCTCTAAAACAAAATACAGCCAGGAAGCTCAGTGAGCCACCTGAGGATGAAACATAGACTCCCAGACCCACCAATGAAGTCAGTAACAATAGTCATCCATGTACTTGTTGAGACCATTAAGTGTCCATGTGCCAGATACAGTGCTGGGTATTTTTACACATATTAGCCTTCACTGGGTAGTTAGGGTTAAAAAGTCATTAACCGATCAATGTCACTTTCCTGGATATCACATTTGTGCCAAGGAAAGAAACAGGAAAAATCAGTGTGCCCTTACATCCCATAGGATAGGATTACACTTGAGGCTTGACCAGTAGAAAATCTAGCTCCAAATGTCTGCTCTGTTGCTCATATCATGGAGGCATCCATATAGAAATCCAACCACAGAACAAGAGCACCCAAGAGGGTAAGTAATCCTCCTTGGGTTCCTGTCTAACCTCTCTACAACACCATGGATAGAGTAAGTAAAAGGCTAAAAGGGAGATCCATAAAGTTAGGAACTAGAAAAGCTGGCAAAGGCACTTCCTCAAAAGTGCATTAGAAGTTAGTCAAAAAGGCCAGGCACGGTGGCTCAGGCCTATAATCCTAGCACTTTAGGAGGCCAAGGCGGGCGGATCACCTGAAGTCAGGAGTTCGAGACCAGCCTGGCCAACATGGTGAAACCCCGTCTCTACTAAAAATACAAAAATTAGCCGGGTGTGTGGCGTGTGCCTATAATCTTAGCTACCCGGGAGGCTAAGGCAAAAGAATCGCTGGAACCTGGGAGGCAGAGGCTGCAGTGAGCCGAGATCACACCACAGAGCACAGAGCGAGACTCCTTCTCAAGTTGACCCATGTCCACAGATGTGTATGTGCGCCATTTGCATACGTCTTTCTATGAACACAATAGAAGCAGGATTGTTTTATGATGTTGCTAACATTCACAGACAGGACCCGCAGCCACATTTCAGGTTATGATGCCTACAGGTATGTCTGGGAGGATGTGAACCAGTGCCACGGAAGCCATGTACTAGCAGGTGGTGACATAATGGGCTCCATTGTATATGCTGCAAACATTTCACCCTGACAAGTCAATCAGTGTCAGGAGCAGGGAAGAAGGTGGTTCCTGAAGAAAAGGTAAATCTGCCAAATCTGCCTCCAAAACAATTAAAAGGCAAAAACCAGCCACCACCAAGAACTCCTCTGAGTCCCTAAACCTTTAAGTCATCACAGACCAAAAAGAAACCAAACTTACAGATGATAGGCTCAGAATTGTGGAAACATTTCTTTGCAGCTGCAGAGCCTGTAAATGAGCTTAAAAATAAAAAGTTTCAGTCTTGAAATGACATTTGAAAGGTAGTATATAAATTGCTTCCTCTCTTCAGTGCACCCACTTTTTCCTCATTCTCCATTCACTAATGAAAGACTTTTCCTCTTCTCCTGCCTGTTTCAATTTGAAACGTGGCACAGAACGGGACACTGGAAGGAGAAGGGAAGGTGGGGGGAGGTGGCTACTTTCAAATCTGACACACATACCCTCCAACCGGCTATCCATACCCTGGTTGACGGTCAGGCCAGACTCCACCTAAGACAGGACTGAAGGACCAAAGAGTAGAGTAGAAACTCCCCTTCGTGCCACCTCTCCCAAAAGCAGACTTAACGGTGGAAAGGAAGGAGGGGGAAAATAAAGTTCCACATTCCTGACATTTTTTAGCCAAGTGCTGTGGCCGCACAGAGCAGCTTCTCTATTCCAAGCAGCCTCTAGGACTGGGAGAAAACCTGGGTTCAGGGAGGGAAAGCTGCCCCCTGCCTTTGAAACAGGATGACTCAAAACTAAACCAAAATTGGGGTAGTGATAGGGGTGGGCGGTGAGAGGAAAGACAGCCTTTCATGTGTGTTCCCAAAAGGAAATTATCCCAAGGGAAAGAATTTAGAGTCATCATCTCCCTGGGGACAGAGAACTAGCAAGCCCTGGGGTCCCTAACAAGGAAACAGAAGCCCCCTGAATGCAGAAGAGGTGACCAGTGAGTTGGGGAAAGAGCAAGGCAGGGATGCAATGCAGACACAAGGGCTGTGGCTGCCTGGGGCGTGGGCTGACAGCGGGAGAGGGACCCAGCCCATTGGCAGATGCAGGTCAGAGGACCCCAGAGGGAGGAATGGCCAAGAAAGTCGCTCTTTGTGGGAAGAATTAGAATTGAGTTTTCCTGGCTCCGCTTCTGAATGAAGGAATCCTAGCTGGGGCCAAGTCAGAACCCCAAGAGCCTATGTCCTCTCACCCGTTTCTCCCATTCCCCTTGTACCTCTTCCTGTCGTCATGTCTAGGAAAAGAGTGGTGAGTCCCCAGTTGCACCTACCATCCCACCATATGCATCCCTACATACCCACACATGCACACCACACACTTCCAGAGGGAAACCCAGAAGATCCTAAGTGATATCCAGCCAGTCTTTTGCTGGGTTATGAGGCGTCTCCCGCTGCTTTACTCTGAGTATGACGATGCCCATATTTGTTTCTCTGTGGTACCTACAGTATCCAGGACGCTTCTGCTCTCATTTGATAGAGGCAGCAGTTCCAAACTCCCCCTCCCCACCAAAAGGAATACTTATCTCTGTGGAGAGTTAGTCAGTAGGTAAAGACAGTGAGGCCCCCCGCCATGTGCCCAGCACAAAAGAACACAAGACCTTCTTACTGGAGGCTTAGGGGAGCGCCCTCTTTCTCCCAGAGAAGCACAGACTGATGATCTCACAAAGTACCTCCAAAAGAAGGAGACAGCTGCCCTGTAGGTTCTGTAGGTTCAAGGTGCTATGGGAACAAGCGATGGGGTTGGCAGGAAAAGGGGGCCTGTAGGCATTTCAACCAGGGGCCTAGGTACATTTCCCAATCCAAGTCTAAGGGGGTGAAAGAGTAGTTTTACTTGTTTGTTGTTTTTCTCATCTTGGGCCTTTCTCTTTCGCCAGGTACTGGAAGTAAGAGTTCTTAGCACCTTTCAACTTCTAGAGTGGCAGGTTTAATGCACAGGACTTTCCAGAAGACTAGAGACCCGGGGAAAGAGGTAGGTACCAAACTCAAGCGCTGGTAGCTCTTTCTGAGCAAAGATAAAGCAGGTAGGGCAACAAACCCTAACAAATGCTAGAAATACGACAGAGCCACAGGCTATGCGAGAAACTTGGCCGCTGCAGAGCCTGTGGCTTTGAGGTTTACAGCTGTCATGTGTATCTTTCCAGCCACACCCTCCAAGGCTGGGGACACGCACTTGGAGTCCTCTTAGAATGGAGGACAGCAAACAGACAGGAGAGAAGGCACTGGGCAAAGGAAATTCTGTTATTTTGTTAAGTTATTATTATAATAAATAATCAAAGGGCTCCAGGCACAAGAGACTTTTTCATGTTGGTAGGAGATGTTACGGCTTTTGTTGCTGATATGATCTCAGTTAAACCTTACAATCACCCTGTGTGGAAGACCAGTCCTATTAACATCTTTAATGATGGAGAAACTGAGGCTGCAGTCAGTTTTCAGTGAGACTAGTCAAAGAACAGGGACTGAGACACAGGGATATGACTCTGTGTGACACCACACACTTCCAGGGGAGAACCCAGAACAAGGTGGAGCAAGCCTGATCCAATATACCACTAGAGAGAGCTATGAGAGGGAGAGGAAGGACAGAGGGACTGAATTAAAGGAGCACTACCAAAAACTGGAGTGGGGACCCCAGTCCTAGCACCACCGTTTATTTCCTACAGACCCTAAAGCCCAGCCACGGACACATTCATTCATCCAACCCTGACTTGGCCACCACAAGAATGTTCCCAGCTTGAGAGTAGCTTCGCCAGCCAATTGGGGCCCTTGTCATTCATAGAGATACAGGGAACCCGGAGACAGAGGGACAGGGAAGGAAATTTAGCCAGGCAAGCCATCCTCCATCTCCGAGGAAGTTTGTAAATGATCACAGCTTCCTAACCCAACCATGAGAATGCAATAAGCAACCTGGCCCAGAAGGGAGGACAAGGAGTCTCAGGAACCAGAGGAGACCGCGGTGAGCTGGAGGGGAATGTCGCTCATATATCTCACTTCTGAGACAAGATACACCGCAACAAACCCATGCCAACCTTCCTCCAGTTCTTCCCACTTTTGAATATCACATTTTTCTTGCACTGCAAGAGTAGTGAATCCTTCCCATCAGTCCTGTGAATTCTGACCCCTTGCTGGTTTTCTACAACTCTCCGCCTGGGAGGCCAACACCAGGGCATTGCTGTCGGGGTGGGATCCCCATCCTCTGCCTGCCACTCCTACACTATAAGAGAATCAACTTCCCCAAAAAGTGGAGGGTATCCCTGTCTCTCTTCTTGTCTCTGTAAAGGGGGTGAAGCTCTGGGTCGCTGCAGATGTATCTAAAGGGACAGTCCACGGAGTGGTAAAGGATATCCAAAAACTGGCCTTCTAGAGCACAGCAAAAAAGTGGGAGCGAGAGGAGCGCAGAAAGCCACTGCTGGGATGGGGCCAGGGCCACACGTGAACATCCCAGCACGTTCCAGAGCTGAGATGCAAAACACCCAGAAAATCAGATAGGAAGTGGAAAAGGGTCAGGGTCTCTCCTACTGGAAAAGCCCAGAAGAGGTAGTGGCCACCCCTTGGGGGAAGAGGGGATTGTGCAATGACTGCGGGTCTGGGAGTCTCTGGGCTTGGCTCCCGGATTTCAGAAAGGAAACCCCACGCGTCAAGCCAGGGTGGCAGCGCGGCGGTTGGTTCGAGGCCAGGCTGGGGTTTCAGGGCTGCAGACAGAGCTGCAGGATACGGTGAGTGCCCAAGGGAGCGGCAGAGCATGGCATGGCTGGCACGGCGCGGAGCTGAGGGTGCTGTCTGGGCTGGCCGGGGTACAGGCCGGAGGGATACAGTGCACAAAGCTTGGGTGCAGATAACGTACACGGCAGCCAGGAGCCCCAGATCAGAGGAGGGCCCGCTGACCCTCAGGGGTGTGCCGGGTGGCGCACGACAGGGGGCACTGTCCCTCCAGCTCCCTCCTCCCCAGGCTCTCACCTCGAACATAAGCCCGATGAGGACGCAGAGCACCAGGCAGAAGCCGATGTCCGCATGGTTGTGGATGACGAACTCCTGGCTGAAGAGCGGGTAACTTTTCGTCCTCCTGCGGAAAGCCATGGCAGCGGGCGCGCAGCGGCCGGCGGGGCCCGCACCCTGCGCTCACGAACCGCAGCGCAAACTTCTCCAGCCCCGGCCCGGTCCGCCCGCCGGCCCGCCGCCCACTCTCCCACAGCCGCCCGCCCGCCCAGCGCGGAACAACTTCGGGGCCCGCCCCCTTCCTCCGCCCGCCCCCGCCCCCGCCGCCCGTAACCGCCCCCGGCCGCAGCCCCCGCCCAGCCCGCGGCCCGCACTCGGCGCGCCCGGCCCCGCCCTCCGCGCGCTTAACCCTGTAGCCGCTGGGCACGCGCTGGCGGCCGGGGCGGAGGTGTCCGGGGGCGGCGAGCGGGGACCGGCTCCTCCTCATCCCGCGCCAGCGCCGCGCCCGGCCGCATTCTCTGGGCCGGGGACTCAGCCGCTCACGGCGGAGAAAGCAGGCCGCGGAGGAGGCGGGCGCCCGGGCCTGCCCGGACAGGAAGTGGGCCCAGGTTTCCTACTCCTCGCTCCGCTCCTTCCTCCGCGGGAAGGGCAGGCCCGGGAGGCAGCGAGCGCCCCGGGGGTGGCCGGGCAGCCGGATGCTCTCGGGGTTGCGGGCTGTGGCCCTGGGGGCTGGGGGCAGCGCGGGTGCGGCGGAAGCAGGGAAGCTGTGAACTGGCGTTTTCGCTGGCCACAGCGCCCTGCACGGACGATCAGTGAATGGATATTACTCACGTATTTATCGAGAACTTGCAGTGGGCTAGGCACGGTTCAGGTTGTGTGAACGCGCAGATCAACAAACCGAAAGAGCTTTTCCCTCCAGTGCGGGGAGACGGTGGATGATTGCAGTTTTGCCCAGTAACTTTTGGGAACCTCACGCCACCATTAATTAGCTACACACATCTCACCGAAAGTCTGCCTTACATATTAATCAGAAGAAGTGGAAGAATAAACACAGAAGAAGCAAAAAAGGAAGGCACTTTCTCATTGAAAGTTTCTATTTAATATTAAGTCTTAAAAGTACTCCTGGAAGGACAAAAGGTGTTTTTAATAAATTAATTTATATTCCCAAATATTGGATTTAATCCTACCAGTAATGAAGGAGTTATTTTCTAGATGTGCAGAAATACGTAATGAACAAAAAACTAATTCCTATTCCATTTTTTATTAGGTCCACAGTTATTTCACTTCTAAGTAAATATGATTTTTTAAAAGTGGCACGGGGTGGAATGTAATTGAGACAGGATGGAGTTCCTAGAGAAATTTTACTTCCTCAATTTGCACTCCCCCTTACTTAGCATACAGTCTTGGGTCTGTAATTCCCTTATCTGACTCTCAAGGAAATGAAAAAGTAGTGCCTAGATTGGACTAAACCTCATTTAACTTCAAGACTGACCTTTCTCAAAGTTGAACCTTCGTATTGTGAGGAACAGAAAGATCAAGAACTCTGAAGCACCTCGATTTTCCAGCTGCGAAGATGTGTTCAAATTTTCAACGTATGGCCACATCTGTGAGGTTGAACTTTATACAATTGGTTTATTTATAGGTTCAGATGGTTGAATTTAACAGTTACCCCCACTGCTATTATTATTATTATTATTATTATTATCATTATTATTATTATTATTTTGAGACAGAGTCTTAACTCTGTCTCCCAGGCAGGAGTGCAGTGGCGAGATCCTGGCTCACTGCAACCTCTGCCTCCCAGCTTCAAGCGATTCTGGTACCTCAGCCTGTACCTGGAACTACAGGTGTGTGCCACCACACCTGGCTAATTTTCGTATTTTTTAGTAGAGATGAGGGTTTCACCATGTTGGCCAGGCTGGTCTCAAACTCAGGACCGCAAGTGATCCGCCGTTTTTTGAGATGGATTCTCTATTGCCCAAGCTGGAGTGCAGTGACGCCGTCTGGCTCACTGGAACCTCCTCCTTCCAGGTTCAAGCAATTCTCCTGCTTCAGCCTCCCTAGTAGCTGAGATTACAGGTGCCCTCCACCTGCCCCTGCTAATTTTTGTATTTTTGCTAGAGACAAGGTTTCACCATGTTTAGCCAGGCTAGTGTCGAACTCCTGACCTTCAGTGATCTGCCTGTCTGGGCCTCCCAAATTGCTGAGATTACAGGCCACTGCGCCCGGCCTTTTGCTACACTACACTACACTACACTACACTACACTACACTACACTACACTACTATACTATAGACAGCACAGTAGGTTTGTTTATACTAGCATCACCAGAAACACGTGGTTAATGCATTGCGCTACAGTGTTACAGTGGCTATGACATCACTAGGTGATAGGAAATTTTCAGCTCTATTGCAATCTTGTGGAACAACTGTTATATATGTTGTTTGACCAGAACATCATTACATGGCATATGAGTGTATGTCCTCGAGTTTTTCAACATTCCTCCTGTCAAAAAGAGGCAATTCGTTCCCCTCCCCTTGAGTGTGGGCTGGACTTACTGGCTCCTAACAGATAGAATGTAGCCTAAGTGATGGTATGTGACTTCCAAGACTAGGCCAGAAGAGGCATTTAGGGATTTCTGCTTTCTTTCTCTCAGGTCACTCCCTCTGGAGGGAACCAGCTGCCACTTTGTGAGGATACTCATAGTCCTGTGGAGGCATATCCTCCATATGGCTGAGGCCTCCTGCCAACAACCATCACTGACTTGCCAGGCATGAGTGTGCCACCTTGGAAGCAGATTTTCCAGCCCCAGTCAAGCCTTCAGATGACATCAGCCGCTGCTAATCTCTTGGCTACAACCTCATGAGAGACCCTGAGCCAGAACTAGCCAGGTAAGCCACTCCTGAATTCCTGACCCACTGCACCTGGAAGAGAATAAATATTTGCTATTTTAAACCACTAAATTTTATTGTAAGTTCTTATACAGCAAGAGGTAGCTAATACTGCTAAGCTTACAATCTTTTAGAATAGACTAAGACATCATTACAATTCAGTGTGATGCTGGTGACTCTAAGAACAACCTGAAATATGCACACTCTGAGTACAAGCAAAAGGTAACTTAATTCTTTCTGGGGGTGTAGGGAGGAGGTCATTTGGTCTGGGCCTTTACCTGACAGATTGTACTGTCAGAGAATGCAGAAAGGGTGTGGTAGATGAATTTGGAGAGTTAAGACAGAGCTGGATTGTGGCAGGTTTTGCATACTGTGATAAAGAATTGTGACTTTATTCTTCAAACAATGGGAAGGAATGGAAAGTTGGTGTTTTTCGTTTGTTTGTTTTTGAGATGGAGTTTCGCCCTTGTTGCCCAGCCTGCAGTGCAATGGCAGCATCTCAGCTCACTGCAACCTCCGCCTCCCGGGTTTAAGCAATTCTCCTGCCTCAGTCTCCGGAGTAGCTGGGATTACAGGCATGTGCCACCACGCCTGGCTAATTTTGTATTTTTAGTAGAGACGGAGTTTCTCCATGTTGGTCGGGCTGGTCTTGAACTCCCGACCTCAGGTGATCAGCTTGCCTCAGCTTCCCAAAGTGCTGGGATTACAGGCGTGAGCCATTGCGCCCGGCAAGAAATGGAAAGCTTTTAAGCATGACCAGATCTGTCTTTAGGGAAGAACTATCAGGAGTATGGAAGACCATCCTGATTTAAACAGGAAGACCACTTTGGAAACTATTATAACAGTCCAGTAAAGTAATGAACACTTCTCTCCTTTTTTTTGAGACAGGGTCTCTGTCACCCAGGCTGGATGGGCTTAAGTGGTCTTCCTGCCTCAACTTCCGAGTAGCTGCAACTACAAGTGCACACCACCATGCCTGGCTAATTTTTATTTTTTATTTTTTTTTAGAGACAGGGTCTCCCTATGTTGCCTAGGCTGGTCTCGAACTCCTGGGCTCAAGTGATCCTCCTGCCTCTACCTCCCAAAGTACTGGGATTACAGGCATGATCCACTGTGTCTGGCTAGCACTTCTCAAAGAACAGTAGCAATAAGAATAAAAGGGTGTTGAATGAGTCAGAACTTGCATCTGGGATGATAGAAATGATGGTGGGACCATTAAAAAATTCATTTGGAATAGCAGATAAAGAGCATGTTTAAGGGAGGAGAAGAAGATGGCCTCCACTTTGAACAAGCTGAGGTTGAGGAGCCATGGAACACTTTGACAGCTCAGTTGGAAACTGTTGGATTGAATTTGGGGAGGGAAAATCACAACTAAAGTATTTTCAGTTCATCTTCAGTAGGACTGTTGAAGTCATCAGGTTACATGAGTGTTCCTGAGAGAATGAGAAAAAGTCTGAGGTCAGCAGAATCCTGGTGAACCCCGACACTCAGAATGGGGGAAGATGAGGAAAAGGAAAGGGTGGCGTAGAGGAAGCCACGACATAAGAATTTCATTAAGGATGGGTTGAATCAGGCAGAACACGAATGAGATGAAGCCCCTAGATTCAGCCATCCTGGCTTTTAGAGACCACTTAATTGAACATTGGAGTGGGCTTAACAGTAGGTAGAAGTTGAGAAAAGGAGGTGGGTAAAAAGGTCTATTTGTAAAAAAAAATGTGAGAAAAAGAGAAATGGATGGTGTTTTGAGGGCTATGGAAGATCTAAGGAAGGATCTTTAAATTATATTTCATTTTTGAGATGGGAACATATTTGGAGACAGAGAGGAAAAACCAGGAGAGAGGGAAATACTGAAAATACTTGAGATACGGGAGATCAGTGATAAAACCGAGGAGGAGACCGGAGGGTGGCTCCAGCAATAGGAACAAAAGGGGAAACTCTCCTGACAAGGATCAGGGACCTAAAAATGGGTGAATACAGTTCCATCTGGATGTGGAGGAAATAACAACCCCTTATATTTGTATTGCACTTTCCAGTCACCCTGTGAAGGAGGTAAGACAGTTATTACCAGCCCTTTGTTGTAGCTGTTCTGAGACGTGACTGACCAAGGGCCACATAATGAGTAGGTAGCTGAAGCTGGACTCAGACCAATCAGTCAGGCTCTCAGCACAGGGTTCCCTTTGCTGGACCATACTTCAGCCCACTCAGGCTTCCTAAAGCACAGCACTGTCAGGCAGGCACTACCTCTCCCTCTCTACCTATCTAGTCATGGCTGCCGACAATTCGGCTGTATCAATTTTTTTTTTTTTTTTTTGAGACAGAGCCTCGCTGTGTCACCCAGGCTGGAGTGCAGTGGCATGATCTTGGCTCACTGCAACCTCTGCCTCCTGGGTTCAAGTCTCCCAAAAGTACCTGGGATTACAGGCATGTGCCACCATGCCTGGCTAATTTTTGTATTCTAGTAGAGATAGGGTTTTGCCACGTTGGTCAGGCTGGTCTTGAACTCCTGGCATCAAGGGATCTGCCCACCGTAGCCTCCCAAAGTGCTGGGATTACAGGCATGGGCCACTGCAACCGGCCTCAACTCTTAACTAAATTAGATTACTCCCTCTTTACAAAACAGAACTTATGGTTTCCAATCCCTATGTCTGTGTGTTTTTGTTCACCTCTCAATGTTAACCATCTTTCAAGATAAAGAGTGTGCACCTCTTCTATCACTAAGCTTCATGGCATTAGTCTGGGGGCATCGACACAGCAATTTGTGCGTAGCTATCAGCTAGGACCAGGTCCTTCTGCAATCGGTATGTTTGTCTATAAGTTTTACCCCTCATTACATGGTGCAATCCTTCAAGGCATAAATCCTGCCATGGAGTACTGTCATAGTCCAAGAGCGTAAAGCACAAGAGTCCCACATCTTATGTTCTCATCAGATATTGGTTGAATGCATGATTGAATGAGAGATGCTGTTGCTGTGGGCTGTGTAAGAATGACCACTATCCCCAAACTTATCTACATGGAGCACAGCATGCTTTTGTGTTGATGAATTCTTTCCAGTAGCTGTCCTTTCCCCAAAGTGGAAAATTTATTTTCTCACATAACAAGAAGCCCAGAGTTAGTTCAATCCTAGGGATAAGTAATGCATCAAAGACCAGGATCTCACTATCCACCCACTTTGAAACTTGTTTGCTTTTGTCACAGGCTTACCCCTCATGGTTGCAAAGTGGCTGCAACAGCTCCAGGTATTCTATCCTTTAGCACAGAATAATTCAAACAATAAGACCCAAAATTCAGACAAGAAGGAAAGGGACTTTTGAAGAGTGAGGAAAACTTTCCTAGAAACCTCAGACTTCTCCTCATGCCTTATTGACCAGATTGTATCCCATGCCCATTTCTAAACCAATCATTGGCAAAGTGAATGGTATTGATGCAATTAGATTAACTTTACCAAGAATGCATCCTCAGAGACGCTGAGAAAAAGTCCAGCCTCCTTTGAAGAGCCTGACTACCTTTTACCTGAATAGAACAAGAACTCTGATGAAAAGAAAAATGGAGAATTTATGTGGAACAGGCATCCAGAGTGTCTATGCCAGGATTTTTTTTCAGAGCATTTCACCAGTTATATTTTTATCTAAATCTTTACCTTACAAGATATGTGGCACATTTGCCTAAAACAAGCCTTGCTTTCTGATTTCTGTGCACTCAGCACTTAAACCTTGTAAATGTCATTTACCTAACAGTCACTGTCAAGGAGTACCTGGCTAAAGAATCTCCAGCTAGACAAAGTAGAAGTGTCTGTGCTCTGGCAGTTGAATATATTGTATCAGGCTCAACAGCAGCTTTCACCAAAGGATGAGACTTCACAACCATTAGATCTTCTTTTATTTTGTTTTTATTTTTTAAAAAAATTTTAACACACCATTGCTACCTTGAGACCATTAGATCTTCTTACTCCCAATACCACAAAAATTTAGTGGAATCAGGGGTATATCAAGGCAAGTGGAGTAGGGGAGCTGGAAGCGGTCAGCCCCCAGGGCAGGCAATGAGGGATCGTGAATTTGGGAAGAATTTTAAAGCAGTGATACAGCTCTAAATGCAATGTACTATCCTGGACTTAGCCCTGGAAGAGAAAAAAGGTATTAGTGGAAAAACTGATAAAATTCAAATAATGTCTGTAGTTTGGTTAATAGTATTGTACCAATGTTAATTTCTGTTTTGATAAATGTACCATGGTTATGTAAGCTGGATGAAAGATATGTGGGAAATCTCTCTACTATTTCTGTAACTCTCCTGTAAACCTAAAAATATTTCAAAATAAAAGATTTAATGTTAAAATTGACTGAAAATCGATCTGCTTTTTTATTATCACCATGTGTTGCACATGCTAAACAATTTTAGGAATAAAATACTTCCTCCCCTCCTCCAAATCTTTCGGTCTAAGTTCTAAACAATTGCTGTTTAGAATCTTAATAATATATATGTAAATTTCAACTTAGCATATTTTTATTATTTATCTTTTAATGAACTTTGCAGGCTGGGTGCAGTGACTCATGCCTGCAATCCCAGCACTTTGGGAGGCCAAGGACAGAGGATTGCTTGAGCTCAAGATTTCAAGACCAGCCTGGGCAATATAGCAAGACCTCATCTCTACTGGAAAAAAAAAAAAAATTAACCAAGCATGATGGCATGCACCTGTAGTTCCATCTCCTGGGGGAGGGGGGGCGCTGAGGCAGGAGGATAGCTTGATCCAGGTGGTTGAGGCTACAGTGAGCCATCACTGTACCTCTGCACTCCAGTCCGGGTGACAAAGTGAGACCCTATCTCAAAAAACTAAAAAAAAAATTAAACATTGCATTCTACATGCAAGTTAATCCTAGAAACTCATGTACCCAATCAGCCCCTGATGTGTGCAGTGTCAGGTACACATATTTGTTCATACCTTATTGGAATCATCTGAGTTTGTTTGGGACACAGTTCACTTCTCCAATCTGGTACTACAGATTCTTGTGTTTAAACTAAAAATTTCAAACGGTGATAGCATGGTGATTGTAAAGACAAAGAAACAGGACTGGTTACTTTAATTCTGTCATTCTGCGTGACCACTTGAACCTTTTATTTGTGTTTAAAACTTAAGCTAGTGAAATAGAGGGCATAATGCCAATACTATCATTTGTTTCATGGCATGCAGTGTGTGTGTGTGTGTCATTCTTTTCATTTTCATTGAGAAGAGCAGGGGGTTAAAAATGATCTGCTCCAGGGCTGGGCATGTTGGCTTATGCCTGTAATCCCAGCACTTTGGAAGGCCAAGGCAGGAGGGTCACTTGAGCCCAGGAGTTTGAGAATCACCTGGGCAACATAGGGAGACCCCCCCATCTCTACCAAAAAAAAAAAAAAAATTAAGAAAAAATATCTCCTCCTGGCATCAAATATGCTAAATATAAGAGTGAATGCAATTAAGATTTGCAGTATTAGAAACTACCTTAGGGCTGGGCGCGGTGGCTTATGCCTGTAATCCCAGCATTTTGGGAGGCTGAGACAGGTAGATCACCTGAGGTTTGAGACCGGCCTGTCCCACATATAAGTGAAACCCTGTCTCTACTAAAAATACAAAAACTAGCTGAGTGTGGTGGCGCACACCTGTAGTCCCAGCTACTTGGGAAGGTGAGGCAGGAGAATTGCTTGAACCCAGGAGATGGAGGTTGCAGGGAGCTACGATCTCGCTCCACTGTACTCCACCCTGAGCAACAGAGCAAGACTGTGTCTCTCAAAAAAAAAAAAAAGAATAAAAGAAACTACCTTAAACATTGTAGATCCACTTTCTCACTTTAGAAGCAAAGATAGGAAGGATCAGAACTTGCTGCCATTAGTAAGGATTTCGTGAGCGGGGTTGAAAACAGGCCCCCCTCCCTCCTGGTCTGTTGCTCCCAGCACTACCTCTGAACCCTATGCCTGTTCTCCTTTAGCAGACAGGCGATAACTCAGAAAAACCAAGTCCCTTGTCCAATGGCCACTAGTGACTCAGTGGCAGAGTAGGCGTGGGAACTGGGACTCCTGACAGCTCCAGGGCTCTGACCACTGCGCCCAGTTTCCCCTTTCCAGCTCTCATTCAGCTAGAGACAGAGCAATTCCAGGCAACTAATGAATGTGCCACCGGACTTTCAGATGGCAAGCGGGGAGCATTATTAAAAACAGACTTAAAAAAAAAAAGGACACAGCTTGACTCTAGACATGAGTAAACTTCAGCCAGAATTCCCACCACCAGAAAAATACTGGGATATGACATTTGGGAAGCAAGGGAACAATTTCAGGCACTGTTTTCCTCTAATCTGGGAGACATCTTTGTTTTTTTGTTGTTGTTGTTTGTTTGTTTTTGAGACAGAGTCTCACTCTGTCACCCAGGCTGGAGTGCAGTGGTGTGATCTCAGCTCACTGCAACCTCTACCTCCCGGGTTCAGGTGATTCTCCTGTCCCAGCTTCCTGAGTAGCTGGGATCACAGGTGTGTGCCACGACGCCTGGCTAATTTTTGTATTTTTAGTAGAGCTGGGGTTTCACCATGTTGGCCAGGCTGATCTCAAACTCCTGACCTCAGGTGATCCGCCCCCTTCAGTTTCCCAAAGTGCTGGGATTACAGGTGTGAGCCATCACGCCTGGCCTAATTTGGGAGGCATGTTTGGATGAAAAGTGTATTAGAAACTTAAGCTGCTGACAAATATGCTTATTCCTTAGTTTTTCTTTTCTTTCTTTTTTTTTTTTTTGAGATGGGGTCTCACTCCGTTGCGCAGGCTGGAGTGCTGTGGCATGATCACGATTCACTGCAGCCTTGGCCTCCCAGGCTCAAGTGACCCTCCCACTTCAGCCTTCCCAGTAGCTGGAACCACAGGCGCATGCCACCATGCCCAGCTAATTTTTAAAATTTTTTTGTGGAGACAAGGTTTCACTATGTCGCTCAGGCTGGTCTCAAACTCTTGGGCTCAAGCAATCCTCCCACCTCTGCCTCCCAAAGTGCTGGAATTACAGGTGTGAGCCACTGTGCTGGCCCTTAGTTGTTCTATGTACACAGAGAAAGCAATAATTATCAGAGGGACACTGTTAGGATGCAGTATGCCATCACACTGAGGAAAAGTTCAATAGAAAGAACTCTGTGGAAAGAAGATTTCCATGAGCCAAAACACAACTCATGAACTCCTGTTACTCAACTGCCATGCCTGCCTTCTCTGAGCAGCTGTCTCCTAGGCCGCAGAGAAACTCAGAAACTATCTTGATTAAAATTAGGCATCTCTCTATGAACCTTGTTACCAGTCCTTGCAATTCATCCCATCTCTGCTTCTCAGATCACAGCCCAGTGTTCAGGAACCATTCGCTTGTTAATTATCAGGCACAGACAATGCATGCAACTACCAGTGTTCTGCTTTACACAACTCTCTACCACAGTAATTGGTTAGATATGCCCCGCTCCCTGCTGGACTAATAAATTAACTCTTACCATGTGCTTGGAAGGATGATGGATGAGTGAGCAGAGGATAAATGGATGGATAGGTAAATGGATGAGTGATGGATGTGTGGGTGGATGGATGTATGCATGGATGAGTGGATCGGTGGATAGTAGATAGATGGATGAATGGGTGAATGGATGGTTGGTTGTGTAGAAAGGTGGCTGGGTGGATGGATTAATGGACCAAAGTGTGGAAATCTGTACCATTCCATCTTTATGTTGATACCCAAGGTAATTCCATAGTGAAGATGCCCCAAGTGGATTCTGCTTCCAAGTAAAAGATGTTCAGGACCAAAGTTATGTTTAGATTTGGTAGAAGTTTGCCTTGGGGTAGACTTTAAGACCCTGAAAGGCAGGGATCATAGCTTTCCATCTATGAGACAGTAACCATCATTGCCTGCCACAGAGTAGGTACTGAGTAGATATTTGTTGACAAACATGAATGAATGAATTATTTGGAAAACACGAGGACGGGCTCTCCTTGACTCTGAAGTTCAACCCCACATTCTGATTCTTTGTGCTTATACAGTTTTAAAATTGTGTTTCTTTATAAATTGGTTAGGCATCCAGAAGTATCCTGTTATGATGCAAAACATTCTTAGATGTTAAAAATATTAAACCCTTTGTATCTGTTGTCCCTTTGTCAGGAATTAGCTGGTCACATTGCTGTCTCCTTGATTCTTTGCTGATGATGTTGGGCATGGGGCAGGTCTGGCAGTTTCTCTGACTGGGCGAAGGACTTTTGCTGACAAGTAGGAGAGGGTCCTTTACAGTAGGAATCACCAAGCCTGCAAGGAAGGACCCAAAGGCTCCCCTCTGTCATGATCTCAGCAGCCAACCCCTGCCCACCGTGCTTTCTTGGCAATCCTGCTCCTGATTTGAAGGGAATTCCTCACTTTGTCCCATGGGTTTCTGCAAGCTGAGCAGGACACCTAGGTGAGGACAGAAGTGAAAAGAGAAGAGGAAAGGTGAGAGCAAGAAAGGAAACATGAGAAAAAGGGAGATACACAACAGTAAGAAGAGAAGAGAGGAAAGAGAGGGATATGAGCAGGGGATGGGAGAGACAAAAAATAGATTGTATTTGCAGCACAATGCCTCTAGTAATAATATTATCATTATCTTGCCTGAACAGATGTGCAAGGACTCCCATCTACTCATTATCCAACATGAAAATGGAATGCGTTTCTATCAGCCTCATCGGAAATCTTGGCAGATGCTGTCAGAAAGTGTGTGCTGTTCCTGAGATGTGATTTTTCAACAGTGTAGACTGTACTATTTGACTAGGGGTGGGAAAAAGAGGAGAGGGAGTTGATTGTGCTTTCATTTGGTTTTGTTTTTAATTTTGAAATTCTTCTCTCCAAGGGGGCCTTGCCTTGGACTATGTCCAGCTTTGCTGAACAGCCATGTCTGCATGACCAGTGGTCTGGGGCTGGCCAGCAGTTCCAGGGCCCCACCAAAGCCCAGTGCCAAGGGCCCATTTCTTTGAAATAGTTCCCTCATGGTTCTCAATTCCCCTTACTCCAACATTATTCATAGCTACCATGCCCCTCTATTCCACTTCCGCCCTGACCTCAATGTCTTGCATTGAGACATTTGAAGAGTGTGGTTCAAGGAAAAAGCATGTTTGTTCCCAGCTGAATAAGGCTCAGGGAGACTAGCAGTGCCAGAGACAGGAGTGGGCACCATTCGTCTCTGAATTAAGCCATGCAGTGTGCAAGTTCCCCATGGCAAACACCACCTTTCCCTGGGAAGACAGCCAAGGCCTGGAGCCCCATGTAGGAAATCTCCTGTGAGAGGCCCTTCCTGAGCCCCACAGAAAATGATTCTTTTCATAGGCACTGAGTCCCCTTTTTTTCTAGACGCAAATGTCCACATCACATTCCCCCTTCCTGGCCTTCTACACTCTGCCCCCGTGCCAAGTGCCCTCACCCAGGCCCCCTCATAGCTCATGCACCCCTTTCTCTTCCTTTCCACACTCAACTGGCCTCCCAGAGCCCTCAGAAAGCCTCTTCCTCTCCCCAGCTGGGCTGTTGACTCTCCCTCCATCCAGCACTCTATGCTTCTTACATGAAACTGCTCCATGCCGTGACCTAACATCTCCAGAGGCTCCTCTCGGGTTGAACAGACATGATTTGTTGACTTTGCCAGATTAGCAAAGGGAGCAAATTCCATAGATGCCTCTGTCCCTAAGTCTCAAAGTGCAGACCTTCATCTTGATAGCAGGAGCGAGGTGATGGAGGCAGCCTGGGATTGCATAAAACAGTAACAGCAATATGACAACTCTGTGGGGGCAATTATTCCCTGGCAGGTCTAAGGGCTAAGCCTTAATCTTTCCAACAAGGCTCTGTAGTAGGTACTATTACTAGCCCCATTTTATAGCCAAGAAAACGGAAGGCTGGGCACTGTGGTTCATGCCTGTAATCCTATCTCTTTGGAAGACGGGCGGATCACTTGAGGTCAGGAGTTCAAGACCAGCCTGGCCAACATGGTGAAATCCCGTCTCCACTAAAAATACAAAAATTAGCTGGGTGTGGTGTAAACCCAGCTACTCCAGAGGCTGAGGCACAAGAATCGCTTGAACCTGGGAGGCAGACGTTGCAGTAAGCCAAGATTGCACTGCTGCACTCCAGCCTGGGCAACAGAGCAAGAATCTGTCTCAAAAAAAAAAAAAAAAAAGGCCCAGCACGGTGACTCATGCCTGTAAATCCTAGCACTTTGGGAGGCCGAGGCGGGTGGATCACCTGAAGTCAGTAGTTCAAGACTAGCCTGGCCAACATGGTGAAACCCTGTCTCTTCCAAAAATACAAAAATCAGTCAGGCATGGTTGTGCGTGCCTGTAATCTCAGCTACTTGTTAGGCTGAGGCAGGAGAATTGCTTGAACCTGGGAGGCGGAGGTTGCAGTGAGCCGAGATTGTGCTACTGCACTCCAGCCCGGGCAACAAGAATAAGACTCCGTCTCAAAAAAAAGGAAAAAGAAAGATGTTAAGTGACTTTTCCAAGGCCCCAGGTTAGCAAGAGACAGAGATCCCTACTGTGCCTGGGGAGGGGCTTTCTGCACTCATCCGGCTGCCTTTCCTGGCATGCCCTGGGGATGGCAGGAAACCTGGATCCCAGCCCGGCTCTGCTGTTTCTAGGTGGGTTACCTCAGGTCAGACACATTCATTTCCCAAGTCTCTGTTTTCTAATCAGAAAAATTAGGGGATTTGAGGAAATTTCTCAGGGCCTTTTTCATATGGTGATGCTGTCATTTTTTTTCTAATGATAAAAGTATTCAGAAAGCTCTTCAAATTTTCTGGACTCAGGGCCAGCCCTAGGCAAAGGGAAGAAATAAGAGGCAACATTGATCTTTGGTGACACCTAAAGACTCTATCTGTGCAACCTTTTCCTCTGTCCAGAATAAGCCTTTAGTGTAATCCCTGCTGCCTCTGGGGACCCTAGGGCAAAGTCTCGGGGAGGGCGCACAGAGGGCTTGTCCATCACCTGAGGACGCAGAGGACACATGTGCCCTGCACATCAGGATGAGTAAACCTGAGCTCCTTACTAAAATGAAGCCGTCTTTTGAGTGTGTCCTCACTTGTAACCGGGATAAATGCACTGACCAGTGCTAGTCAAAGATGACCTCAACAACCGCTCCATTCCAACTGTCTTGGGCAAGAGGGGAGTGATCCTTCATGCTTTGATATGAGATGGAGTCATAAATACTGTTTCAGATGCCAGGGGAACATATGCTCAGAGACACCAGCATCATACTGTCATGCCAGGAAACCTTCAGTGACTGCCTGCTAGAGGAAGTTCATATCCCTTAGCTTGGCTTCAAGGAGCTCCAGGAGCAACACTCTCACCTTTGCACCTTGGCCTCTGCCTTCCCTAGCTAGACACTCATGAGTACACATCCCCCCGATTCCCCGACCAATTTTGACTGAGCCAGCAGCATGTCAAGTGTTAACCCTTACCATTGGTAAAAATTTTGTATCATCATATTTGGTTGATTGTAAGATGCGCACTTTTTCTCATTTTAACGTCTTACTCATTTAACATTGATGTCACAATCATTGTCATTGTTTTGTGGCACTTTTTCTTTCTTAGTGATTTGTAAAATAATGGTGCATCGTGACTGAAGGCCTCTCGGATTTGATGAAATACTGGAAGTAGCATTCTCCAGATTTGAGCTCTAGAAGCTCAGCCGGAAGCTGGGAACCTGTGTTCCCATACACTGAGTTTGTTTTCCCAGTTAGGACTGGGTCCTAGTGTAATGGGGTGATATCTGGGAACCTATATAGCTCCCTAGTTGTAACCAAGGGTGATATTCAAAGTGTTTAATGACCATACCAGGCCAGGTACAGTGGCTCACACCTGTAATCCCAACACTTTGAGAGGCCGAGGTGGGCGGATCACTTGAGGTCATGAGTTCAAGACCAACCTGGCCAACATGGTGAAACCCTGTCTCTACTAAAAATACAAAAATTAGCCAGGCATTGTGGCAGGCGCCCGCCTGTAGTCCCAGCTACTCAGGAGGCTGAGGCAGGAGTCTCCCTTGAACCTGGGAGGCGGAGGTTGCCATGAGCCAAAATCATGCCATTATACTCCAGCCTGGGTAATAGAGCAAGACTCTGTCTCAATTAAAAAAAAAAAAAAAAATGACCATACGAATTAGAAGAGAAGACGACTGAAAACAACTGGCTTGTGTGTCCTGGAGCTTACCTGCTGAATCCCAGGCCTACTACCGTGCTCCTTACCTGTTGGTTCTCAACTCTGCTCATTCTTTATTTTATGGATACTTGGCAGCACACTCAGGGAACACCGCCTGTTGCCCAATCCCAGGAGACATTCCCCAATCAGGCTGAGTCAAGCATGGCTACCCTAGGCTCCTTCAAGGGTGGGTATGTGTACTAGTTTTCTGTTGCTGATGTAACAAATTACTTCGACTCTAGCTCAAAACCACACACATTTATTTTCTTACAGTGATGTAGGCCAGAAGTTTGGTTCAGGTCTCACTGGGTTGAAATCAAGGTGTCCACAGGGCCGTGTTCCTTTCTGGAGGCTTGAGGATAGAATCCGTTTCCTTGCTCTGTCAGGTGTTGGCTGATTTTAGTTCCTTGCAGCTGCAGGAATGAGGTCCCTGTTTCCTTGCTGGCTGTCATCTGTGGGTCTCTATTAGCTTCTAGTAGCCTCTCTCTGCTTTGTTTTGGTTTTTTAATGATTAAGTGTAGAGTTTTTTTTTTTTTCAGGCTAAAGCTTAAGGATAGCCTTCCAAGGGCATAGATTCAAGTTGCCCTGAGTATATATTCCTATTAGCAGTAGTTACAAGTGACCCTTGTTTGTTTTTATTACTACATTATATTTGTACATATTTCTCCGGTTGTTACACATTGCCTCCTACATCTCAGTCCCAAATTCTTCCCACACTGCCGTCTCCCTTACTCCGCTGGGCTAATGTGATTAGATGGGGCGCACTGGTAATCCAGCATAGCCTCCCCTTCTCAAGATTCATGCCCTTAATCATATCTGCAAAGTCCCTTTTGCCAGGTAAGGTGACATAGTCACAGATTCCAGGGGACCAGAATTTGAACATCTTTGACAGCATTATAATGCCTATTACAGTATGTAAACCATCCTTGCCAATGAAATGTAGAGAGAAATCTGCTGAGGCTTGCAGGGAGGATTTTGCTCTCTGATTAAGAAGAGAGACATTAGGAGGTCTGCTTTGATTGAGGTGGTGTGAGCTGTGGCAGCTATCTAATGACCATAGGGCCCTAACACCAAGAATAAAAGCAGACACACTGAGAACAGCAGTAAGAGTATCAAAGTGAAAAAGTGGAAAGAGCTTGGCCTTTTGATAACAATGTTTAGCCACCAAGCCAATCCTAGAACACCTACTTCCAGACTTCTTGAGAGATACTTTGCTATCTTTATTGCTTAAGCCACTGTTAGTTAAATATTGTTACTTGTAGCTAAAATCATCCCAGTATTCTGTTACTTGTAGCTAAGTCATCCCAGATAAAATTTAACACCTTCATTCTTGGTCCATTTCAACAATACCTTGATTTACTACTTGGTAATTTCTTTGTCCTACCTATTAATAGTATCTTGGTCCTACTATAGTACTGATACTACCCACCTCCTCCCTAAACTTTTGCCTGTTTAACTAAGGTCCTGGCCTCCTGCCTAGTTTCTCCTGGCACCCTCTTTAGAGGCTAGGCAAGGCCCCTATATTTCCAGTTATGGCTGTGGATTAGTCTTGGATGAACAGATCTCCCCAGCCCATGACACCGCCTGTAGATTGTACCTCCTAGTTGAGATGATTGTCTGAATTATACCTGACCTTGCTACCTTTAAAACATGATTACTTGGAAAGCTGACTGGCTTCACAGTGGCTCCATCTCCCCAGCCCTGACCCATCCAGTTTCACTGTTTAATCCTGCATTTCCAGGGTCACATCATAATACACTCTGTCCATCTTGATATCTTTGGTGTCTCTCCTTTTGTTTTTTTGAGACAGAGTCTCACTTTGTCACCCAGGCTGGAGTACAGTGACACAGTCTTGGCTCACTGCAGCTTCAACCTCCCAGGCTCAAGCGATTCTCTTGCCTTGGCCTCCCGAGTAGCCGGGACTACAGGTATGCACCACCATACTTGGTATTTTTTTCGTAGAGATGGGGTTTCGCTGTATTGCCCAGGCTGGTCTCAAACTCCTGGGCTCAAGTGATCTGTCTTAATATCCACGCATACTAGACCACTGGCCATTCTTTGACTAGTCTTTTCACTTTTATGCTTTTACTCAACTTCTCATGCTGGTCCTTCAATCAGAAATGCCCTTTCTAGACTCTTATATCTACTCTTATATCTTTACCCCTAAATCCTTGTGACAATCTTGTGAGGAGGTGCTATTATTCCCATTTTGCAGATGATTAAAAAAATTAGGTAACTTATTCAGGGTCATACAAAGTGGCAGACTGGGATGCTAAGGCAGGTGTCTCTTACTTCAAAGCTCATGTCCTTTCATTCCTGTGTTTGGCATTTTAGAGGTAGATAGTGTCCAACCCAAGACTTGAAGGACTTATTTCCCTCAGTGCGTTATAAGCACCCCGGGGGCAGGTCTGATTATTTATTGACCACTAGAGTCAGTGGTATGCTTGTAAATGGTTAACAACTGACTCTCCGAGGGGCATGGGGGATGCCTTTATTTACAGAGGTTTTCTGAGTCCTGTGGAGTAAATACTCCCAACTGACTGATTCTGAGCTACTAGCATGATGTATGTCACTGAACAAGGGGTAGGGAAGAGATGTGCAGTAGCACACGTTAAAGGGTGTTTCCACTATACAGACATCATTCATCTGAGCAGCCTCAAGGGTACAGTTAATAGTAAAATGTAGGGAAATAATTAAGAAATGATGAATTGGTATCTTTATTACCTTCATTTTAAATCTGATTTATTCAACAGTGATTTTATGTAATTTAATCTTTAATAATCATTACATTTAACAGTTTGCAAATTTCCTAAAAATTTAACAATTGGACTCATAAACTGGTTTGAACCAGCTCCAGCTCAGCACTGCTGAAGGCTGTTATAATACTTTGCTTTTAATAGACACGGAATGGTGGTAAGGATGCTAATAGGAAGGACATGATTCTCCACTTATGAGCTTTGAATGCAGCTGGTAACCCAGATTTCAGTATTCTTTCCTACATCTGAGACTTTCTTAGTTCTATCTCTCACACCTAACAGAAGGCCAAACAAATGAAAAATAGTTGAGGGTGGAGACCAAAGAATAGCCAAAGTTCCAACTAAGGACTGTGAATATTGAACTCTGCCCAGGGTCAGGGTGGGGCCCGATGCCTGCTTGCAGTTGAAAACTGTCCTCTACAACTGGGCTTGAGCAAGCCTCTGAGCTATAACTGTCTTTTCTCCTCCGCTCTTCCTGACCACGCCCACAACAAGAGAAGTACTGAAGAAAAAGCACCAGTCGTAATATTCTATTACATTCCAGAAAGGACAGCCTCCCAGGAAGTGGGGAGCCTAGAAAGAAGTAAAACCTAAATTGCATCCTCCCAAAGGAGGCGGAAGTCCTGCAATTCAGCTATCTTAACCTTTTGTTAAGGGTGCAGTGCTGATCTTAATGGAAACTGGAGTGGGCAGGCACAGCTTAGGGAAAGAGGGACAGCTGGTGAATCAGCTGTGTTGCATTACAGTCAGCACTATCCCTGTCATGGTTCAGGGATTATACCATATATGGACTGCAGCTCAGGACAGGCGATCCTGCTGATTTGCATCAGGACTCCCCTAAAATTGCATCTTGGGATTAGGTCATCATTACTAGAAAAGGGAGACCCCAGAGAGGTTGTCAGTATGAAGAAATCAGGACCAATTGTGGTCTGGTAAGGCAAAGATGAGAGAAGGAGGGTGCAGTCCAGCTTTGCTTGGGAATGAAGTCCAGAGCCTGAGAAAGCTGTGGGAGTGAGTCTAAGAGTGGTTGCAAAGGGAGGGAGGGAGGGTTACAGCAGAGGACCGGCCCCCTTCTGCAGACTCCATCCTGCCTCTCACCCGCCTGGGGCTGCAGAAGCTGTATCCTGAGGCAGACTCAGTCCAGTTTAATAGGGATCAAGGGGAATACCTCCCAAGTTTCAAACACGAGAGGTACTTTCTCTTACTGTGGGTGAGGGTGGCTGTGATGCTGCTGAAGATGCAGAAACCCTACTGGCCAAGTTGGAGACAGTTCAGGCTCTGAGTTATTCTAAGGTCAAGGTGGGTTCACCCAAGTAGAACACAGCTAGTTAACCTCCATCCCCCCAACTCTCTGTTCAGGCTGGGTGATACAGCTATATGGGGCTATGGGCATCTAGGGGAAAAGAGAGGAGAGAGGGATGGGGAGTGATCTGGGAAAGTGACTTTTAAGAGATGGCCAATAAATTGGATCTAATTTGTAAAGATTAAACTACATTTTTTTGGTGTTTGAGCAATTTCATTGCTTTAATTTTTTTGTTGTTGTTTGTTTTTAAGGACCAGCTTGAAGTGTTTCAGGACACTTCTGTCTCTGTGTGCCTCTTGATTTGGTTCAGAAGACCAGTACTATGGAATACTCTATCACAGTGGTAATTAACTACTCGATATGCAAAACACAGACAAATCTCACAAACATAATGTGGAGCAAAAGGAGCCAGACACAAAAGAGTACTGTGAAATCTCATTTATGTCAAGCTCAAAACCAGGCAAGACCAATCTGTGATGTTAGAAGTCAGGATAGTGGTCCCTTTGTTGGCGGCTGTGGCTGGGAGGGGCTCGAGGGCTCCAGGAGTGCTGGTAATGCACTAATTCTTTGTCTGGGTGCTACTTACACAATGTGGACATACTGGGCTGTCCATTTATGATCTGTGTACATTTCTGTATGTATGCTGTATTTCAATCAAAAGTCTCAAAAAAAGAAAAAAATAGAGAGAGAAAAACCAGAATGTAATCTTGTGAAATAAGTAATCACAGGAAGTATGAGCTGTGTGCCAACCAGAAATAAGCCTCTGAGGATTGGTGAGGCTGGAGAACAGTATCATAAGGCTAAGAGTCAGAAAACCTGATTTCCAGTCCCACTTCTGTTATTCACTGGCAAAAGGATGCTGGAAACTTAGCTCCCCTCAACTCATAACAGCCAGTGATTAAATGAAAGCCTTCAGGAAAATCTAAAGCTGTTCCCCATTCCGTGCCTGCCAGAAGAGGTTAAGGATCCCAGCTGAAGACCAAACACCAAGAAACTTGGATGAAGAGTAACAATCTTCATCTTGGATGAAGAGTAACAAGCATGTCTGTATAATGCTTCCCACTCCCAAAGCAGTGTCATAATCATTATGCCATTTGATTTTTCATAATAAGATCAGGAAAGCAGGCTCTAGGGCCAGGCTGGCTGGGTTGGAATCCTAGCTCCATCTGTTGCTAGCTGCTTGACTTTGGGCACAGTGGCTCTGTGCCTCAGTTTCCTCATCTGCAAAACAGGGACATGAGGGGATTCAATGAATTTAACATGAAAAGCATTTACAGTGATGCCTACCACACAGTTAGCATTTGATAAATGTTAGTTAAAACAGGAACAACAGTCCAGATGGTGTTATCTAGATTTTATAGATGAAGAAACTGAGGCTCACAGGCTATCACAAGACTAATTCACAGCAGATCCAGAACTGAAACCCAGGCCTTCTGGGTTACAACACTGACTTGTTAGGTTATCTGGAATAATCTAAATGGACTGGTCCATTTTTATGTGATAATAATAATAACAATAATGTTGTTATCCCTATTTTAAAAAGGGACAAATTGAGGACTAAAAATTCAGAAAGCAAACCTGGGTCACCCAGCTAGTGACAGGGAAGGCCAGATTCTGAATCCTGGTCTCTGCAAACACAGGACCTGCGTTTTCAACCACTTACATTCCATAACCTCCGGACAGAAAAATACCACCATGGTTGCTTACTTTATAAACATTTGGGGGTTTCTGGGACAAATTGGGTGATTTTTGTAAGTTCCCCAAGGTCAGGCAGAGCCCTTCTTATCCATCCTTCATCCTTCTCCTGTGCATCAATACTGGACCTCCATAGGTGTCCCAGAGGCTCCCATGGAAGGATTTACAAATCAGGCTCCAAGAGCTTAAAAAGCCAGGCTCAGTAGTGGAGCAGCACCCGATGAACTCTTAATAGCCCAGGCAAGAACTGGGCGCCAGCAGCATTACTTGATGGTGTCAAAGAGATACAGGACCAAATGCCAGGATGCAGAGGGAGTGCTGGTGCCTGGGCACACAGGCTTTGCAACAGCTATCAAGTTTGCAAAATGAAAACAAAGGGAGAGACTAATAAGACTCCACCTAGAAGCAGCCACTCCGCAGGCTGCCCCTCCTAGATGGTTTCAGATGGCTGCCAGGGAACATCTGCCTGGTTAAAATTTCAAGTGAAGACCTAATCAAAGCAGCTCTTTCGCAGGCTTTGCACTGGCCGGCCTGACTCTGACATACGCTCCGATGCCCACACATGGTTGTGGCTGGCAACTCAGACAGACAAGACTGTTTTGGCTTCTGTCGTTTATTTTTCTTCCTCCAGGCGCTCAAGTCCTTGATCCCAGCTCTCCTGATTAGGGGTTGTCATCAATCCGCGCGCCCTGCCTGTGCTTCCTGGGGCCCCCTGGTGGATGATCAAAGGATAAAGGGATGGTTTGAGGCAGGAAAGAGAGTTGGGGATGGTAGTGCAGTGGACTGTGGATCTTTCCCCCACAGGCTTCGAAGAGGTCTTCTGTGAATATCTCTCTTGTCCCTCACTGGGTGAATGATTTACTGTAACTAAAGGGGCCACACACACAACAGCTCTCACCCTGGAATGGACTTTGAGAGGGAAGCAAAAGGAAGCGTTGCCGTCTTTCCTGGACTTCCCTTTGGAGCACCCCACAACTCTCAGGGGATTTAGAAGGTAACACATTTAGAGCTTTCCCAAAAGAATGTGCGGCTGTGGCTTGAGCAAAAGGTGTTTACTCCCATGGAGGTGGGATTTTTATTGCTAGTTCCAACATCAAGTAGGTGTGAAAGTTATATACAAATCCTGACAATCAATACCACCTGAGAAAGGCGAGAAAGAGGCTGCATGGGCCAATGCTTCACAAACTTAAGGTGCACAGCTTGGAAGCACTGAATGGTGGGGGGTGGGGATCTTGTAAAGTGCAGATTCTGAATGAGTAGGTGTGGAGTAGGGCCCACGGTCTGTGTTTCCAACATGCTTCTGCCACGGGAAGACCGCTCTGGACTAAGAGCATGTGCATTTCTAAGCACCCACACTCACCTCCCGCCACCAAAAACATGAAATATAACAAAAACAGGGACACTGCATTTCCTGCAAGTGTCTTACATGATACCAATTAAAACTCTCTTTTTTTTCTTGCTTATAAATTTATTCTTTTTCCCTTTTTTTGAGATGGAGTATCATTTTTTCACCCAGGCTAGAGTGCAGTGGTGTGATCTCAGCTCATGGCAACCTCTGCCTTCCAGGTTCAAGTGATTCTCCTGCCTCAGCCTCCTGAGTAGCTGGGATTACAAGTGTGTGCCACCATGCCCGGCTAATTTTTTGTACTTTTAGTAGAGACAGGGCTTCACTATGTTGACCAGGCTGGTCTTGAACTCCTGACCTCAAGTGATCCGCCTGTCTTGGCCTCCCAAAGTGCTAGGATTACAGGCGTGAGCCACTGTGCTCAGCCTAGAAATGTATTATTATTATTATTTTTGAGACAGAGTTTTGTTCTGTCGCCCTGGCTAGAGTGCAGTGGCGTGATCTTGGCTCACTGAAACCTCTGCCTCCCGGATTCAAATGATTCTCCTGCCTCAGCCTCCCGAGTAGCTGGGACTACAGGCGTGCGCCACTACGCCCAGCTAATTTTTGTATTTTTAGTAGAGATGGGGTTTCGCCATGTTGGTTGGCCAGGATGGTCTCGATCTCTTGACCTCGTGATCTGCCCACCTCAGCCTCCCAAAGTGCTGGGATTACAGATGTGAGGCACCGCGCCCAGCTGAAATTTGTTCTTAAAGGTGGCTTTGACTGATGTACATAAAAATCACTAGAAAACATGGTTATAGGCAAATTTTATTATTCCTTTGTGTTTTTCTACATTTCCCAAACTTTCTACAAATGAACCTATATTGTTTTTATTTTTCTTGAAGGCTAAACTTGAAACATTTTGTGTTGTTTCAAGGCCTTTTATTTCCCTGGTGCTAGCTAGACCAGAATGGATTGTTTAACACCTCAGGGCAGATGTCTGAACTTTTGCAGGTGTTGGGAGACTCAGAATCTTCTGGTGTTGAGGAGACCAAGCTTGGTCAGGTCGGGACCGTGTTGAATCACTGTTTAACACTGAAGGAAGGCCAGGGAAGGCCTGTGAGAGACAAGCAGTCTCTGCCTCCTGAGGTCATGCTGACCGCTTGCTGGCCCGAGTCTATTTCAGTTTCTATGTCTGTGAACAAGGCCAATTTGCATGAATGATGGTCTGGCATCTTGATCCATGTTTACAAATCAATGAGCAGACCGCCTAAATCAATGAACTGTGATCTGTGCATTTTATAGATGAGAAAAGGCAAGTTGGGGGAAAGAGGCCGGAGAGGGTGGTGGTAATTATAGAAATGAGACCTTCATAACTCAAGTTTCCATCCCATGGCATTTTCTTTAAATAAGGGATTCCCAATCTTCAGAAGCACCAGTGCAGTATAACTTTGGATAAACACAGTTCTCTCTTATCAGCACAGTGTTTTGTATTCAATAGGTACTCAATGTTTAATATGTTAAAAAATACAATTTTTGAATATATTTTTTTCTATGATGGTCTGAGCACACAGCACAGAGCCATTTTAGGAAATAGCCATGCTTTCCCATAGTAGCTATAAGCTTTGCATATCCAGTCACCCAGGGGCTATTTGTTAGATAGGATAAAAAAACATTGAAGTGACAAGATTTGACAGAAAACCTAGGCAATACCATTCAGGACATAAGCATGAGCAAAGACTTCGTGACTAAAACACCCAAAGCAATTGCAACAAAAGCAGAAATTGACAAATGGAATCTAATTAAACTAAAGAGCTTCTGCTCAGCAAAAGAAACTATCAGAGTGAACAGGCAACCTACAGAATAGGAGAAAATATTTGCAATCTATTCATCTGACAAAGGTCTCGTATCCAGGATCTACAAGGAACTGAAACAAATTTACAGGAAAAAAACAAACAAGTCCATCAAAAAGTGGGTGAAGGATATGAACAGACTCTTCTCAAAAGAACAAATATATGAAGAAAAGCTCATCATCACTGGTCATTAGGGAAATGCAAATCAAAACCACAATGAGATATCATCTCATGCCAGTTAGAAACGGCGATCATTAAAAAGTCTGGAAACAGTAGATGCTGGTGAGGTTGTGGAGAAATAGGAACACTTTTACACTGTTGGTGGGAGTGTAAATTAGTTCAACCATTGTGAAAGACAATGTGGCAATTCCTCAAGGATCTAGGACCAGAAATACTATTTGAACCAGCAATCTCATTACTGGGTATATACCCAAAGGATTAAAAATCATTCTATTATAAAGACACATGCACACGTAATGTTTATTGCAGCACTATTTACAATAGCAAAGACTTGGAACCAACCCAAATGCCCATCAGTGATAGACTGGATAAAGAAAATGTGGCACATATACACCATGGAATACTATGCAGCCATAAGAAAGAATGAGTTCATGTCCTTTGCAAGTATGTGGATGAAGCTGGAAACCATCATCCTCAGCAAACTAACACAGGAACAGAAAACCAAACACCGCATGTTCTCACTCATAAGTGAGAGTTGAACAATGAGAACACATGGACACAGGGAGGGGAACATCACACACTGGGGCCTGTTGGGGGGTGGCGGGCAAGGAGAGGGAGAGCATTAGGACAAATACCTAATGCATGTGGGGCTTAAAACCTAGATTACGGGTTGATAGGTACAGAAAACCGCCATGGCACATGTATACCTGTGTAACAAACCTGCACGTTCAGCACATGTATCCCAGAACTTAAAGTAAAATTAAAAAAAAAAAAAGAAGAACATTGAAGTGACAAGATTCGGGAGGATTGAAACAAAACAGACTACAAGGAACAGGAGAAATAAGACAACTGCAAGAGTAGCAATATTCTTTTATATTTATGCACATAAGATGGCTGTACTGGTTTCAAGCATCTGACTTTTAATATTTGAGGAAATAAAATTCTTACTTAGGTCCTTCCACCCGCTGTTCAGGAATGAAGATTGACCTTCTGTTACCATCTTAGCTGATCTGTCTGCTGCTGCCTTTTTGCTTGTCCTACTCAGTTTTGAGTAATCTTTATCCTTCATGCTCTGGGCTGCAAAAATAACTATAAGCAACATTTACTGTCTTCATCTCCAGTCTTCATTCTTGTAGGTCCTTTATTCCCTCAACCATGACCCTTCCCACCAGTGTTCAGTATTTCCATGGCTTCTTCTTAGAAAAAAGGAGAAATTCCTTTATACAGCGGTTCAAACAACTGATAGCAGTTTAGAGTAGCATTGATAAGTTCTGTTTCAGGCCAAACTGGCAGACAAAATTTTTCTCCTAAGGATCTCCTTGCCTGGTTTTGATCCTTTGTTTACAGTGTTAGGATGTCTCTGGGTCTAGCAGTACTTCCCTAAGGCTCTCTGTCCACTAGGGAAAGGCTCCCTCTTTGCAACCTTGTCCTAACCTCCACACCACTCCCACTCTCACCATCCCAACAAAACCTTCCAAACTTGTCCCAGCTTTCAGTGTCTTCATCATAAATGTACCAATAAGCCCCCTTAATAGTGAGATCAGGGGAAAGTGCACTTTGAGACAAGAGAACTTTAACTCAGCGAATGTAAGTGGACCTGCTCTTTTGTCCAGGGGATCAAATAAAGGTTGATGGCAGATAAGTTGGGCTGTGGCCTAGTGTTGATCTTCCCTCCATTCCAAAGCACCTTCTTCAGGCCTTGTCGGTGACTTACTGGCAGCTTGGGAGGCTCAAAATGCTCCAAAAGTAAATCAGATAAGATGAAATCACAAGGTGGTGTTTGCTGAAGTGGATTATTGCCATTTAGGCAGGTTTCCATTGGCTCTTTCTGATCTGAGGTCCCTGGCTGGAGTAAACTGAGACTTGACCAATTAAATTTCCCCTGTAGCAGATGTAGCACATGTCCAAAGCCTCAGTCATCATGAAGTACATTTCCTGAGCACTTTGCTAATGGAAGAGGGCTCTGCATCATATGGAAGAACCAGAAGACTAGATATGGGCCTCGGACACCCATTTCCCTTGGCAAGAACCAGCCCTGAGTTCCCCACAAACCTGCCATACCTTACCACTGTCCTACAGTGGAGTTCTGTGATTGCCCATGGAAAGCAGTCTGCCATAGAGAAAAGCAGCTGGGAAGACTCCAGGACATCCTGACTTCTGGGGTGTGCTAGGATCAGCGGCTAATAAAAACAGTGCTCCATTCATTTGCTGTCAGGGTAGCATGAACTGGAGTTCTCAGACCCAGGTCAAGCCTGCATAAACTTGAGAAGGAAGCCCTCTGTCCTTAGGGGAAGAGTCTGGCATCTTTGGTTTGGTAGGCTGCAGGGATATCTGGGTCAGCATGTCAAAACCCCAATTTAGAGTACAGGTTGGACCCCTTGTCAGGAGCTGGAGCGAGGGTGTGTCACATACTCCCTAGAACTCTCCAGGGGACCTTTTTAACCAACAGTCATCCAGCTCTGACTCATTCTTAGTTCATTTAAGATTGCTGACAAGAAGGGGTCTCTCAACTTAACTGAAGATGTTAGATTGGAGCAATTGGAGAAATATGTTCCAGGCTATGTATGTTTGGGGGACAGGATGTACCACTTATTTTCTGATCTGAGAACAGATGTGATTCAATTTAAAAAGACTCCAGGAAGGGTACGTTACATGCAAACACAAATGTTACCAGTTTAACTATCTTGAGAGGCCTTATAATATAGTGTTAAATCCACAGACTTTAGCATCAGACAGATCTGGATTCAGATTCCAGCTGTACTTGCTGTGTGGACTTCGACAAGTTACTTAACTTCTCTGGACCTCAGTTTCCTTATCTAAAAGATAGAGATGATGATAATAATAGTCCCTTCTAAATAAAATTATTGTGAGGATTAAATGAGTGAATGTAATCAAAGTGGTTAGAACAGCGCATTATTTCATAAGCACTCAATAAGCGTCATGTATAATGTTGGGTGTGTGAAAGCCCATCATTTTTAAAAAATAAAAGTCAGGTTTATGGAGGTCCATTTTATGTACAATAAAATCCATTTCTTTTAGTGTGTGGCCCTGTGAGTTTTAACAAACAAAATCGTGTTACCACTACCACAATCAAGATGCAGAACAGTTCTATCATCTCAGAAAGCCCCTTGGTGCCACTTTGTCATCAAACCCTCTACCCACACTTAGCCCTGGGTAACCACAGATCTGTTTTCTGTCCCTGTAGTTCTGTCTTTTCCAGAATATCATATAAACGGAACAATATAGTACCTAGCAGAAAGCTCATCATGTTTAAAGGGTGGCCTATATTTGGTATCCAGTAGATTTCTAAATGCATTTAGAGAATCAAGTTACCCCAAATCAGATTATATATTTTTTTGTTGGCGTATTGAAGAGGCATAATATTTTTGGAATGGTTCCTCATTTCGTTTCTTTATTGGTGTGTCCTCCTCATATTCTGTGGCTACCTATCAGTCATTTAGTCTCAAACTTGAGGCTAAACAGTTGGTAAGGAGGAGGATAAGGCATCATGAAAATCTCAGATATTCAAAAAGGTGGGGGAGGAAGAAACATTCCCCTTCTTACCTGAATGGACAGAGGGAAAGGAACTAGAGTCACGTGAGGAAGTGAATTATATGGTTCCCTATCTCTTCCTTTTGGGAGAAACCTGGGGAGGTATGGAGAAGAATGCCAAAAGCAGGGGCATTTTTGTTGTTCTTGTTGTTTATTTATTTGTTTGTTTTTCCAATTCATAGCTTGCACTCTTAGAGGATATTGCCTTATAGCCTGCCTTGCACCAGACCTAGGAGATGGCCATTTCAAAATAAATTTGGTGGCACAGTGACTATCTCAGCTCCCATATGGTATGAAGGGGGCTCAGAAGTGCCCTCATGAAGTGGGAGGAGAGAAAGTAGCTAGGTTGAGAGTGGCCCACTCTGACAAGCAGAGATGCCTCTGCAGCGGAGAACATGGGCTAACCACCTAGACAAGGCGTTAGAGCAAGATGGCGGTTGAGAAGGATTTCTCACAAAATCCTGTCCAGAGGCCAGGAAGACCCAGGCAGCCAGGATCACCCCCAAACCCTTGTTGAGAGAACAGATGTTGGAGCAAACCTACAACTGACTTAGCTGCAAGGGTCAGCAGGAAGGGCAGTGCCCAGACTAGCTGCTGGAGATCAGTGGGCAGGGAAAGGGTAGGGTAGGAGGGATGAGTAGAACATCTTTGGATACTTCTTGGATTCCAGAAGCTCTTTACTCTTATGATGATTCAGTTAACACACCCCTCTCCCCAGTCCCATTTTATGGAAGCAGAGAGAGAAGGTGATAAGATTGGGAAGATTGAGCATCTTACCTCAAGTACTGGTTATATTATTGCAGCAGACTAAGATAATTCAGTGAGCCAGGGCTCGTGAGAAAGTCAGGTCAATTAGAGATTAAAAAAAAAGGAGCTGTGTTTTCTCAGTCCTCCTGAGCATAATGAGTGTAAATCAACAGCCCAGCTATAGTCTCATTATAATTTCACAGCTGCTTTACTTTAATTTCTGAGCTATTATGTCTTGACAGTGCCCCCTAATAGTGTAGCTTTAAGAATTTTGGTCTAGCAACTTCTGTGAGAGCTGGACATTTTAAGAAGTAGTGCAATGCATATACACCTCTTCAAATAATGATTTAGAAAAGTTTTGTAACTAAACTAGGTGTTCCGTAACTCATATTTCAGTTCAAGATTCTGCTCTTCTTCCCTTCCCTTCCCTTCCCTTCCCTTCCCCTCCCTCCCCTCCCCTTCCCTTCCCTCCTTTGTTCCCCTCCCCTTTGTTCACCTCCTCTCCTTTGTTCCCCTCCCCCTTGTTCCCCTCCCCCTTGTTCCCCTCCCCTTTGTTCCCCTCCATTCTCTTTGCTTCCATTCTCTTTTTTTGTTTGTTTTTTTTTAGACAGAGTCTCCCTCTGTTGCCCAGGCTGGAGTACAGTGGTGCAATCCTGGCTCACTGCAACTTTTACCTCCTGGGCTCAAGCAATTCTCATGTCTCAACTTTCCAAATAGCTGGGATTACAGGCATGCACCACCCCTGCCCCCACCCCGGCTAATTTTTGTACTTTTAGCAGAGACAGGGTTTCACCATGTTGATCAGGCTCATTTTGAACTCCTGAGCTCAAGTGTTCCACCCACCTTGGCCTCCCAAAGTGTTACTCTTCATACTTCTTCAAATGGGCCCCTTCTCTTTCTCTTTGGACACATATAAAGGTACATTAGACTGTTAGATGTGTTTATGCATTTCCATAGGCAAACATGAGCTTTTAATAATGAGCAGTCAGAATGAAATGTTACTGCCAGGAGAAGATTAAGAAAATGATTATAAATAGCAGGAAAAACAAATGCTCTTTATTTGGGAACAAATAAACTTTAAATGTTAGGATGGGTTAGAGTGTCACAGTGATAAAGTAATTAGTAGTTCATATTGAAACAAACTTATCCCAAGAGAAACTCCATCAGCAATTATATTTCCCATGTATAACTGGGCAGGAAAAATATGAGACCTAAGAAAGCAGAAAAGAAACTTCTTTGTAGACATCCATTAAAGTGGAATGTTGGAACATGAATGCACCCTTTAGTATATCATTATTTTTCTGCACCCTTTTATCACTCTGAAGCAAGAAAATCAATCTAGGGAAAATGCGAGAGAGAGCTGGCATTTTGAAATGTGCTGAGAAATTCTAAATTATGAGAGGTATTGACAAAGCTGGTATTTATAGCTCTATCAAAGATTTTTTATAATATTTACATCTATCTGGACTATGAACACAGTCAGAACTCACAATCCTATTCAATTTATTAATGCTCTTTCTATCCTCAGAGTCACTAGATTTAAGTATCATGAGACTCGTCTTGCAACCAAATACATGCAAGACAAGAGTCACACTCAGAGGGTCACTTGGATCAAGATTTAAAATACAGACCATTTAAAATAAAGGTCATCCAAGCCAGACTATGCATTTCGACAAGTTATAAATTGGATCTAAATTGGTATCTTCAAGTACATATGTTTTTAAAACTAATCAGCTGAATTTAAGATTCAAGAGATATAGCTTTGATACTCATCTGCAAGCACAACTTCTTATAGCAAAGTCAGACATTGTCCAGGCATATAAAATGTCCATGGACCTGAGGGATTTCTGATTTCTAAAACTGTGGCAGAGTTTTCTCTGAAACCCCACATTCAGATTCTGTAGCTGGAGGAAACATTCAAACAGGAAGCATTAACGATTGTCTTTGTCTTAGCACCTCTATTCATTTCACTGAGGTCTTAATTTCCCCTTCCTTGGGTGAGGTCTTCCATTTCATTCATTTATTTATTGATACATGCATTTGTATATTGTATTATTTATCTGTTGCTGTATAACAAATTACCCCCAATATTTAGGGGCTTCAAACTGAGCATATTTATTTGTTTTCAAATATTTCTATTATTTATTTATTTTTAAAATTTAATTTAATTTTAAGTTCCAAGACACATGTAAAGGACGTGAAGGTTTGTTACATAGGTAAATATGTGCCATAGTGGTTTGCTGCACCTATCAACCCATCATGTAGGTATTAAGTGCCACATGGATAAACTATTCATCCTGATGCTCTCCCTTCCTCCACTCCCAACAACAGGCCCCAATATGTGTTGTTCCCCTCCATGTGTTCTCATTGTTTAGCTCCCACTTACAAGTGAGAACATGTGGTGTCTAGTTTTCTATTCCTGCTTGTTTACTGAGGATAATGGCTTCCAGCTCCATCCACATCCCTGCAAAGAATATTATCTGATTCATTTTTATGGCTGCATAGTATTCTGTGGTATATATTTACCACATTTTCTTTATTCAGTCTATCATTGATGGGCATTTGGGTTGATTCCATGTCTTTGTTATTTTGAATAGTGCTGTAATGAGTATACACACATGCATGTATCTTTATAATAGAATGATTTATACTTATTTGGCTATATTCCCAGTAATGGGATTGCTGAGTCAAATGATATCTCTGTCCCTAGGTCTTTGAAGAATCCCCACACTGTCTTCCATGATGGTTGAACTAATTTGCAGTCCCACCAACAGTGTAAAAGCATTCCTTTTTCTTTACAATCTTGCCAGCATCTGTTATTTTTTGACTTTTTAATAATCACCATTCTGACTGGCGTGAGATGGTATCTCATTGTGGTTTTGATTTGCAGTTCTCTAATGAGAAGTGATGCTGAGCTTTTTTTCATATGTTTGTTGGTCACATAACTGTCTTCTTTTGAGAAATGTCTGTTCATGTCCTTTGCCCACTTTTTGATGGGGTTGTTTGTTTTATCCCTGTAAATTTGTGTAAATTCCTTGTAGATTCTGGATATTAGACCTTTGTCAGATGAATAGATTGCAAAAATTTTCTCCCATTCTGTAGGATGTCTGTTCATTCTGATGATAGTGTCTTTTGAGGAACAGAAACTCTTTAGTTTAATTAGATCGCATTTGTCAATTTTTGCTTTTGTTGCAATTGCTTTTGATGTTTTCATCATGAAATCTTTGCCTGTGCCTAGGTCTTGAATGATATTGCCTAGATTTTCTTCTAGAGTTTTTATAGTTATGGGTTTTACATTTAAGTCTTTAATCCATCTTGAGTTAATTTTTGTATAAGGTATCAGGAAGGGGTCCAGTTTCAATGTTCTGCATATGGCTAGCCAGTTTTCCTAGCACCACTTATTAAATAGGGATTCCTTTCCCCATTGCTTGATTTTGTCAGGTTTGATGGGTGTAGATGTGTGGTCTTACTTCTGAGTTCCCTATTCTGTTCTATTGGTCTATGTGTTTGTTTTTATATCAGCACCATGCTGTTTTGGTTGCTATAGCCTTGTAATATCGTTTGAACACTGGTAGTGTGATGCTTCCAGCTTTCTTCTTTTTACTTAGGATTTTCTTGGCTATACAGGCTCTTTTTTAGTTCCATATGAATTTTAAAGTAGTTTTTTTTCTAATTCTGTGAAGAATGTCAATGGTAGTTACATGGGAATAGCATTGAATCTATAAATTACTTTGGGCAGTATGGCCATTTTCATGATATTGATTCTTCCTATGTATGAGCATGAAATCTTTCCATTTGTTTGTGTCCTCTCTGATTTCCTTGAGCAGTTGTTTGTAGTTCCTCTTGAAGAGGTCCTTCACTTCCCTTGTTAGCTGTATTTGTAGGTATTTTACTCTCTTTGTAGCAATTGTGAATGGAAGTTAATTCATGATTTGGCTCTCTGCTTGTCTATTGTTGGTATATAAGAATGTTTGTGATTTTTGCACATTGATTTTGTATCCTGAGATTTTGCTGAAGTTGTTTATCAGCTTAAAAAGCTTTTGGGCTGAAACAATGGAGTTTTCTAGATATAGGATTATGTCATCTGCAAACAGAGACAGTTTGACTTCTTGTCTTCTTATCTGAATATGCCTTATTTCTTTCTCTTGCCTGCTTGCCCCAGTCAGAACTTCTATTACTATGTTGAATAGGAGTGGTGAGAGTGGCATCCTTGTCTTGACTACACGTATTTATTATCTCTCAGTTTCTGAGGGTCAGGAATCTGGGCACAACTTAGTTGAGTCCTCTGCTTTGGGGTCTTTTACAAGACTGTAATCAAGATGTTGGGATCTCATCAGAAGGTTTACTGGGAAAGGATCTGCTCCCAAGCTCATGTGGTTGTTGGCAGAATTCAGTTCCTTACAGGTGGTTGGACTGAGAGCTTCAGCTTCTCCCGAGGGCACCCTCATTTCCTTGCCGAGTAAGCTTTCCCGACACAGCAGCTTGACTCTTGAAGCATGTAAGCCAAGAAGGTAACTAGCAGGATGGAAGTTACAATCTCTTGTAACCCAATAATGCAACTGGCATACCCTCAACATCATCATATGCTATCATTTAGAAGCAAGTTACTTAAGGTAAGAAGATTACACAAGGCTGTGCAGACTAGAGAATGAGGATCACTGGGAATCATCCTAGAGGTTGCCAACCACATGTGTTAAGAATTTATTCAGCATCCCCTAGCTGCCTGACACAGCTGGATGTTGGGACTGTAGTGATAAACATCCTGCTCTTATCAGAACTTGCAATAAAGCTGGAGGAAGGGAGGAGACATCAAATAGATTATTGCAATTGTGTTAAGCACACTAAATAAATACAGGGAATAAAAGACCCCCATCGTTGTGTAGGTTGAGGAAGATAGGATGTTAGGCAGGGAAATTTCGGTGGAGACTTGAAGAAGGACTGGGCTGACGGTCCCAGGCAGAGGAAATCCTGAGGCAAGAAAGATCATGCTGCAATTGGCAGAAGAGTTGCTGGAATATAGAGTTTGAGAGTGGGAAGACAAAGAGAAGGAAGTGGGACTTATCTGCTACTATGTTAAGGTGTGTGGTCCAGAGTCAAGACCACAGGGAAGCCTTGAGAGGTGACATAGAAGTTCCCTTTGGCCACCTTTCTCCTGGTCCTGCAGGTGTTCTCTCCACTGGCCTCTTGACTGACTGCCAGTCTTGAGGTTGTGACCATGCTTGGACACTCCTGACTCCTCTTTGTCCTGTAACAATGTCCTGCCGATATTGTACCAAATGATCCCACATGGCATAGTATTATAGCAGGACAGGTTCTTCCTTCTACATATAGTATTTTCTGAACAGTTTTCAAACAAAGCTAGACATGATATACCCCTAATATATAAAACAGATAAAAGCAGAGCCATTTAGATCTGAAAGTTACAAGAGGAGAAGGGCACTCGGGAACGTGTTCCCCCACATTCCCATGGTGGTTGCCAAGAGACCCCTCTGGAGTTCTAGGACTCTGTAAATTCTCATTTGAGAGGCACATCTGTAGGCCACAACATTGCCAGTGGTTGTTCTCAATGATTCATTCATTTGATTACTTGTACTTAATCCGTATGATGTGTCAGGGATGAAGTAGGCACTGAGAATACAAAGGTGATTGAAAGAGTCTCTGTCCCTCTGTGAACTCACTGTCTAAGGAGGGATTCATATGGGTAAGTGAATGCTATGGTGTGAATGTGTCCCCCAAAAGTTTTTGTGTTGGAAACTTAATTGCCATTGTAACAGTGTTAAGAGATGGGGCCTCTAAGAGGTGATTAGCCCATGACGACTCTGCCCTTTCGACTCACTGCATTATAAGGTGATGTGCAATTACAGAGGTTTGAGCAGCAAACAGTGGTGTGCTTCAAAGGGGCACAGGAAGATGTCACAAGCAGAGGAGGCTTGAACAAGAGGCCTGGTGGTGCCTGTCTTTGAAGATTTTCTCTTGCATCTGAAATTCCTCCTGTTACTTTGCCCATTTCAGACCACACTGTCTAGATGGCTTTCTGGAGCCCTTTCTCACTAGGCTAAAACAATTCTCCTATGCTTTTTAAAAAAATACATCTTTTGAGATGGAGTCTCGCTCTTGTCACCCAGGCTGAGCTGCAGTGAAGTGATCTTGGCTCACTGCAACCTCGGCTCACTGCAACCTTCGCCTCCTGGGTTGAAGAGATTCTCTTGCCTCAGCCTCCTGAGTAGCTGGTATTACGGGAGCCTGCTGGCACGCCTAGCTAATTTTTGTATTTTTAGTAGAGACGGTGTTTCACCATGTTGGCCAGGCTGGTCTCGAACTCCTGTCCTTAGGTGATCGACCTGCCTTGGCCTCCCAAAGTGCTGGGACTACAGGTGTGAACCACCGCACCCAACCAACTCTCCTATGCTTTAAGTGGAAAAACCTCAATTGCTCCCCTAGGTTCTATAACAACCATGATGTTAGAAAGCTTGTATTGGATTTTAAATTTCTCATAGTTTCTGTATTGGAATAGAAAATGAGCACCTATACATGGTTCTGTGCCCCAAATTGTCTTTCTTCACTTACAGGAAGGAGAGAGTGAGAACACTCCCTGTATCCTACCCTGGTATATTTTCTGCCTACCAGGGCTTTGCACAGATGAGGAACTAGCAGCCTTTGATCTTCTATCTGATCTCTGAGTCTTAGCCTTGAGGTCACCTATCAGGTCTAGCATGTTCTGTTGGTCTGTTGGATCCTGCCTCATGTACTTTGACAATCCAGAATTCCAAGGTAAAATAACTTCCATTTGCTGCTTAATTATCCAGGGATTTGGCTAATCCTTCAAGATGATGAACTAAAAGTCCATACCCATCCTCAATTTTATTTATTTATTTATTTATTTATTTATTTATTTATTTGAGACGGAGTCTCGCTCTGTCACCCAGGCTGGAGTGCAGTGGCGCAATCTCGGCTCACTGCAAGCTCCGCTTCCCGGGTTCATGCTATTCTCCTGCCTCAGCCTCTGGAGTAGCTGGGACTACAGGCGCCCACCACCAGGCCTGGCTAATTTTTTGTATTTTTAGTAGAGACGGGGTTTCACCATGTTAGCCAGGATGGTCTCGATCTCCTGACCTTGTGATCCGCCCACCTTGGCCTCCCAAAGTGCTAGGATTACAGGCGTGAGCCACCATGCCTGGCTCCAGTCCTCAATTAAAAAAAAAAAAAATGTAATATTATTTAAATGGAGACGAGATCTCCCTGTGTTGCCCAGATTGGTCTTGAACTCCTGAGGTCAAGTGATCCTCTTGCCTCGGCCTCCCAGAGTGTTGGGATTACAGGCGTGAGCCCTCGTAGCCAGCCGACACCAGTACTAAAACAGTAAATTCAGTAAATTTACAGCCCTAAAACTGTAAAGGATACAATGGTAGGCTCAGGTTATGCAAGATCAGAACAACTGGGTCATTCAGAGGAAAAGAGTTCAGACCGGATGTTGGGTTGTACAAGCCAGGCAGTCTGTTTTATAATTGTTTTATGTCTTGGTGACCATTTGGCATCTTTTTGCTTAGCCTCAAGGCATGTTTGGATAATAGCAAAATACTCCAGCTCAGCTCTCTCCTCCTTCATAGAGCTTTCTTCCAACAAAGAGTGAGCTCTGTCTTTGTCTTACAAACTCAGATCACCGCTGGATTCTTCCATATCCTGTTAAGTAGTAGTATAGTATCTTGGGATACTTCTTAAAATGTTTCATTAAAATTTTACACTGTTTTTCTTCTCCAGTGATGCACTTTGTCTGCCAGAGTAGATTGTAAGCTCTTTTTGGGCTCTGGAAATGCTTTACTCATATTGGTATTTATTATCCTTTCCCATCTCCAGAATATTTAGCGCAATGTCATACGGGGAGTAGGCACCCTATAAATATTTGTGTATGAATGAATAACCATGGCGCTTGCCTCAGGCGTTATACAGCCAGTCCCAGTGACAGGAGGGTGACCTGAGGGTGCATTTGTGGGGGAAAGGAGTTCTGGCAGGCAGTCTGTGTGGGCTGCATATGGTTCACAGTTGGCACACAACCTCTGTGGACCCCAGGTGGAGTATGTGTGAAAGTCAACACCTCTATGCCCTTAAAAAAATCCTTCATTAAATTTGTATGGAGGGCCATTACTATTCACTTAACCCCAAGTTGAACTACACATATCACTAGGCTTCATTGGAGCCCCTTCATTTTGGTGTCATCTAAACATTTGTGCCACGTTTCACTTCTTTACCCAAGTAAACATTCGTTGGAAACAACCAACCTCAGATTCTATTAAGAGCAGTGTGGTTTTTATTTCCTTTCACTATTGCTGTTTACCTAGATGACAGGCAATTAGTTTCATCTCCTTCAACCAGAGTGTCACGATGCCCTTATTCAAAGACAGGATTTGCTTTTTAGTGCAATTATAGAGACTGTGTGTTCTTAGCCTTGGATAATCATGCCAGAAGGAGTTTAGACTTCTGTTCTTAAGATAGTCCTTCCTGGTTTTATGACTGAGTGATTCTCTCATTCATCAGGCAGCTTTCCTCCAGCCATTAAAGGTGAGAAGGACAGGGGTAATATTATGAATTGCTTATCAGGCTTATGGACATTATGAGAATTAATTGCTTTTGGTACACCCCTTTTAGAAAAAAGATACACCGTAAAATACAGATTCGTAGACTCATCATTTTCCCAAATTGGTTCCTCTTCCTATTTCCCTTATTTCTAGCAATAGAAGCGTTTTCTACTTGACAACCTTCCAGAGGCAGCCTGTCAAGTCTTACCAAGTCTTCCTTTGCAAAGTCTGTGCATCTGTCCTTTTTTATGTACCTCATTTAGTCACCTAGTGACTACTACAGAGCATCAGTGAAATGCAAGCCATTGTATGGGTAGCAAGGGATAGAAATAAGAATAACACTTGGTCTCCCAATTAGGAAGCTTGCAAATGTCCGTCAGTGTCACAATTATCAGCTATATTCTCAAGTTTTTTCCTCACACCCAAGAAAGTGAAGTTTCCAGCGTAATCTCCCTCCCGCAATCTCTTATTAATTTTCTCTATCAAGCACTCTACTGACAAACTAATATTCTTAAGCAAACGTTTTAATCATGTCATTTCATGGAGCAAAAACATTCAATAGCTTTTCACTGCTCACAGGATCAAGATCAATCTCTCTTTCTCTTTTTTTTTTTTTTTTTTTCCTGAGATGGAGTCTCACTCTGTCGCCCAGGCTAGAGTGCAATGGCGCGATCTCAACTCACTGCAACCTCTGCCTCCTGGGTTCAAGCAATTCTCCTGCCTCAGTCTCCTGAGTAGCTAGGATTACAGGCATGTGCCACCATGTCTGGCTAATTTTTGTATTTTTGGTAGAGACGGGGTTTCACCATTTTGGCCAGGCTGGTCTCGAACTCCTGACCTCATGATCCACCCACCTTGGCTTCCCAAAGTGCTGGGATTACAGGCATGAGCCACCGAGCCAGCCAAGATCAATCTCTTAACCTGAATGTTCGAGAGTTTCTAAAATCTGAAATAATCTTATTTCCTGAATTTACTTCCCATAACTCCCCATTATAAATTTTCTGTCTGGACAAATTGGTCAGATTACTACACTAAAAATATACCTCTATTTTTTTGTACTCCAGTCTATTCATTCATATATTTAAGAAAGTACTGGAGGCTGGGCATGGTAGCTCATGCCTGTAATCCCAGCACTTTGGGAAGCCAAGGTGGGCAGATCACTTGAAGTCAGGAGTTTGAGACCAGCCTGGCCAACATGGTAAAACACCATCTCTACTAAAAATACAAAAACAAGCCAGGCATGGTGGCATGAGCCTGTAATTCCAGCTACTTGGGAGGCTGAGGCATGAGAATCACTTGAACCAAGGAGGCGGAGGTTGCAGTGAGCCAAGATCACGCCACTGCACTCCAGGTTGGGCAACAGAGCAAAACTATGAAAAAAAAAAAATGTATTGGATGCTTTCCATGTGGTGGTGCTGTGAAAAAATATGGTGCATAGTTTCTGCACTCAAAGAGCTTATTGTTTACTCAAGGATACAGACAAGTGATTTGAACATGGCAATGACAGAAGGAACACTGGGTGTAATGAAGCACTGGATGTGATAGGAGCCCACAGAACTGCACCTAATCCAGCCTTGGAGAAGTTAGAGAACATTACTTAGAGAAAGTGATATCTCATGTGAGACACAAAGATTGAGTAGGAGTTAGGCAACAAACTGAGGAAAATGTACCAGAGCAAAAAGCAGTGTATTTAATGGCCTGGTAATTATAATCCAATGGATTGGAGTAACTGAGAGAATTTGAATCAGAATGAAATGTGGAATATGAGAGAGAGAGAGAGTGCACACGTGTGTGTGTGTGTGTGTGTGTGTAGGGTGTAGGTAGGGTAGTTTCAGGAGGAGAGGCTGAAGAGAGAAGCAAGGCCACATCATTCAAGGTCTCATAAGCAAGGCTAAGGGGTTTAGGCTGGCAGGTTTGGAGCAGCAGAGTGTCATGACCACATTTGGCTGTCATCTGACAAATACCACACCCTGGTCCTGTAAATCAATGCTGTACCTGTCAATCTTTTTCCTTTTCTCATTATTTATACAAATCTTTCCCATGTGTCAAGCTCCAGATCAAGCCTCACATTCTATATCAAGCCTCTTTTAATCATTTCAGCATACAGTCATCAATTTTTGTTTTCTTCATAACACCGTCTAACTATTAATCATATGTAGGCTTGTACTGATATCCAACTTTGTGTGCATGACTTATATCTGCAACAAAATTGTAAACCATATTGAGATAGAAACCATCTCCATACATCTTTTTATAGGAGTCAGCAAACTTTTTCTGTAAAGGGCCAGAGAGTAAATGTTAAATTTAAATTTTGTAAGCCACATATGGTCTCTGTCATAGCCATAACAAATAGATAAACAAATGGGCATGTTCTGAATAAAACTTATTTATAAAAAGAGGCAGCGGCCAGATCTAACCCATAGGCAGTAGTTTGCTAATACATGCCTTGTAACATCCACACAGTACCCAACATAGAATATGTGTTTAATAGATATTTGTCAGATAAATGAAGAGGCAAGGAATTGATGTTTTGGAGAGTTGAGTAAGGCCTTGCTTTTCAGGATCATTATTAATGATCTTCTTAAGATGTCTGCAGTTTCTCTGCATTAGTCTTGAAAGTATGAGAAACGCAACTGAATCATTCTTTGAGAATTCAGGCCTTTGTAAGATCTTAGAAGCATGATATGAAAGATTTGCCTAAATTAACACATGACAAATATATCCCCTGGTGGTATTTCATACCAAATTCTTGCCTTAAAGATAATAGGTACCACTGGTTGAGTGCTTACTACATGCTCTTGTATTAACTTATGTGAGGTATGTATTAGTATACCCATTCTATAGATTTGAAAACCCAGTCTCAAACAATTATGTGATTGGCTTGAGGTCTTAGGATTGTTTGTGAATATTTGCTCATTGTGAACAAGTAAAGCTGAGACTTAAGCCTAGATCTGCCTGACTTCAAAGTATAAGTAATTTTAAGGTCTTGTTTAGTTAAAATTTATTATATATTAATCAAAGATATTTTAGGATCTTTCCCTTCCATCATAATTTCTCCTAACTCCAGGTGTATAGGCTACTCTACTCTGTCTGGGGTGGGAGGTATAAACAAATACACATAGCACTGGATAGAGAAATAAATCAAGGAGGGCTACTCCAGAGGAAGATGGTGAGGAGTATTTTAGGGTGATTCATACTGCTGAGACATTGGAGAGCAGAATTTAAACGATGCAAAATAAGTAGGACTAATGCTTCTCTCACTAACTTCAACTTCGATCCAAGCCCTATGGTAATAACCAGTGGGCTGGAGTGAAATTGCTTCTTTCCTATGGCCCATTTGAGCGGTGTAATGAATGGTTCCTTACATAAGGCTCCCTTGTATGGTTTGACCAAGTACACAAAACTGAGTCCTCCAAAAACAGAGGCCCATGTCCAGGTTTTAAAACCATCAACCAAACTGCACCCAGAAACAGTCATTTATTTAGATGTGCAGGAACTGAACAACTTCAGAAATGTTCCAAGACAAACGGCACAGGGTAAAAGACAAACAGCAACAGCTTGCTCGCATGATGTTTCCAGGAATCACCCTGCCCAATAAAGAAAACAACTGCCCAGATCTGTGTGTTAACCCATTCACATCTGAGATTGTAACTCTGGGTCTCAATACTATTTTAAGGTGCAAAAAATAATAAAGATCTCAAGTCTAAGACCTTGAAAATAGGTTAGGAACTCAATGAAAAATGAGAATTTCTATTCTATCACCTTACTGCCTACTCTAGGGAGCAAATATGCAAATGTTTACTATAACATTATGTGGGGCCAGAAAAAAATTGGAAGCAACCTCAATATCCATTAATGGGGAATGGCTAATAAGCTAGTGTAGTCGAATTTGTAGAATATCATGCAACAAGAAAAAGGAAGTACTAATGGGTACTAACAAGTACTCAAATGGACAGCTCTTCTTATCATCCAGTTGAGTAAAAAAAGTAAATTGCAGGACATTATGTAGTTTGACAATATCAAAAAATCAAAATATCAAAAAAGTATCAAAAAATGAAAGTAAAGTTAAATTCGAGCAACTCTGTATCTTTTCTGAGAGTTAATGTACTGGAGAAAGTTATGGAAAAATACACAGCAAATTGATGAGTGGCTGCTCTGGAGAGGAGGATGGGATATGGACTGAGGAAAAAGTGGGGATTTTAGTTTTATTTATATTTATATTTTATTTATTTATTTATTTATTTATTTATTTATTTATTTGAGATGGAGTCTTGCTCTGTCACCAGGCTGCAGTGCAGTGGTGCAATCTCGGCTCACAGCAACCTCCGCCTCCCAGGTTCAAGCGATTCTCCTACCTCAGGCTCCCGAGTAGCTGGGATTACAGGCGTGCACCACCACACCCAGCTAATTCTTGTATCTTTGGTAGAGACAGGGTTTCACCATGTTGGCCAGGCTGGTCTGAAACTCCTGACCTCAAGTGATCCACCCCCCTCTGCCTCCCAAAGTGCTGGGATTGCAGGCATGAGCCACCGTGTGCCTTGTAATACATTTCATTACAAGAAAATGTATTCATGCATTAGTTGTATAATTATAAATTAGTAATAATTATCAAATTGATAGTAGCAACAACTTGAAAAAAAGAGGCTTCATGGTTACTGATGTGAGGATCCCACCTAGATATGTGCCAAATTCATGTAAGAAAGAACAAATCTCAAAGAAGAAATTTAGACTTCTCAAGGAAGAACTTCCATTATTAGTGTTTTGAGACTATAAAACAGATAACCAAATGAAACTGTGAAGTCTTTCTTATGAAAATTTTGTTATTAGGAAATATTTAATGAGTATAATTAAAGAATAAATAAGAGGCCACCCCTCAAATGAAGTGGAGTAAAATATCTGAAGTTATGTCCAGTTTTCCAATATCCAAGCAATTAGTGGTTAGAAGACTCTGACGAAAACAATTACATTTATAATAGCAGTAGAAAACATAAAACATCCTAGAAAGTACAGGATCTACATGAACACAACTTTATTAAGAAATATAAAAGAAGATTGAGATTAATGGAGAGAGAATGTTCCTTGGTGAGAAAATGAATTGTTGTAAAGGATAAACAAATCATTTCTGAATTAATTTACAACATTAAGTCCATTCCAATGAAATTTTATTATTATAATTTGAGAACATGATTTTAATTCACTTGGAAGAATAGACTGAAAAGTCAAGATTTTTTTTCTTGTTCTACTATATGTTAAAATGAACTATTATATGTAAAATTGAAGCACAGAGCTTCAATTTAAAAAATTTTGTGGTATCAATACAAGAATCAAAATAGCAAATAATGTAAAAGAATAAAACAGCCTAAAACAGATATCTATATACCTCTTTCTATATGTGTGAATGAAATATCACAATCCAATGATGGAAGAAAGGATTATCAGTAGGTGATTTTTTTTTTTTTTTTTTGAGATGGAGTCTCACTCTGTTGCCCAGGCTGGCATGCAGTGATATGATCTCAGCTCACAGTAACCTCTGCCTCCCGGGTTCAGGCAATTCTACTGTCTCAGCCTCCTGAGTAGCAGGGATTACAGGCGCGTGCCACCACGCCAAGCTAATTTTTGTATTTTTAGTAGAGACGAGGGTTTCACCATGTTAGCCAGGCTGGTCTTGAACTCCCAACCTCAGGTGATCCACACGCCTCGGCCTCCCAAAGTGCTAGGATTATAGGTATGAGCCACCACGCCCAGCTAATAGATGATAGTTTTAAACAAAAGATTATATGAAAACAACAACTAAACCAAACTTAATTTCAGTGTTTTGACTTCACAATTTCCATACATCTTTGTATCCATTGAAGTTCAGAAAAAATTTCTATATAAACATAAGATATATTTTTTATTTAAAAATATAGATTAAGATATTTTGATATTTATAGAGAGGAATATTCTAAGCATAAAGAAAGAGATCATAAAAGAAAATATTATATTTTGAACTTGGAAAAAAGCAAAACTGATTCACAGGGTTTCTGAGTTCTACAATTGCAAGGGAAGGATGGGAACTCCTAGAGCCTCCATAGCCCCACTTGGGGTCATGCTTCTGTAGATCAAAACCCAGCATCATCCCAATTAAATAGAGGCACTTCCTCAACATACATGACAAAAAGATTTAGACAGAATAATTATTTATTACACAGCAGATCACCTCCCTCCTCTATTCAGATCCTTTCAGTGGCTTTCATCACACTCCAAGTAGAAGACGAAGTCTTTCCAGTGGCCTCAAAGCCCTATGGCCACCTCTTGGACCTCGTCTCTTTCTACACTTTTCCTTAATGACTCCACTCCAGCCACACTGGCCATGCAACCCATCAAGCACACTCCTGTTCCTGGGCCTTTGTTTTTGCTGCTCCTTCTGCCTCAAGGCCCTCTCCACTTTCTTCAGCCCTCTCTGTTGCTTTTTTAGCAGGGCTGCCCCTTCCCTGGCACTTGCTTTATTTTCCTCCATACTGCTAATCCCCACTGACACTATATGTTTACTCATTCCTCTGTTTTTTGTCTCCCTGCCTATGGAATGTAAGTTTGGGACAGAGTCTACTTTGATGACTCCTATATTTCCAGCATCTGGGGTAATGTCTGCATATAGTATTCAGTATTTATTATTAAATGATTGAATAAATATACTTAATTAATACTTTGTTTTCCAAGTAACAGAGAACCATTTGAACTAAAGTTAAAATTGGCTAAGGGTGGGGAGGGAGCTGGACCATAGAAGCAGGGACTGGAGTGTTATAAACATCTGAGGTTGTTCTCTTTCTCTGATTTCTGCTTCATACTTGCCTCTCTCCATAGAACCCCATCTCTGTTTCTCAGAGCACATGGTGAACAAAGGACCCCAGCAGCACTCAACTTTTACCACAACTGGTCCAGTTACCTGGGGAAGAAATAACCTAATTTTGTTGATTCTCATTTCAAGTCCCTGGGGAGGCGGTGAATGACTCAGTCTGGATTGATGCCCGTCCAGGAGCAATTGACTGTGGTCAGGGTGAAGGTGGGGGTAGGAATTTCACTGTGATCCTATGGCTGCCCCGCTGCAACCATGCATAGAGGGGAAGGCAATTCCTAACAAGGGATATTAGGCAGGCAAGCCAATAGGCATCTACTACAACATAAAATTAACTCTTTCAGTTCAATTATAAAAAATGCCAAACCCTAACTTAAAATTGGAAAAGACAAGAACAGATAATTTGTCAAAAAGGAAATACAATTGTTCAACACATTTTAAAAAGTAGGTTGGGCATGGTGGCTCATGCCTGCAATCTCAGCACTTCGGGAGGCCACACAGGAAGATTGTTTGAGGCAAGGAGTTGGAGAACAGCCTAGGTGACATAGTGAGATCCTGTCTCAAAAATTAAAAAAAAAAATAGCTTGGCATGTTGGTGTGTGTCTGTAATCCTAGCTACTCTGGAGGCCAAGACTGGAGGACTGCTTGTGCCCAGGAGTCTGAGGCTGCAGTGAACTATAATCGTGCCATTGCATTCCAGCCTGGGTGACAGGGTGAGACCCTGTCTCTAAAAATAAAAAATAAAGTGTTTGATCTTATTTATCATCCAAAAATACTATGTGAGGTGGTGGGTATACTATAAGGTATTGTGATACTGGCATAAACACAGACATCTAGACCAATAGAACAGAATAGAGAGCCTAGAAATAAGACTTCATGAATATGAGATGAAGTGATCTTTGACAAGGGTGCCAAGATCACACAATGGGGAAACGACAGGCTCTTCAACTAATGGTGTTGGGAAAATTGGATATCCACATGCAAAAGAATAAAACTGGACCTTTACCTTATACCATATACAAAAATTAACTCCAAATTGATTAAAGGCTTAAAACTGTAAAACTCTTAGAAGAAAACATAAGGGCAAAGCTTAATGATAGTAAATTTGGCAATGATTTATTGAATATGATGCCAAAAACACAGGCAACAAAAACAAAAATAGACTAATGGGACTACACCAAACATGAAAACTTTTGTGCATCAAAAGAAACAATCAACATAGTGAAAAAACATTTGCAAATCATGTATCTGATAGGAGGTTAATATCCAGAGAATATAAAAAACTCCTACAACTCAACAACAACAAAATAAATAATCCAGTTTTTTAAATGGGCAAAGTACTTGAGTAGATATTTCTGCAAAGAAGATATACAAATGGCCAAGAAACATGACAAGATAATCAACACCATTAACCATTAGAGAAATGCAAATCAAAACCATGTGAAATATTATTAGGTTAGGGCAAAAGTAATTGCAGTTTTTCCCATTAAAAGTAATAGTAAAAACTGCAATTAATTTTGCATCAACTTAATATCTGACATCCATTAGGATGGGCACTATAAAACAAAACAAAACAAAATAAAAAGTGTTTGTGAGGATATGGAGAAGTTGGAACTTTCGTATACTGTTGGTGAGAATGTAAATTGGGTAGCTGCTATAGGAAACACTATGGAGGTTCCTCAAAAAATTCAAAATAGAATTACCGCCTGATCCAGCAATCCTACTTTTGTGTGTATACCCAAAAGAATTGAAAGGAGGATTTCAAAAAAATATTTGCACACCCATGTTCATTGCAGCATCATTCACAATAGCCTACAAGTGGAAGCAGCTCAAATATCCATCAAAGGGTGAATGGATAAACAAAATGTGATCTATACATACAATGGGAAATTATTCAGCCTTTCAAAAGAAGGAAATCCTTTCTCATGCTACAATATGAATGGAACTTGAGGACATTAGACTAAGTGAAATAAGCCAGTCACAAAAAGACGAATATTATATGATTCCACTTATATAAGGTACCTGGAGTTGTCAAATCCATAGAAACAGAAAGTAGAATGGTGGTTGACAGGGGTTGGGGGAAGGGAAAATATAGAGTTGTGGTTCAGTGGGTCTAGAAGTTTTGTTTTGCAAGATGAAAAAGTTCTAGTGATATGTTGCACAACACTGTAAAGGTATTTAATACCACTGAACTATACTCATAAAAATGATTAAGATGGTAACGTTTATGTCGTGTGTTTTTTACCACACAGAGGAAAGAACCCTATGAGGATTTGCACATGCATTCAAGTTTGAGATGCTAATAACTTTGATACTTTACTTAGAGTTTCAGAGCTTATAAACTCTTAACAATTATTTTATATACATTATCTGGAGAATATAACAAAACATGTGAACAAAGCAATGAATAAGATGAGAGGAGATAAGTTATACCTTTCAAAAATTGTATCCACCAAGGAGATTTACTGTTGTTTTATAAATACAGAACAAGTAAGGCTTTCCCTCATTGAGCACAGTTCAAAATTCCAATTGTTAAAAAAAAATGTATGGATGGTCAAATAAAGAAATTTGGTGATCTCTGTCCTAGGCATAGCAACCCACTTGGTAAGATGAAAGGAAAAAAAAAGATACACTAATCCCATCTATCAAATTGGTAAATATAAATATTAAAATATTAAAATATTGAGAAATAATATGCATACAATAAAGGACAAAAATGGTAAATGTAATATTGAATAAATTTTCACACACACACACACACACACAGTCTAACCAAACTTCTAATATTCTAGAATTCTTTCTCATTCCCCTTTCCAGTCAACCTCTCTTGAGAATGTTTTAAAGGTAAATACTAAGTACTTGTTTGACATGCACTTTTCATACATCATTAATAGAAGTGTAATTAGTGGAAGCTTTCAATAAAGCAACTTTTTAATATTTTTGAGAGTGTTAATTATGCACAAACCCATTACTAAGTAATTAAGCTTCTTGGAATCTATCCTAAACAAATAATCGGAGATGCAATAAAACGTATACATATAAGGATGCCTAGTACTACAAAAACAGTATCAAAAATTAGAAATAGTCTAAGTATACATCATGAGGGAATGCTTTGATTGAAATATATTCACTTGGCCGGGTGCAGTGGCTCACACCTGTAATCCCAGCGCTTTGGGAGGCCAAAACAGGCGGATCACTTGAGGTCAGGAGTTTGAGACCAGCCTTGCCAACATGGTGAAACCCATCTCTACTAAAAATATAAAAATTAGCCAGGTATGGAGGCATGCACCTGTAATCCCAGCTGCTTAGGAGGCTGAGACAGGAGAATCACTTGAGCCCGGGAGGTGGAGGTTGCAGTGAGCCAAGATTGCATCACTACACTCCAGTCTGGGCAACAGAGCAAGACTCCATCTCAAAAATATATATATATACACACATACATATATATATGTATTTCCACTTGATGAAATAGTTTGCAGACATTAAAAATTAGGCTTTTGCTGAAAACAAGCAATGAAGAAAGGACTCCCTATTCAATAAATGGTATTGGAATAACTGGCTAGCCATATGCAGAACATTGAAACTGGATCCCTTCCTTATACCATATGCAAAAACTAAGATGGATTAAAGACTTAAATGTAAAACCCAAAACTATAAAAACCCTGGAAGACAACCTAGGCAATACCATTCTGGACATAGGAATGGGCGAAGATTTCATGACAAAGATGCCAAAAGCAATTACAATGAAAACAAAAATTGACCAACATGATTAATTAAACTAAAGAGCTTCTGCAGAACAAAAGAAACTATCAAGAGAGCAAACAGTGACCTACAAAATGGAAGAAAATATTTGCATACTATGCATCTGACAAAGGTCTAATATCCAGCTTCTATAAGGAACTTAAACAAATTTACAGAAAAAAAAACAACCCCATTAAAAACTGGGCAAAGGACACAAATAGGCACTATTCAAAAGAAGACATGCATATGGCCAATAAGCATATGAAAAAAGCTCAACATCGCTAATCATTAGAGAAATGCAAATCAGAATGATATGAGATACCATCTTACCCCAGTCAGAATGGCTATTATTAAGAAGTAAAAAAATAACAGATGCTGGCGAGATTGCAGAGAAAAAGGAACATTTATAAACTGTTGGTGGGAATGTACATTAGTTCAGCCATTATGGAAAGCAGTGTGGCAATTTCTTAAAGACCTAAAAACAGAACTACCTACCATTCAACCCAGCAATCCCATTACCAAGTATATACCCAAAGGAATATAAATGGTTCTATCATAAAGACACATGCATGCATATGTTCACTGAAGCACTATTTATAATAGCAAAGACATGGAATCAATCTAAATGCCCATCAATGGTAAACTGGATAAAGAAAATGTCATACATATACATTGTGGAATACTATGCAGCTATGACAAAATAGCAAGACCATGTCCTTTTCAAGAACATGGGTGGAGTTGGAGGTCATTGTCCTTAAAAAGCTAACACAGAAACAGAAACCCAAATACTGCATGTTCTCACTTAAGTGGGAGCTAAATGATGAGAACATATGGACACATAGAGAAAAAAAACAAATGCTGGGGCCTACTTGAGGCCAGAAGGTGGGCGAAGGGAGAGGATCAGAAAAAATAACTATTGGGCACTAGTCTTAATACCTGGGTAACAAAATAATCTGTACAACAAACCCCCATAATACAAGTTTATGTATATAACAAACTTGCACATGTATCCCTGAACTTAAAATAAAAAGATATGAAAAATTAGGCTTTTGAAAAATTTATGACATGAAAAAAACTCATTATGATTAGGTATTAATAAATAATGATGAAATAAAATGGTAAATTGAATGTGATCCTAATTTTGAAAAACATTATTTTTCACAGAAAAATGTACTATCTTGGTATTATCTTAAATTATGACGTTATAGATGACTTTAATTTTGTTATTTTGTTTATTTTTTCAAAAGTTTTATAATCAGAAGAAAACAGTTTTTTTAAAAAAAGCAAGGAAGGAAAAAGTAAATGAATCACCATTGGTTCAGTTACTTTGTTAATGAAATAAAAGCCTCTCCATGGTTGACTGCAATTTCCATACAATTTACTCTGGATACTAAAATAAAGAAAACAACAAAATACAGAAGAGATCAAAAGTCAAATGGGTACTTCTATGAAGAATCTCATGACACACCTTTTTTTTTTTTAATAGACAGTTCATAAAGGCTCATCACTGTGATGTTTTGTCAAAAGGAAAAGACCATGAAAGTTGCTTAAATTCTATACTATTTCTTCCATGGAAAGAGAGTGAGGAGATAAAAGAAAAAGCCGAATCCTCTATAACAACTCATTTTTATCTTCTTTCTGGAGTTCATAGGAGATGTCAAAATTAATCCAATCTGGGATCTTCTGGAGGGAACCCAAAATCCTTCTAACACCCACATAACATGATTACATGCATAAGCAAACATCTAACCTGCTCTTTAATAGTTTTAAGCTTCTTATCAAAGAGCAAAATATGAGACTAGAAACTTTGTATTCCCTGGTGGACCTTGAAACAACTCTCTGCTTCATTTTTGCTGGAAGTTAAAGGGGCAAAAAATTAATTTACCAAACTCTGTACAACACAATCCATATGGATGGAACAAGATTTTAGAGTTTAATTGATATTTATTTTTATGTCACCCTTTAATGTTTTCTATTCTCTCTGTGTACAGAATATATCAGCACAATGGTACATCTATATAACTCTCTCTCTCTCTATATATATATATATATACACACACACACACACACATTGGGGTGTGTATACTTGCATTTTGTTTAAATGATGGGGGTACATAAAAAACAAATTGGAAACCATCAGTCTAGACCAGAGTATCTCAGCCTCAGCCTTCAACTGTGAAACATGTTGCAATTAATATTTTATTGAAAATAGGAAAACACTGTATCAGTTTAGGATCTTAAACAATCAGAGCAGATCCAAGATTATCCCTTTAATGGAATCACTGTCACTTCTTACATAGTTTATATGCTTTCTTCAGTGGAAAAGATAAGCATACATCTTGCCCAATTTTCTCCAAAGCCCCAAATAAGACCTCACTATTGAGGTACTATTAATAATTAAGAAAATTGAAAATCATTGTAACGCATTATAGTTTCTCATTTCTTTTAAATGAGAAATGTAGATAGATGTATAACAGGAATAAAGGAACAGGCAAAAGATACATAAGTGGTTAATTAACAAGAGTGAATAACAACACATATCATTACTAAACCAAAGCAATAATATGAATGAAATTTGCGTTAATGCTAATTATACTAATGCTATTACCTAAAAATTCAACAGATGGAACATTAAAATAATTAAATAAGTTTTGCCTAAACTTATTCTTCAATCATAATACTCCCTTGCCTGATTAATATACCTGTGGAGAAATGTACTGAAAAGCAACTAGTCATGATTTTTAGGGTTTAAAAATTAGACTGGTCCTGTGTTTTACCATGTTTTTGTAGTTTTTGAAATTCTAAATGACTGACAGATATGATGGATAAAATGCTTTTATGAACACCAACTCAAGAGAAAAGATCTGGGGTACTATTACTTTTTTCTATAAAACATTTCTAGATTTTTTCAGTATCTGGATAGATCATGAAAGAGTGTCATGATTGTGGCATCATCCATCATTTGCATTGTAGGAGGAAAAAGACAAGAATCTCAGGCCTATTTTTCAGTCCCATTTGAAGAGGTAATTTCTCCATCAGTATTCAGGAAATCCAGACTGCTTCTCCAGCTCTAGGTAGTTTACGTGGACTAGAATTACACAGGTGCTGATGGTGTCAGGATCTAGAGAGGCCCAGAGGTCAAGAATGGAAAGGGAGGCCAGGAGTGGTGGCTTACGCCTGTAATCGCAGCACTTTGGGAGGCTGAGGAGGGCTGATCACTTGAGGTCAGGCATTCGAGACCAGCCTGGCCAACATGGTGAAACCCTATCTTTTCTAAACATACAAAAGTAGCAGGCATGGTGGTGTGCACCTGTAATCCCAGTTACTTGGGAGGCTGAGGCACGAGAATTGCTTGAACCTGGGAGGCAGAGGTTGCAGTGAGCTGAGATCATGCCACTGCACTCCAGCCTGAGTGATGGAGCAAGACTCTGTCAAAAAAACTCAAAAAAAAAAAAAAAAAAAAAAAAAGAGGAAAGGGAGAACTGTGCAATCAGGGACAGACTATATCCACCGATAGATCAATGTGTTGACATTATTCAAAGCTTATTCAAAGACAGACTGGCAATTTGTCAGAATAGCATCCTAAGTCAACACTTCCAGCTACTCATGGTCTACCTTAGCCATTAATGGGATCACAAAACATGGTATTAAGGCGAGAGATCATTTCATTCCATTTAGATCTCACAGTGGTTTTGCCAAACCTAGAAAATAGTATGTGTCAGAAAGGCAAAAATCAAGAACCAGAGGAAAAAAATCAATCTAAATAAAATCAAACCCACCAACCAAACAACAACAAAACAAATAACAGGAGCTTTCTAGTCTTTGTACTCAAAATGGTGAGCAGACGTTCCTCAGATCCGCTGAGAAATGGCCTGAAGTTGTAGTAATGGGAATTTAGACAGATCATAAATTTGGTACAGATGGAATGGAGAACCCAGGGGGTTAAAAGTCTCATCATAAATAGGAAAGCAGAGGTAATGGGTTGAGGAAGGTGGGTGAAGACATTTTCAGAGGAGACATTTAGTTAACATGGGAATGGGTTATTGATGGAGATTGTTCAGAGAACATTTGCTCTTAGCAGACATTAAAATAAGATGGACTCTCACCTCTCCGGAGCAGCATAAATAAATTCTTAGGTCTCTCAAGATTTTGCAACTCTAGGATTATCTGTAGGGTGTAATTAAATATTAGTACCAGAGTTTTTTTAATGAACGTCATGAAATGGACATCTCTCAGAAGTAGGTCTTCTTGGTCAAGATAAACCCTATTTTCCTGTCCTTAGCAGGACCACATATGGACAGATTACCTAAGATTTGTGATTTTGGGGACAATGAGAAAAGCTCCTCATCTTTGGGAATTTAAGCAATGCTCCTCAACAATGGCTGCATATGGTAATCACCTGAAAAGCTTGAAAAAAAAAAAATGGATGCTGCAAGACTTATACACTGAAAACTATAAAACATCACTAAGAGAAAATAAAAAAGGCCTAAATAAATGGAAACATGTCATGTTAATGAATTGGAAGGCTTAGTATTGTTAAAATGGCAATACTCTCCAAACTGATTCAGCACAATTCTGTACAAATCCAGGCTGGCTTTTTGTTGTTGTTGTTAGAAATTGAAAACCTGATCCTAAAATTTATAGGAAAATGCAGGGACCCAGAATAATCAAAATAATCTTGAAAAAGAACAACAGGTCGGGCGCAGTGTCTCATGCCTGTAATCCCAGCACTTTGGAAGACCGTGGCGGGTGGATCATCGGAGGTCGGGAGTTCAAGACCAGCCTGACCAACATGGTAAAACCCCTTCTCTACTAAAAATACAAAAATTAGTGAGGTATGGTGGCATGTGGCTGTAATCCCAGCTACTTAGGAGGCTGAGGCAGGACAATCACTTGAACTTGGGAGTTGGAGGTTGCAGTGAGCTGAGATCACACTAGCCTGGGAGACAGGGTGAGACTCCTCTCAAAAAAAAAAAAAAGCAAAGTCATAAGTCTCACACTTCTCAATTTGGAGCTTACTACAAAGCTACAATACTCTAAACTGTGTGGTACTGGCATAAGGATAGAGATAGATCAATGGAATAGAATCAAGAGGCCAGAAATAAGCCCATGTGTCTATTTGGCCAACTGATTTTTGACAAGACTCCTGAGACAATTCAATAGGGAACGAATAGCCTTTTTCGCAAATAGTAGTGGAGCAATTAGATAATCCATGTGCAAAAGAATAAAATTGGACCCTGACCTCATACCATATATAAAAATTATCCCAAAATACACCAAAGACATAAATGTAAGTGGTAAAACTATAAAACTGTTAAAAAGAAAACATAACAAGATTCTATGAAATTTTAAAAAATCTATGAAAAAATATTGATGCCTAGTCTCCACTGAGATCAATCAAATTTAGATGTCTAGGAATGAGGGTTGGGCATTTAAATTTTTCATCGCTTCCTGGTGATTTTGAAACACCATGGGCTTGCAACAAACCATCAGCTTGTTTTGATTGTGTATTTGTTGGCAGAGATTAACATGATTTTTGACTCCTATTACACTAGTAGTTAATTTTGACTGGGGACAGACAGCAAGAAAAGGACTTCAGCAATCCTAGCAAAAAACAGACTTCACCAGTACCATAAATAGAAGAACATGTTAATTGCTACATTATATTCTAATGTGTGTGCGTGTTTTTTTTTTTTTTTTTTGAGACGGAATCTCGCTCTGTCGCCCAGGCTGGAGTGCAGTGGCAGGATCTCGGCTCATTGCAACCTCCGCCTCCTGGGTTCATGCCATTCTCCTGCCTTAGCCTCCTGAGTAGCTGGGACCACAGGCGCCTGCCACCATGCCTGGCTGATTTTTTGTATTTTTCGTAGAGACAGGGTTTCACCATGTTAGCCACGATGGTCTCGATCTCCCAACCTTGTGATCCACCCGCCTCGGCCTCCCAAAGTGCTAGGATTACAGGCATGAGCCACCGCGCCTGGCCATTCTAATGTACTTTTTACAAACAAGTTTTCCCTAGAGCTGTTCAGTTAGCGTGTTCCCTGATATTCTCCGCGTTCCCTCATATTCTCCATATCGTAAGGTTTTTCAAAGGATGTAACATTAATGTAACATTATCCTTAATGACAGTGTCAGTATAACAATCTGCAAGGCCCTTCTTTTAAAGTTTACTCCTGCTTCAAAGTTCCCCCTGGTATACCATGGTAGACCCTAGCTGTCACCCCTAGCTCTTTGGACCCAGGAGTAAGATGCAGCCTTCAGACCCTAAGTGGTCCAAATGGTGAGGTGGGAGTACTTTAGAGTAGAGCCCAAACTGTTTACTTAAGTGAAGGCAAGAACTACAACTGTCCAGTGGTTTTAAATTTTACTTTATCATTTGTTTAATATTCCCACTTAATTCCAAAAGGGAAGTTGAAGCAATCTATTTCATTGTCTAAGAAAGTAGATTTAGGCTCAGAGGAGGCGTGATAAGCAAAATATTAGGTTTCCAGCATGGTTCCTTATGCAGAGAGGCTTGAGCCTAATAATTCCCCCTTAACCTGGATATTATATATCATTTTGGAAAATGATTGCTTTTTACAGGGTCTAATCCTATGATGAGAAGCAGCAGGGACAAAGCCATGCAGAAGATACAAATATAATTGCAAAGTTCTTGTGCACTGGGAAACACCTTTTTTCCTGATAAAATGCCAGAATCATACACACATATGTTTTTTGTTAGAAAAGTTTTGTATATTTAAATGATAACCTTTCTGAAACATGTAAGTCTCTAAATAATGGGTTTCAAATGTTTAATCTGTTGTTAATAAGCATAGTGAATGAGATGCAAAACATACTCCTGGGGCGTGTTAGAGTTACACAAAATAACTCTACCTTTAACTTTACTACTTTTTATTCCATATAAAAAAGCATTTTAAAATTGAAGTGAGTAAAAGTAATGTTATTTATTAATACTTGAATCTAGGTGGTAGGTATAATACTGTTGGTCATTGTACTAGTCTTTGCTAATGCTGAATTATATAGTTATATGAATAATGTGGGGGTAGATTCAATGGAAATGCAATTAGTATAAACTATTGAGGTAGTTTCAATATTGGGATGATATTGCATCTGTTGAATCTAAAATTACCCTAATAATAACATCAACTTAAACAAACATTTTACTACAGACTTCTGGCCTAGTCGTGATGGAGTAACTAGTACCAGACATCCCTCCACTCTCAACAACCACAAAACCACACACAATGTATAAAATAACTATGATAAGACACTGGACGGCATTCAAGGAGGACTGTGATTCCTTAAAGAAGGGAAATAGGTAAGCTATACATAAAAAATGGCTTCACTATAAATTATCTCAAACATTTAAGGAAAAAATAATTCTACAACACTCATTTTAGAAACACTTAAAAGCTTAAAAAAAAAGGGGGTAAAGCAATTCTGAAAAAGCACACACACACACACACAAAAACAAAATCAAAAGGCAAAAACCAAAGTTGGAGGATGTATACTATTATTAATTTCAAAATTGCTATAATGCCATGGTAATCAGGACAATGTGATATTGACATAAAGACAACCAAATAGATCACTGGATAGGAATGCAATATAAGAATAGTCCCATATATATTGATTTTTGACAAAGGTACCAAAGAAACTAAAAGGGGAAGGAAACACTTTCATCAAACGGTGTTGGAACAAGCTATCTATGCAGAAGAAAAAAAAAAAAACTTGAAATTCATCCCTCACACTAAACACAAAAATTGATTTGAGATGAATCATATTGCTAAACATGAAAGCTAAAACCATGAAGCTTCTAGAAAAAAAAACACAGGAGGTTATTTTTACAACTTACAGGTATGCAAATATTTCTTTTTCAGGACACACGAAGCACTAATTGTACAAGAAACAAATTGAAGAAATGAACTTTCATCAACATTTAAAACTTCTGTTCATCAAAAGACACTGTTAAAAATTGAATAAGCAAGCTACAGATGGGAAAAAATATTCTCAACATATACATTTGACAAAGGACTTGTATCCAGAATAAAAAATAGCTCCTGTGACTCCATAATAAAAAAGACAAACAACCTAATTTTTAAAAAGCCATCAAGGAGATTTCTGCTTCCAGAAAAATTGAGTAGACATACTTTTCTCTTATTCTTTCTGCCAAGGACAGCTAAAAAAACCCTGTACATTGTATATGAAACAAAGAAAAGAAGACTCTGAAAGGTGGAAAGAAGGCAGACCAGCAGTTGACCTCAGGATCAGAGGAACAAGAGGGTGAGCTCCCTGGGCCTTCTTTTTGCTTCATATACATATATCCCAGACTAGTTGCTTGAGAAGCCAGCAACCTGGAAATATCAATGAACACACACACACACACACAAACACACACACACACAATCACCTAGAAAAAGCCTGTTCACTCTTGCCAAAGGATCAGAAAGGGACAGCCTAGGGAGACAGAAAACTATTAGACAATAATGACTCTACTCCAGCTAAACACCGCAGAAAAATCTGTGACCTCACCCCCATCCCTGCCTGCTAAGACCAACTGGGGACCCTACACTTGTGAGGTTATAATGAGGCACCCTATGCATCCTCCCTTCCTGCTTTCCCGCTTAAGGTGGTGTCAGAAATCAGAGAGCTGGAAAAAAAGTCCTGGCTTCACTTGACTGTCTGATTTGAGTTGTTCAACCTTTTAAAAAAACCTTCTATGAATTAATGAATCACTATTTTAGCGTAAATAACTGTAACTAGATTTAACTGAGAGCTCTAATTCAACTTGAAACTCTTTTTTCTAAGATCTAAACTCTATGTACTCTCTTATCTCAACTTTCTATCCTTCCATGCTTCTGACTACTTGATTCTTGTCTTGTCTTTAATTGCATCAGCCATGCTTGCCCCACTTCCTGTAGTGCCCAATCTGTATCCTATACTGCATCTCCTCAGTGATGCTTTTTGTTTGAATGACTTTTATTGAGCTATAATTTGCCTGCATTATTCAGCCCCTTAAAATGTTTAATTTGTTCAAATGTCTTATCATTAAAATTGATAGGTAAGCAAGGTGAGGGATATGTATATATATATATATATAAAATATGTATATATACATACATATACATATACTTTTTTTTTTTTTTGAGACGGAGTCTTGCTCTGTTGCCCGGGCTGGAGTGCAGTGGCATGATCTTGGCTCACTGCAACCTCTGCCTCCCGGGTTCACGCAATTCTCCCTGCTTCAGCCTCCCGAGTAGCTGGGATTACAGGCACCTGCCACCATGCCCGGCTAATTTTTGTATTTTTTAGTAGAGATGGAGTTTTGCCATGTTGGCCAGGCTGGTCTTGAACTCCTGACCTCAGGCGATCTGCCCACCTCGGCCTCCCAAAGTGCTGGGATTACAGGCGTGAGCCACTGCGCTCGTCCGGTGAGGGATATCCTAATTGGCTTTGTTTAATCATTCCACATTGTATACATACATCAAAACATCATATTGTACTCTGTAAGTGTATACAATTATGATTTGTCAATCAAAAGTAATATTAGTAATACATTTTTTTAAAATGTAAAAAGCCAAACACAACAAAATATACAATTTGATGAGTTCTAAGGCGTGCAAATACAAGTGAAACTATACCTACAAACAATATATGAATATTTTCATCACCCTCAAAAGTAACATGTTGCCTGTCATCACTCCATCCCACCCTCCACCCTCAGCCCCAAGCTTTTTGTGACTGTATTTGCATTCTTACTATAGTTTGTATTTACATTTTTATGTCTGGCTTCTTTTACTTGTCAGGATGATTTTGCATGTATGTTGCATTTATCAGTAGTTTGTCTCCTTTTCATTGCTAAGTAGCATTCCATTGTACAGCTACACAGTACATTTTGTTTATCCACTCACGAAGTGAAAAGCATTTGGGCTGTTTCCAGTTTGGGTGATTGTGAATAAAGCTGCAATGAACACTCATGTATTTAAAAATGATGGCATAGAAGAATATTTCGTGATAGGGAAAGATGTTCATGACCAATTGAATTGTTAAATGAAAAAAGTTACAAAATGAATCCTTTTTTGTAATAAACATATTTGCATAAATAAGTAAATACACAGAAAAAAATCCAAGACGTTAATGAGGGTTATTGCTGGGCGTTGAGATTATATGATTTTTAAGTTAAAAAACGAAGTGGGCAAAATAGTTGAACAGGCACTTCACAAAGGGAGATGTGCCAATAAGCACATGAAAAAGCACTCAACATCACTAGGCATCAAGGAAATGAAAATTAGAGCACAATGAGATACCACTACTCATAGCAACAAATATGGGCAAGGATGTGGAGCGATGAGCACACTCATCCATTACTGGTGGGGATGTAGAATTACGCAAGCACTTTGAAAATTGGTTTAGCAGTTTTTCATAAAGTTAAACATGTACCTACTCTATAACCTGGCAAATGCACTTCTAGGTATTTAGTCAGGAGAAATGAAAACATCTGGACACAGATAAGACTTGTACATGAATGTCCATAGCAGCTTTATTCATAATACTGAATACTCCAGGAAGAAAATCCGATTTCAAGAAACTATTCTTTTCTCTTTTCCCAGCCTCGGCCTCAACAAAACAAACAACCCAAATGTCCATCAGCAGGAGAATGAATAAACAACATGGTATTTACATACAGCAGAGTTCTGCTCAGCGATAACAAAAACACAATAGCTCCTGATACATACGACACATGGATGGGCCTCAATATTGCTATACTGAGTGAAAGGAAGTCAGGCACAAAAGGGTACATACTGTAAGATTCCATTTATATGAAGTTCTGAAACAGGCAAATGCATTCTATTGCAAAAGCAATCAGGACAGTGGTTTCTAGTGGGGCAGGGAGTGGACAGAGATTGACTGGAATGGCACGATGAAAACTGTGGGAGTTATGGCAATATTCTATATCTTAATGGGGCGTGGGTTAAACAGACATATGTAACTGTTGAAACTCGTCCAACCATATATTTAAGACCTGTCACTTCACTACATAAAATTATACTTCAATAAAAATAAGGAAAATTAAAAAGAAACAAAATCAAAATATTTTTATTATGAAAGTTTTCGAACATACAAAAAAGTAGAACGTATACTGTACTGAGCACTCAGTCATATCTGAGTAATCACTTGCTACCTTCAGTTATTGGTAATAAATTGCTTAAGACATATGTCACAACAGTTCCCTACATGTTTGTGAGCCAAGAATGATTGAATGTTCACTTTCTAATGAAAGGCCTTTCTTCTCCCCTTGACAGGTCTCATGATTTGGTAGTATTTTCTTGCCTTCTCAGGGTTTTCAATGGAATATCAGAATTTGACTCACTGAGACCTATTGAATAAACTTGGTCATTTTCAAATATCAGCAGGGCGTCATCTTTTAGAGTTTTTCCACTAGTAAACATGCCTTTTAGAAGAAAATATCCAGGATTTATTTATTTACTCTAAAATAATCTCAATATTTTTGCTATTTCACCAAGCAAAGAATTACAGCAGTAGTTTATACTAATACTTCATGTTTTAGAAGATAGATTAATGGAGGGAATGAGGCAGATTTGGGTTAGAATACTGTTTTTACCAATCATTTTCTATGTGACCCTGAATAAGTTTCTTTTCTTTTTCTTTCTTTCTTTTTTTTTTTTTTTTTTTTTTTTGAGACAGAGTGATTTCACTCTTGTTGCCTAGGCTGGAGTGCAATGGTGCAATCCCAGCTCACTGCAACCTCCGCCTTCCTGGTTCAAGTGATTCTCCTGCCTCAACCTCCCAAGTAGCTGGGATTACAGGCATGAGCCACCATGGCCGGCTAATTTTGTATTTTTAGTAGAGATGGGGTTTCTCCATGTTGGTCACGCTGCTCTTGAACTCCCAATCTCAGGTGATCCACCCGCCTCGGCCTCCCAAAGTGCTGATGTGTCCAGAATTGGTTCCTTCTGGTGGGTTCCTGGTCTCGCTGACTTCAAGAATGAAGCCACGGACCCTCGCGGTGAGTGTTACAGTTCTTAAAGATGGTGTGTCTGGAATGTGTTCCTTCAGATGTTCAGATGTGTCTGGAGTTTCTTCCTTCTGGTGAGTTCCTGACTTCAGGAGTGAAGCAGCATACCTTCGCAGTGAGTGGTACAGCTCTTAAAGGTGGTGCCTGTCCAGAGTTGTTCCTTCCTCCTGGTGGGTTCGTGGTCTCGCTGACTTCAGCAGTGAAGCTGGAGACCTTCGCAGTGAGTGTTACAGCTCTTAAAGGTAGTGTGGACCCAAAGAATGAACAGCAGCATGATTTATTGTAAAGACCAAAAGAACCAACCTTCCACAGTCTGGAAGGGGACCCCACTGGCTTGCCACTGCTGGCTCAGGTGGCCGGCTTTTATTCCTTTATTTGGCCCCACCCATGTCCTGCCAAATGGTCCATTTTACAGAGCGCTGATTGGTCCATTTTATGCAGTGCTGATTGGTCCGTTTTTACAGAGTGCTGACTGGTGGGTTTATAATCCTCTAGCTAGACAGAGAAGTTCTCCAAGTCCCTACCCCACCCAGAAGCCCAGCTGGCTTCACCTGTCACTGGGACTACAGGCGTAAGCAACTGTGCTTGGCCATGAGTAAGTTTCTTAATCTTTCTGACTCTCAGTTTCCACACTGATAGGCATAAGAATACCTATCTCAAAGTGTCATAGTAAGGATTAAATACTGTCTGTGAAAATGTCTCATGTCTGTAATCCCAGCACTTTGGGAGGCCAAGTCTGGAGCATCCTTTGAGGCCAGGAGTTAGAGAGCAGCGTGGGTAACATAGGATGATCCTGTCTCTACCAAGAAAAAAAAAAAATTAACTGGGCGTGGTGGTCCACCTGTAGTCCCAGCTGCATGGGAGGCTGAGGCAGGAGGATCACTTGAGCCTAGGAGTTGTAAGATGCAATGAGCTATGATTGCACCACAGCACTCCGGCCTGGGTGACAGAGGGAGACCCTGTCTCAGGAAACAAAAATCAAACAAACAAGAAACAGAAAAAAAGAAAATGTCTTGGCATATGCCAGGAACTTAGTAAATATTACTACCTTCTCTTAACTCCTTAATAGAAGGTAAGAATGAAGAACATTCTTTCCTCTGTATTTCAGAAGTAGGTACATTCTTTGGGGGGATTTATACAAGTCCAATTTGAACTCTTTACAGGTGAGGTTGGGAAGGATGGGTCAAGGTAGGTGGGGATGGGTGAGGGGTGAGATATCCTTACTTTTTATCTCCCTAGAACATCATGAATATTTTATAACTACTAATAATGAAAATATTGTTTGTACTCTCTATTTTTCTCTGTGAAAGAGTGTTTGGAAAGTCATTTCTTGTTGTTGTTATGTTTGGTTTCTAGTGCTCCTTGGGAAGCATTGATCTTGGATTTGGCTGCTCTGTGGGAGACCAGTGTTCCTCTTAGCTGATGGTGGAGACTCACGTCAGTGCAGGCTGCAGCGATGACTCTCAAACTGTGAACAATGCTCCCCAGTATGTGCTTGGGAGGGCCGGCATACGGAGACCTCGCGGAGAGCCAAACACGGGCTCTCTGCACTTCCTTCAGTTTTGTTTAAATACAGAATCCGGTTTGCCTTTGTCACCCCCTGCAGCACCACCAGGCTTCATTCACTGTGAAGCCTTGCCAGATCTCTGTAATAAATTACCTGGGAGGCCAAGGCGGGAAAAGAGCAAAGAACAAGGTAAAGCACTTTGAAATCTGACTTTCTCCCTGGAGTGTTCAGTGTCACCTATTCAGAAGGAGCAGGGTTGTGCTAAGGTGTGTGCTGGGAGCTTTGTAGGCTAAAGTTTGTAGGAAAAGTTTGCTTCATTTCAGTCATCACTTACAAATGTTTTCTATTAAGTGTTTAAGATTTCCAAACATTAAAAAAAAAAACCAAAAAACAAAAAACACAGGTTCAGAGTATTTTTTAGAAGGCATTGGTCAATTATACAGCTTACATTTCACTAAATCTTTACAACAATTTTGCAAGGTAGGTAATACTAGTGTCCCTCATTTTATACCGAGGAAACTGAGGCTCAAAGAAACTCAGTGCTTATCTGATATCATACAGACAGTAAGGAATAAAACCAAATCCTCAACCCTGGCTTCCTGGCTCCATTTCTTTTCCCAGCAGACTGACCATCAAGGCTGAACATCCCTTTCAGTTCTTTTGAGAACAGAACTAGTTGGCTAGATGCGAAGAAAACAAGCTTTGGAGTAATCTTCCCCCTGCACAGCCTGTGATATTGGGATCCAGTGAGTGACGGTGAGAAGTGGAGATGTGTGAACGAGACCTGAGATGTTGGACCTGAACATCACAGCAACCACTTGCAGAGCTAAGATTCAGGGCCAGCCATCCGTGAACTCTCCCGAGTTGGATCGTCTTTCACACATCTCCTTCCCGAGGTTACATCTCTTTTCCAGCCTGGGAGCAACCAATAAAGAGCAGAGAGCAAAGAAAAGCAGACACACAAATCATCTCTAGACTATGTCAAGGGTATCCCCAAAATGGGAAAGAAATTCTTGAATGTACACACAAAATATCACAATTTTTTTTTTTTTTTAAGATTAAAAACAGTGTCCCAGAAGTAAGGAGTAGAATGGTGGTTGCCAGGAGCTGAGGAGTTGGGGACATGGAGATGCTGGTCAAAGGGTACAAAATTTCAATATGCAGAATGAACAAGTTCTGGAGAGCTAATGTACAGCATGGCGACCATAGGTAATCATGTGGTATTGTGACATTTGCTGGGAGTAGGTTTCAAATGGTCTCACCACAAAAGGGAAAGTGGTAACCATGTGAGGTGATGTTTATGCTAATTAGCTTGATTGTGGTAGTCATTTCACAACATGTATGTACATCAAAACATCTCACTGTATACCTAAATATATACAATTTGATTTGTCAGTTATACATCAGTAAACCTGGAAAAATGTAATCAATTCTGCATAACAGATTGGGAAATTACATAGCCATATCTGATTATGAATTCAGCAAAGCTTTTAAATATGTTTTTATTTTACTACTCACAAGAGCACCTTGGTGCATTTGAAATTAAATTCTTCAATGTGGAGAAAACAAAACACTGTGTCCCACTGAGCACAAAGCTTGTTCAATATTTTTGTCAGCACAATGTATTTTTGTTAGCAATGTTGACCACTGAAATGATTTCCTTAGCAGATAATTTTCCAGTAAACCTCCCACATCATTGTGAACTTCCTGTTCCCAGCTGCTCTTCCTCTTCTTAAGCCCCTCATTATAGGCAGTAGGAGAGCTGATAATCAGCAGAAAATTAAGCTGGCAGGGTGTGTGCTTAAAGGCATCAGTTTCCAAGGGAAGGAAGTGTTCATTTTGTTTTGTTTTATTTTGTTTTTATGAAGAATTGCTTTTTACATGTGTTGTGCCTTTTGAACTTAAGCGTTATATTTTGACAATAGAGACTTGGTTTAGTGCAGTTCTCTGTAACTGGACAGTACTCAATACAAATTGTTGAATTGAATGTTTAACATATGCTTCTCTTTGACCAAATAAGGAATATTTTATGGGCCATTTTCCATTTTAGATGAGCTTATAGGAATAGGTACTCTTTGGAAATTGGGGAAATTAATTCTTAGGGACTGTAGTCAAAGTTTAAATTCTGGGTCTTTGAGCGATACTTTTAAAACAAGGGCCTTTGACCCTTTATTAAGTACAAAATAAGCACATAGCTAATGTAAATCTCTTAAATCAGTGGTTGTCAGGCTTGGCTGCACAGTGGAATAACCTCAAGTGGGATGTGTGGAAGAATTTTTTAAAAATACTGCTTCCGGGGCCTCAGACTCAGAAATCCTTGTGTAATTGGTCTAACCTACAGCCTGCCTTCAGGGTTTTTAAAAGCTTCCCAGGAGATGCTAATGGATAGTCAAAACTGACAACCATTGTCTTTAATGAATGAACACATTTAATCAGCATGTACTAAGTACTAGGCACTGATGCTAGGCTGTTTCTGTTATCTTTCATTAATGTGGAAATTGGCACTCATAGAAGTTGATTTGTTTACCGTCACAGAGCAGAAAACTGTTGAAGATGGAAAGCAAACAGCAACAACAAAACCTAACAGTCCTATGGCCTCCCCACACTCTTTGCCATTTACATCATAGTAGTTAAAAAATACACTGGTGACCGCAGAAGCCAATGTATCAACCTTTAAAATGAAGAAACAATGAAATGGAAACCAACTTTGTTGAAGATTAGGACGGTCCTTGGGAGGGTATGTGATATAAGTTTTAAACTCCGTGTAAAAATAAAACCTGAGTGGAAAGCCTGTTGGATATATGTCTACTTCTGCCACATTCTATTTTTCAAAACCCAGCAATATCTTCTACCGAAATGGAAATTGTAGACTAATGTTAACAAGGGCCCAATGTCAGCCCTCACTGAATTGGGCACCAGAGATGTGTTTAGCCACTGAGAAGTGGGGCCTGGGTAACCACCACAGAGAAAACGGGCTGAGCTGTCCACACAGTGCAACTCACAAGGCACACAATGGCAAAGTCAGTTCATCCAATGGCCCTGTTGTAAACTGATAGGCTACAGCACTGAGATTGTGTATTGGTTACAGATATCCAAGCTGCTTTGAAATCCAGGGAGCAGCTAATCAGTTAAAAAGCATTGAGCTGAGAAAAAACAAAACTTCAACCATACTCATTGAGTACTGTGACTGTGATGGAGAAGCCCAGCGCCTGCCTGAAGGTGGTTTGTGACATTAATGTGTGTGCGTGCCGTGTAGGTTTGGCCTGAATAATCCCTTATTCACAGCACTATGCTTCAGGTGTCCCGTCAATGCTTCCTTCTTCTCTCTAAATTCTCCTCCCTCAAGGTCTTGCCTCCATCCTCAAACACTGTTGGTCCATCTGCTGATAAACGTATGGCATAAGCAGGCCTCGTAGACATTTTTAGACCCTATCTGGAGCAGTGAGAACTGCCTGTTTCAGAAAAAGGTAGAGACAAAGGCAGATGGAGAAAGGGAGGCAGACACAAAGAATGAAAGTGCCAAGTAAAGAAGGCGACAGGCGGGTTCTTGGAGACTGAGGTAGAGAAGCACAGACAGGATAAGACAGAGGAAAAATAAGGCAGAGACAGGGAGAACCCCAGAAAGAGAGAGAAGAGAAAGAAACAGAGACAGAAACTCTTGAGAGAGCTGGGCAGACAGTTATGACAGCTTCAGTCAGTCAGTAATGGAGGGAGAGAGGAAGAGAGAGAGGTAGTGAAGGAAGTCAGATAGGAGACAGGGGTAGTCAAAGAGAGACACATTCTGAGCAGAGGCAGACAGGGTGAAAGGGAGATGGAAGTCAGCAGAGAGCTAATGCCAGACGGGAGTATGGAAACTTTTATGTGCATTTCTCCTAGAGAAATGAGAAACGGGACTGGTTTGCCAGGAGAGACAGCCTTTCCAGTCAGGGCTCTTGAAGTGTATGATTATAGTCATCCTAAATGGAAACGGGATTCCTTCCTCCCCAAGTCCATTCCTGCTCCATCTGGAGGGCAGTCTGGTGAATGTGGTTTTCTATGCCGGCATTCTGGGCCATAGGAGGGCCTCACAGAACTGCAGAATGTTGGAACTGAGATCTGCTGGTAGATGTGTGTTGTTTCTTGGCCAGTCCCTCTTCACTTACCCTGTTTCCAGGAACGGCCTCCAATGTTTGTGGGGGATCCACCCTTCCCCACTTTCCATCCCTGTGGTTTTTGTGGAGTTGACAGTCCCTCCCTACCACCCCGCATTCCAGGGATCGTTTTCAACCCAGGACTGGCATATGATCCACCGTGTCAGTTTCTACTGTGGTCAGTGATTGGTTCAGGGATAGGGACATAACTCAAGGGAGGCAAATCACAGCTAATCAGTCTCATTTTGGAGGGTTTGTTTGGGCTTCTGGGTTTGCCTTCAAATCCACATTTGAACCATGGAGACATGTTGGCTGGCACTGGGGCTGCCATCTTGCCGCCATGCATGGTCTGAAATGAAGCCAAACACACGGAGCAGCAGAGAGTAAAATAAATAATAACTTGGTTCATGTGGCCTCTTTGGAACACTGTTCAAGCTGTTTCTAAAGTTAGAACTATCTCTAGATTTTATTTGCAAAAGCCAATAGAGTAACTTTTTGCTTCACAGTTTAAACCAGTTTCAGTTGGATTTTCTGTCACTTGCAACTAAATCCTAATTGATGTAACATCTTAGATACCATATATCACCACATTTTATAGAAACTGAGTTTAACTCATCTAAGACTATGGCTAGTTAGTGGCAGGATATGAACTAGGTTTTTTTCTACTATATACTCCCTTAAACCCACTCTTTCATTCTCTCCAGTTTATTTTATTTTTAAATTAAGATATAGGGCTCATTTCAAATATATATTTTTACTCCAGTGACTTCATACGTTCTAGAAACGCTAGCTCTAAGCAAAATTGTCACCTGATACGGTTTGGCTGTGTCCCCACCCAAATCTCATCTTGAATTGTGGCTCCCACAATTCCCATGTGTTGTAGGAGAGACCTACATGGGGTGGGTCTTTCCCATGCTGTTCTCATGATAGTGAATATGTCTCATGAGATCTGATGGTTTTATAAAGGGGAGTTTCCCTGCATAAACTCTCTTCTCTTGTCTGCTACCATGTGAGACGTGCCTTTCACTTTCCACCATGATTGTGAGGCCTCCCTAGCCACGTGGAACTGTGAGTCCACTAAACCTCTTTCTTTTATAAATTGCCCAGTCTCGGGTATGTCTTTATCAGCAGAGTAAAAATGGACTAATACACCACACTAGGCAATACCTATGTTTGCTCAGCTATTTCCCCTTTCTGTGTGTCCTCTCTCCCTGCCTAAGCCACGGTAAGCAGAATATGACAGATATCATCGATACTTTTATGTGAGCTTCCACATAGAACATTTACCTTTTAAAAAAGAACAATAAAAAGATGCCAAATAAATAAATTTCTAATGCAGGAATTCCAAATATTGTAGCATGTGGTTAGAGTACATGCTTTGGAGTTGCCGAACCTTCTTGGAATTCTTTGAACTGTCAGTTCTGAGCACTAGGTCCAATATTTATTTGTAAGATTATGAGAGAAATTACTGAAGAATCCTGAAATGTGTCTCTCATATAACAAAGTTTAGAGCAGTGGTTCTCAGACTTCAGTGTGCATTAGAGTTACTGGAAAGCTTATTAAAACACAGATCAGGCCGGGTGCGGTGGCTCACGCCTGTAATCCCAGCACTTTGGGAGGCCGAAGCGGGTGGATCACTTGAACCCAGAAGTTTGAGATCAGCCTGGGCAACATGGTAAAACCCTGTCTCTACTAAAAACACAAAAATTAGCTGGGCTACTCGGGCGGCTGAGGCAGAAGAATCACTTGAAACTTCTGCTGCGGTGGAGGTTTCTGTGAGCTGAGAATGCGTCACTGCATTCCAGCCTGGGCAACAGAGTGAGACTCGGTCTCAAAAAAACAAAACAAAACACAGATTGCTGAGCCCCATCCTAGAGTTTCAGATCTGGTGGGTCTGGAATGAGGCCTGAGAATGTGCATTTCCAACAAACTCCCAAGTGATGCTGATGCCGCATGTCCGGGCACTACACTTTAAAGATCACTTTTTATATGTAAGAATAAACTGAGAAAGGTCGACCATGTGACATCAAACCTCAACACTGCTTTGCCACAGTCTCAGAAGTTAAGCCTCACCCAGCAAAGATATGGGCTAGGGCTCCTTGAGACACAGCCTGGGCAATGGAGGGTGGGGGCTGGTGTCCTGCAGGTGAACTTCCTTGTGAATCACAAGCCAGATTTCAGCCAGGAGTCCATGAGTGCTCAGACCGCTGAGGCTTGGCTGGTGGGAAAACTTTTTGAAATACAAATTTAGGGTTTCCCCCTTTCCCATAATTCCTGTTACTCTAGAAGCTGTCCTACCTGTGCTTCTTTCCCCCAACTCTCTCCATTCCAGGCCACGGCTAGAATAGCTCTATTCTCATTGCATCAGGGAAGGGATGACGTAATACAAGTAAAAGAAGAAGTCTATTCCCTGGCTTTCGTATATCTAAGTACGCAGGCAAGCTGGCTCGTGAGTGTATGGACAGGGCACCACACTCAGAGGGGCTCTGAGCCTGGGGTTTAATGCACTTTGGTGACTGTCTGGATATTTTTAATGCTTTAATCTTTGATTTTGTATCTTGTAAAATCCAATGGCACAATGGCATGTGCTCCAGGGGCTTGGAGCCTTGACTTTCCTTCAGTCCTGCCTCCCCACTTCCTCCAGGAATGGGTTCTCTGCCACTCACTCCCCTGTCTCTGGGTGCCACAGGCCCTACCTGCTTGGTCTGCCTCTCCTTGAGTTCTGCTCTCTGTCTCCTTCCATGCCTGTCTGTGGCCTTTTGGCCCCAGGCTGCTGGTGCCACAGCAATTTGGTAGACAATTCTGCAGAGTCTCTTGCCATTTCCAACCCAGGGGCTAAGTGTGTGCAAGCAGGAAGGTTGCAATCCCTTGGTGTTGCCTGCCTGTCCTGGGTTGGTCCTGTGGGTCCATGGGAAGGGGAGACTGATTTTGTAATCTCCAACCTGAAATTTTCATTGTTCACCAGTTTCAAAAATGGCATAGCTGGCCTGAAACAGCCCGAGGAAACCTCTGCATTTTAGAGTGGCAGTGATGTAACAAAGTGTCAGCAATAACTCCACCGAGATTTTTCACTTTTCCTACTATTGCATGGGAACAGAAGACTCATCCTTTCCCCCTCAAAGAAGTAAAAAAATGAGCAGAGAGAGAGCTGGAACTACGGAGCCTTGGGTCAGAGATGACTTAGCCAGACTAAAGTCAAAATAGAAAGAGGGATGCCTCAGGGGATGCCAGCATGGATAAATAGTGACTCAGACTAGGTGAACCCCACAAGTGTGTACATAGTGTAAATTCCATCTTGACAGATTAAATTCCTGCCATCAGATGAAATGGGGGTTTAAAGTAGAAAATGAGTTGCATTACAGAAAAATAAAGAATATTAAATTTCTTAGCCAGGCATGGTGGCTTATGCCTGTAAATCCTGGCACTTTGGGAGATTGACACAGGCAGATTGCTTGAGTCCAGGAGTTTGAGACCAGCCTGGGCAATATGGTGAAACCCTGTCTCTACAAAAAATACAAAAATTAGCTGGGTATGGTGGTGCCTGCTTGTAGTCCCAGCTACTTGGGAGGCTGAGGTGGGAGGATTGCTTCAGCCCAGGAGGTGGAGGCTGCAGTGAGCTGCAGTTACACCACTGCACTCCAGGCTGGGTGACAGAGTGAAACCCTGTCTAAAAAAAAAAAAAATTAATTTCTGCCACACTTGCCCCCAAAATGGGAAGAGGAGTTTTCATGCGTTAAGAGCATGCAAGAAAAGGAGACCTCTTACAGGCATGAGAGCTGGGAGAGATTGGTCAGACCTGGCAAGAAACCACTGTTCAGGGGACTTAAAAGAGAGCTCTAAAAGTCAGCCACAAAGGCCAAATTACCCCAGGGGTCAAAAAACATAAAGACTGAGGCTGGTCAGAGGAAGCCTACCAAAGAAGCAGTAAGTATGGATGCACAGTTTTCTTATAAGAGAGCTGTTTAAATTGCTCTTTAGAATATTTTGTTGTATTACAGACATATGTTCCTTTTGTACTTATCTGGGAGAAAACTTTCCTTAAAGCCATGTAGATAAATGGTTTGGAAAAAAAAAAATGCTGGTTGCTAAGGGCAATGCCAGGACGCAGGGGAAAAATAGTTGAAGAAAATGAACAAGAACTGAGTCTCAGAAAGACTGAAAAGAGTGAAGTGACCAAGAAGCGTGATTTTTATTGGAGAAAATTTTGTTTGATTGATTTTTTCTTTTGATCAATATCTTCTAATTTTTTCTTTTTATCGGTATCTTCTAATTTTTCTACAACAAACATGTTTTAGTTGTGCATTTTTTACAAGCAGAGAGACCCCTCTACAGTGCAAGGGGACTCATAGTGCTTGTGGTAAAGAGGCATTTATGATTCTAATCTCGCTTTTTCTGCATTTGAGAGAAGAGGAGGAAAAAAAGGAGGAGAAAAAAAAGACAGAAAAAACCCCATAGTTTCGTTTTCTTCCCCATTAGCTGAGTCCAGACGTCAATGAAAGAACAAACATCTCCAGTGAGGAACCAGGAAGAAAGCAGAGGCAGGGAGGTCCCAAAGGGGACCAGGTCTTTAGAGGCCCAAAGCCTACCCTTAGGAGCCCTCCTCAAGGAGTTACTGCAGACTCAATAACAGCCTACCTGCAGGATGAACCACAGCAGGTTACTGTGCTTTTGGGATTGTACTGGTGGTGACAGGAGATGGATTTTGTGACCAGACTAATTCCACGCCAATAAAAATTCTCATATAACCAAATATGTTCCAGATTGCAGTAAATAATACAAAGCTCAGATAAAACAGAAACCACTGCATTGAAAGTGCAGGAATGGTTCCCTGGAGCTCCCTGGAACTGGATTTGACTAATGGAAGGTTTTAACTTCTCCAACAAGTGCCAAACCAGCCATAAGAGAGAACTCCTGATATGAACGCAATGCATACCTGTGATAGACCAAGACAGAATAAGCCATTCCAAAAGCCGAAGCACCCAAGGAAAACCAAAAGGGAGAAGAGAAATACAGACTCAGAAAAAAAAAAAAAAAAAGGCATTTGATGACTCAGAGTAGATAACTGACTTGTTCTTAGGAATCAGGTAGGGTGAAAAGAGGTTCTTCAGAAGGGGGTCAAATCTTGACCCATTCGAGAGTGTACACCCTACTTGGCCAGGTGCCCTTCTGTATTGGGGTGGCCTCTATGCAAAGAGAACTGGATTCTGGCTCTCAGAAGCTCATATTTCCTCTCTGTCAGGGATCTTGTTTAGCTCATGATGGAAATTTTGTCCTCATCAGCATCAGTTTTCAAAATCCTACACATTGATACAAAATCAAGAGGGAGGGAAGAGTCCCTTTGGGATGTTTCATATCATGAATCATCAGTCCCTTCCTAACTTTCCTGGGAATTTCATCCACATACAGAGGTCCCATTGACTTCTGTGGTTCCTGTCAAAGCCAAATTCAAGAATGGAAAAGATGAGCTGGAGTCAATTTCATGTTTTGGACTCATCAGCTAAGTTCTGTTGCAGTCGGGGGTCAGAGCAGCTTAGCTTTAAAGACGCAGAAATAAAAGAGCTTGCTATTCAAATAGCTGGGGGTTTCTAGCCTGCTGATTGTAAATGGATCCAATGATTTACACGCAGACCATTGAGCAGGGGATGAATGAACAGCAGAGCTCTGCAGTGTCTTTTTAAATATGCAGTTCAGCCTGTTTTGGTGGTAAATGTAAACATGTGCAACTAAAGGAAGTGCTGGTGTCAAAAAGCCTTGCCAATTTTATTTTATTTTAACTCTACAACACACAAGGGAGAAACCGAGTTTAAGAAAGTTCATTCAAACCTGCGCAATCCAAATGCTTTCTAGAGACATAAAACATTGGGATTGTGAAAGACTTCTCTGACTTAAAGATGCAATAAGAAAAGTTATAGTTTTTTATTCACTTAAGCTAAAGCCTCTCTTTATAATATTGCTCACTCTTCCAGGAAGAGAATGGAGGAAAATTGACCATGGCACAGTTATCATAAATTTGTTCCTTGGAGGCGTGTGTTCTGTGTTATCTGTAAATAAATCATAAGACTTTGCTTCATTCACTCATTCATTCATAGATTCACTTTGTTCATTCAAAGAACATCTATTCAGTCCCTCTCTTTACCAGGCACTGTGCTAGGCACAGGACATACAAAATTAAATAAGATGGATTCAGTTTCATGTAAGGTAGAGTAAGTAATATCTCTCCCACCAAATGCAGCTATAAAACCTGGATACATTGAGCAGGTATTTAAATACCATGAGAAGTAAATATTAGCAGGTAGATTGAGGAACAGACCATAATTTGAAGTACCACTAAACTGATGGTGAGCTTGTGACTTTTTTTCTTCTGGTATTCCCTGGTCTAGATTTAAGGCAGCCTAAAACCTAGACGTGAGCATTGCCAAGAACAGAGAGACAGCTCCAGGAAAACCTTTTAGTCCTGACATGAGGAGTGCAAAAGGAATCTCCTAAATTCTCCACTTTCTTTTGTTCTTCTTTTTCTTTTTTCTAATCTCTCACATCACCCAGCCTGTGATGGACAGTAGGCGCCTAAACCTCAGGGAGAGGAACTTCCTTTCTGATTGGAAGAACTGTGGTTCCCAAAGGGTGGCGCAAATGCCTGTTGTTTTTTTTCTCTATCCTCCCACCACTTGGCGCCTGTATTAAAGAGTCTGACTCTATTTTTGATATTTGACTGCTGACAGCTTTCAAACCTCACCACTCCCCCTTCCCCTTTGGCGCCACATCTGGGCAGGCTGATGTAAGAGCTCAGATACTCCCTTGGCACTGGATGGAAGTTCAAACCATGTAAGAAACTCTCACATGCAGAAACTCTCACCCAGCCTCGCCCGCTAGCCATCATAAAAACAAGCCTGTACTCTTTGTTGGCTCTCTCAAGCCATTTTCAGATCAACTTGGGGACTCTTTCTGCTTTCCCCAGAAAGCTTCATTATGTGTGTGATAAACCTTTTCTTACTCTCTTGTTGCATGTGTGGCATCATTGATCTCAGTATCCAAACTAAATTTTGTTTTGGGGAGGAGCCCATTTCATTTTGGTTGAGTGACCACAACAACCCTAGACACAGGCCCAGTTACGGGAAATGCAGAGCAGATTAGGCTCAAAGAGGGATACTTTAGGGAACCAGAATGTACCAGGGAGATCTCAGAGAGGAGAGAGCTGGGAAAGCGACCCCATCAAGTTGTTTTAAAATTTGAGAGTGGGTGCAGTGGCTCATACCTGTAATCTCAGCACTTCAGGAGCCTGAGCAGGGAGGATCCCTTGAGTCTAGGAGCTCGATACTAGCCTGGACAACATAGTGAGACTCTGTGCCTACAAAAAAAATTAAAATTAGCTGGGCATGGTGGTGTACATTTGTAGTCCCAGCTGAGAGGCTGGGACTTGAGAGGCTGAGGTGGGAGGACTGCCTGAGTCCGGGAGTTGCAGGTTGCAGTGAGCTATAATCATGACATTGCACTCCAGCTTAGGTGAGACAGCAAGACCCTGTCTCAGAAAAAGAAAAGGCAAAAAAGAAGGAAAGAAAAGAAAAGAAAAAGAAAGAGAAAGAAAGAAAGAAAGAAAGAAAGAAAGAAAGAAAGAAAGAAAGAAAGAAAGAAAGAAAGAAAGAAAGAAAGAAAGAAAGAAAGAAAGAACAAACTTGGGCTTATTCCCAAATGGTGCATGCATAGATCTGATCATAAAAAGCGTATCTTTAGACTTTGAGAACTGAACTATGGGAGAGACGTGGGTAACCACGTGCCAGACTGGCCACTAGGTGGCATATACATCAGCGGGATCTGCATTGCACTGCAAAGCCTTTGCAAACAGAACTGACGTTGAAGCTGCAACCCACAGAAGGCTGGTCAGAACTTGGAGCTTGAAATCAGCTGGTTTGACTGATGGCTAATGCAAAAACGTCAACATTTCATCTGATTAAAATAACACCAAGAGTCTCATAAGATAATATTCAAAATGTCCAGGATACGATCCAAAGTTATTCAGCATACAAAGAACCAAGAAAATATCAATTTACATGTGTTAAAATTCACAAATTCACAAACTGTACACCAAAGAAAGTCAGTTTTACTGTATATTAATTTAAAGATGCCATTTGCTTGCAGGAAGTACACAATCTAGTTAGGGAGATAGAATCATAAATGAATAACGACATGATGTTTAGCACCTTATGATGATTTAAAACAAAAACATGGATAGGATAATGCGGGAGGACAGAGGGATACCTAGCCCAGTCTGGGGTGTGGGGATCAGGAGGTTGAGATCAGTTTTCAGGAAGAACAGATGCTTTAGTTGATTCTGAAAGAACAAGTAGAAGAAGTTAGGTAAAGTAGAAGGTATTCACACCTAAATAAGGGGAAAAGTAGGAGTGGGAAATACAAACGGTTCTATTTTATTGGGGTACTAGCTGACAGGCAGGGAGGGACAGAAAATATCGAGGATGCCCCGGGACCAGGTCATGGAAGGCTTCAAATACCATCTTATACCACATTTAACCCTATTAGAAATCCTACTGGGAGTAAGTTCTTAGTTTTGTCAACATTAACACGATGGTCACGACACAATCATGGCACCCCTGTGGGCCTTGATCTCTCGTGGCAGAAACTATTGGTATGCACCAGCATCTGTTTGGTCTTCTCTGTTTTGCAGCTTCCCTTGCAATGAGGTTGGCTGTGTGATCAATCCTGCCTATGGATGTGAGGGAAAGTGCTGCATGCCATACTCTGGGTTTGGATGATAAGTATCCAGGGTGCCTTTCCAGAAGTTTGTTTCCCTTTCACATTGACCTCAGAGGCCATGTGTTGAAGGGCCATGAGACAAGATGGAAGGAACCTGGATCACTGAGTCATCACTTGACTGACCAGGAACATCTATGAAGTGGTTTGCACAAGTGTGCAATAAACTATCCTCCTGTAAAGCCACTGAGATTCCATACTTTGTTTTTTTAACACATTATAGCCCAGCTTATTTGACTAATAGTTTCTCCATCTCTTTTTCAAGAACATGAATAGCCTTCCTCCAAAGTCTTTTCCAGCTCCATAAATCCAACTTATTCTAAGGAGGCCCTCCTCCAGTCAGCTGGCTCCTTCCTGGTGCTTTGCTCAGGCTTCTTGGGATCTGTCCTGCCTGTGTTCTTCCTCTCCAGGATAGTTCTATATCTTACCTTGGAGAAGGATCATGACACCAGAGGCACTCAGGATTGGATAGGCTCTCAAAGCTCACCTAGTCTACCTTACTTTCTAGTTCCCGAGTCACCTCTACAACATCCCTGCCAAGTGGTGGTCCAGGGTCTGGTTATTGAAAACCTCCAGTACCCAGAAACTCATTGCTTTGACCATACAAAAGTTCTTTCTCTCTCTACATTCTCAAAAGCACATTACACTGCCCATAACGACTAATCACCATGGACTGCCCTTAAGTTCTCCTTATTTTACTTTTTAAACGAATAAATAGTGACTCCATTTAAATGAATGAGTAGTAATTGCATTTGAGATATCTGAGCCTTTTCCCGACCTCTTCCCATTATGGTGAGATTGGTTTTTTTTTTTGTTTGTTTGTTTACACAATGACTGTTTCTTTGATGAATTTATGTGGCT
>NC_045438.1:116349859-116350174 GCF_002776525.5 Piliocolobus tephrosceles | reverse complement strand
CCCAGGCTGGAGTGCAGTGGCAGGATCTTGGCTCACTACAAGCTCTGCCTCCCAGGTTCACGCCATTCTCCTGCCTCAACCTCCCGAGTAGCTGGGACTACAGGCGCCTGCCACCACGCCTGGCTAATTTTTTGTATTTTTTAGTAGAGACGGGGTTTCACCGTGTTAGCCAGAATGGTCTCAATCTCCTGACCTCATGATCCACCCACCTCAGCCTCCCAAAGTGTTGAGATTATAGGCGTGAGCCACCACACCCAGCCAGAAATTATCCTTATGTCCATCAACTCCATGTGCCCACTAGCACAGAGCTCTTTC
>NC_045438.1:116263858-116349759 GCF_002776525.5 Piliocolobus tephrosceles | reverse complement strand
TTTTTTTTTTCTTTTTTTTTTTTTCTTTTTTTTTTTTTTTGAGACAGAGTCTGGCTCTGTCGCCCAGGCTGGAGTGCAGTGGCCAGATCTCAGCTCACCGCAAGCTCCGCCTCCCGGGTTCACGCCATTCTCCTGCCTCAGCCTCCTGAGTAGCAGGGACTACAGGCGCCCACCACCACGCCTGGCCAATTTTTTGCATTTTTAGTAGAGACGGGGTTTTCACTGTGGTCTTGATCTCCTGACCTTGTGATCCGCCTGCCTCGGCCTCCCAAAGTGCTGGGATTACAGGCGTGAGCCACCGCGCCCGGCCCGAGAGCTCTTTCTTTGAGAATATCTTGTCTGTAATGTCAAGGACAAAGTCCGATAATAAGTCATAGCTGTGCTGCAGTTCAAATCTTTGGAATCTTTAAGTCTCTATATGTCCACGGGGAATCTCTAAAACCACAAACATTTTTAAAAAGTCAATACAATGGAAGAAGAAAACAAAAATGAATACCCTTATCTGGATGGAAAGTTTTAACATGAAAGCTTTTTGTAGTGAGGGACTCTCTGCTATACAGGCTATTCAGTTCATAATGCTGGATAATCAAACACAAAAGTACAAAAGGAAAAATTGACCTGACGCATCAAAATTTCAAACTTATACCTTGCAAAAGGCTGCTGACAGCATGAAAATACAGACCGGAAGAAAACATTTGCAAACCACATGTGACAAAGGACTAGTGTTTAGAATATATAAAGAACTCCCAAAACTAAACAGTAAGAGAAAAAAATCCAGTTAGAAAATGGGCAAAAGACATTAATATAGTTTGGATATTTTCTCCCACACAAATCCCATGTTGAAATGTAATTCCCAATGCTGGAAGTGGGGTCTGGTAGAAAGTGTTTGGATCATGGGGTCACATACCTCATGGCTTGGTGCTATCTTCATGACAGTGAGTTCCCACGAGATCTGGTCATTTGAAATGTGTGTGGCACCTCCCCTACCTTGCTCCTGCTTTTGCCATGTGAAGCGGCTGCTCCTACTTTGCCTTCCACCATGATTGTAAGCTTCCTGAGGCCTCCCTAGAAGCTGATGCTGGAGCTGTGCTTCCTGTACAGCCTGTAGGACTGTGAGCCAATTAAATCTCTTTTCTTTATAAATTACCCAGTCTCAGGTATTTCTTTAAAGCAATGCAAGAATGGCCTAATGCAGACATAAAGAGACATTTCGGCCGGGCGCGGTGGCTCAAGCCTGTAATCCCAGCACTTTGGGAGGCCGAGACGGGCGGATCACGAGGTCAGGAGATCGAGATCATCCTGGCTAACACGGTGAAACCCTGTCTCTACTAAAAAAATACAAAAAACGAGCCGGGCGAGGTGGTGGGCGCCTGTAGTCCCAGCTACTCCGGAGGCTGAGGCAGGAGAATGGCGTAAACCCGGGAGGCGGAGCTTGCAGTGAGCTGAGAGCCGGCCACTGTACTCCAGCCTGGGCGACAGAGCGAGACTCCGTCTCAAAAAAAAAAAAAAAAAAAAAGAGACATTTCACTGACTAGTGGCAAATAAGCCCACGAAAATCTCATCATTAGCCATTAGAGAAATGCAAATTAAAACCACGATGAAGTCTTCTTATAGTGCAGCTGCCATTACCGCTGCCCTCTGCCCTCTGGCCCATCAATCTACCTGCAGCACGAGCAGCCTGCACCTCTACAGCGCATCGGTCACTGGCTCCCATAAAATCAAGTCCCAGCAGAGTGAGGTGACCTGAATCCTGGATAGGAAGCGCATCCAACACCAGCTAGCGGACATCTCCCAGGACAACACCGTGAGGGATGAGATGCAAGTCTTGGTGGGCAACCCCAAGGCTGCCCCACCCCACATTGTCAATGGGGACCACTACTGTGGGGACTTTGAGCTCTTCGTGGAGGCTGTGGAACAAAACATGCTGCAGGAGTTCCTGAAACTGGCCTGAGTCAAGCTGGCCCACAGTTCCCCTGCTGGACTCCATTACTACACTCTACTTACAGCTCTCCTCTGGCCATGAAGGACCTTGTGACCAACTCCCTGTCATTCCTAACTTGATCTTAGAGTCCCTCTCCACAACACAAACCACTTCTCCCTCTTTCTAAATGTAGTCTCCTCTTCTCCATTCAAAGGCGACATTCCTTACCCACTAGTCTCAGAAATTGTCTTAAGCAACAGCCCCAAATGCTGGCTGTCCCCAGCCAAGCGCTGGGGCTGCCATCCTGCCTGGCACTGGCTGATGGGCATCCCTGTTGGTTCCATCAGCCAGAGCTTTGCCAAAGGTCCCGCAATCTTTCTCCCAGGAGGACCCTAAGGACAATTAAACGTCCTGTTCCATTGGAAAACACACATACACACACACACACACACAACAAAAGAGAAAACCATGATGCAATATCACTACACACCTAGCAGAAGGGCTAAAGTACAAAACAGTGACACCACCAAATGCTGACAAGAATGTGGAGGAACTGGATCCCTCATTCATTGCTGGTAGGAATACAAAATGGTACAGCTACTCTGGAAAACAGTTTGGCAGGGCAGTGTCTTAAAAAACTAAACATGTACTTGTTATATAATTCCACTCAGAGACATTTATCTCAGGGAAATAAAAATGTATCTTCACAAAAACTATCTGTACACAAATGTTTATAGCAGGTTTATTCTTAATTGCCCAAATCTGGAAACAATTCAAATGGTTAAACAAACTGTGGCATATCCATACAGTGGAATACTGCTTATCAATAAAAAGGAATGAACTATTGATACATGCAATGACCTGGATGAATCTCCAGAAAATTATGCTGAGTGAACAAAGCTAATCCCTAAAGGTTGCTCATGGTATGATTATATTTATATAACATTCTTGAAATGACAAAATTATAAAAATGGAGAACAGATGAGTGCTTACCAGAGGATAAAGAGAAAGTTGCAGTGGGTGGGGAAGTGGGTGTGGTTATAAAAGACCCACAGGAGCAAAGGATCTCTGTGGTGATGACAATGTTCTGTATCTTGATGGTATCAATGTCAATGTCCTGTTTGTGATATTGTATTAGAATTTTGGAAGATATTAACATTGGGGGAAACACCACTGAGGGAAACTCTTTGTATTATTTCTTATAACTGCATATAATTCTGCAACTATCTCAATATAAAAAAATTAATTTTAAAAACACTCCCCAGCCAGGCACGGTGGCCCACGCCTGTAATCCCAACACTTTGGGAGGCTGAGGAGGGTGGATCATCTGACATCAGGAGTTTGAGACCAGCTGGACAACATAGTGAAACCCCGTTTCCACTAAAAATACAAAAATCAGCCGGGTGTGTGGCGGGTACCTATAATCCCAGCTACTCGGGAGGCTGAGTCAGGAGTACCACTTGAACCCAGGAGAAGGAGGTTGCAGCGAGCCAAGATTTCACCATTGCACTCCAGCCTAGGCGACAAGAGCAAAACTATCTCAAAACAACAAAACAAAACAACCCACTTTTCATACCTAGGTTGCAGCCCATACCAATTAAATTACAATGTCGGGAGAAGAAGTTAGACATCAGTATTTTAAAAACATGTCTAGGTGATCCCATAGGCAGCAAATTTGGGAACCACTAAATTAGGCATCTCAGAAGCCTCTGAGATGTTTAAGAAGAGAAAGAAACAAAAGTTTTCCTAAAGTTCTCTTTATAGAGCTATCTTTGTAAAAAGGAACAACACAGACGCATCCTATTACATTTTGGCCATAGCCTCAGTAAGTATGAGGGAGAAGCCTTGGACATTTCTTTTTCTTTTATTTTATTTTATTGTTTTGAGATGGAGTCTCGCTCTGTCACCCAGGCTAGAGCGCAGTGGCCGGATCTCAGCTCACTGCAAGCTCCGCCTCCCGGGTTTATGCCATTCTCCTGCCTCAGCCTCCCGAGTAGCTGGGACTACAGATGCCCGCCACCTCGCCCAGCTAGTTTTTTGTATTTTTTTTAGTAGAGACGGGGTTTCACCATGTTAGCCAGGATGGTCTCGATCTCCTGGCCTCGTGATCCGCCTGTCTTGGCCTCCCAAAGTGCTGGCTTGAGCCACCGTGCCCGGCCGCCTTGGACATTTCTTATTCATCTGACTTCACTAATTAAAAACTTAAGCCTAAAAGTCAACATTACTAACTACTTTGCTACTGGAATAATTTACCAAAAATGTTTTGTTTGTTTGTTTGTTTGTTTGTTTGTTTATTTATTTATTTATTTATTTATTTTTTGAGTTGGAATCTCACTCTGTGCCCAGGCTGGAGTGTAGTGGCGCAATCTCCACTCACTGCAATCTCTGCCTCCCAGGTTCAAGCAATTCTCCTACCTCAGCCTCCCCAGTAGCTGGGATTACAGGTGCGTGCCACCACACCGGGCTAATTTTTTCTTTTTTTAAAAATTTTTAGTAGGGATGGGGTTTCACCATGTTGGCCTGGCTGGTCTTGATCTCCTAACCTCAAATGATCCGCCCGCCTTGGCCTCCCAAAGTGCTGGGATTACAGGCGTGAGCCACCGTGCCTGGCCCCAAAAATGTCTTAAAAAGCCATTTCATGAATAATGCAATTTCTTCCCCTGCATCTTCATCCCAATACAGTAGATTTACAGTTTCTCTTTCTGGGGTTTTAGCCAATGGTTGTCCAAAAATATTAAATGGGAAAATTCCAGAAATAATCAGTTTTAAATTGTGCACCATTCTGAGTAACACGATAAAATCTCACACCATCTGCTCCAGTCCACTTGAGATGAAAATCATCCCTTTGTCCAGCATATCCATGTTACCCTTTGTTTAGTCACTTAGTAGCCCTCTTGGTTACCAGATTAAAAAAACATAGTAGACTGTAATACAGTTCAATACTATTCAGTTTCAGGCATCCACTAGGGGTCCTGGAATGTACTCTCCAAGGATGAGAGGGCAACTGTAATCTTTATGAAGTGTAGCCTGAGAGGTGAGCTATAAAAATGCTCCTAGGTGTTCCACAGCCTGCGTAAGATGTTACAGGTGTGTTGTTCTGTTTTAAAAGTAACACCTCATCTACACCTGGCTGGCATTTCAGATCCCTTTAATATTCACTCACCTTCTTTCCAAGATATATTTTTTTTTCTTTTCTTTTAACACAGGGTCTCTCATGGAGTGTAGTGGCACAATCCTGGCTCACTGCAGCCTCATCCTCCAGGGCTCAGGTGATCCTCCCACCTCAGCCTCCCAAGAACCTGGGAGTACAGGCGCATGCCACCACGCCCAGCAAGTTTTTGGTATTTTTTCTAGAGACAGGGTTTCACCATGCTACCCATGCTGGTCTCAAACTCCTGGGTTCAAGCCATCTGCCCTTTGGGGGCTCAGCCTCCCAAAGCTCTGGGATTACAGGCGTGAACCATCATGCCCGGCCCTTTCTAAGAAATTTCTTAGAGATCCCACTTAAACTTGTTATAACAAGCAACCCTCTTAGAACAAACTATAAAAAGAAAGGAGAGAGAAAGGGACTGAATTGTTTCTCTTATTAAACTTGTACCCAATTTGACCTTAACAGGGAGCGCGTCCCAATGCATTGTTGAGAGGGTTTTAGAAGGTTCCTGAGTTGCCTATTTTCAAGTATTATCACACTCTATTTTTCAGTCTAAGCCTTGTCTTGGAACTTTTTCTTTTAAATTTAAAAACATTGTTTAAAATGTGTTATCAGAGTAACATTAATGTAACGAGAAGAGGCAACCTTATCAGATAAGATAATCTGTTTTTCCTGAAGGATGCCATTTTCATTGCATTAGGGTTGTTTGCTCATAGAGACCTGTAGACACATAGATCAACCCTGCACACCAAGTCTTCTTTCTCACCAAGCGAATTTTCTGTTTGATTTTTACACTCCAAGAATCACAAGTACAGTAGCATCTCCACGGGGACAAACAGAATACGAAAGATTGAGTTGTCTTTAATATTTTTTGTAAAATTTTTTTATTTTCAAGAAAATCTCTTTTAGAAAAGATGAAGTTGTCTTATCCTTACATGCCAGTGAATGCATGTAAATCCATTTACCATAGAGAAGAACACAATTCTTTCACTGTTAAAGCCAAATAGAAGAGCCAGTAGTCATCTAAGACAGAGGCTCTTCTGGTCTTCAATGCACAGAGACATGTTGCTTTAAATTCAGTTAAGGGTAACCAATGAAAAACAAGCTACACACAAAGATTACCTTTCACCCCATCATGCAAAGTTTCCATTCAGCAACATCTGGAGACTGCACAGCCCATTAGATTTAATTAGAAGACTCAGAAGCAGAAACCATATTCAGCCCAGATTCTTTGTGAACATAGCTTGTTGCTGAACCAATTCACTCTGCTTCTAATTCACAGATCTTCAGCCCTAAGTAGCCTCATTTGGTTCTTATGAAGCACAGAGCCCTTTCCTCACCTAGGGCCTTTGCTTGTGCCATTCCTGCTGCCCGCATTGTGGCTCCCCTGGCTCCTGGCCTGCTGGCTCCCTCTCAGACTTCAGGTTTCAATTAAAAATAACAGCCCTTCCCACTCCCCTTACTTCAGAGTTAGTCTCTGACTGGCACCCTGTTGATTTCTGAGTCCTATTCCAGGGCTTGACATCTCATAGTTACTTGTTGAATTAATAAACGTTAACTCCAAAAAATAATAAATGCTTCCTCCAGTTAAAAAAGTAGATATTACAACATTTCTTAACAGAATATTAGTGACAAATAAAAACTGATCATCTTAGCTGGGTGTGGCAGTTACAACCACTTGGGAGGCTAAGGTGAGAGGATCACTTGAGCCCAGGAATTTGAGGCCACAATGAGTTATAATCTTGCCACTGCATTCCAGCCTAGGCAACAGAGTGAGACTGTGTCTCTTAAAAAAAAACCAAAAAGAGTGTATTTTAGTTAAACATACACATGCCTGTGATCATCAAATACCAAGACTATAATGATTAGCTCAAGCTGTTGAGAAACAGAAGCTGCCTTCTAATGGTGACATGCAGTATGCTCAGGCAGAATTTTAAATGGGTGCCACATTGAATACCTGACCACTCTATTTCACAACTGTTCCTCCTCTGGATGCTTATATGCATTTATTGTCTATTCCATTCACCCATCCAACAAGCACTACTACTGCTTTAAGGCTCTTATGAACCTCTTCCACTAAATTTTAAGCTTCTGGAGACAGGGACAGCTCTTTTTAATAATAATGACAAATACTATTGAGTATCTCCTATGTGCTAGTCATAATGTTGTGTGTTTTCCTGTATTAATAATGTACGTGATGGAGCTTTGACTTAAACCTGGACAGAATGACAGCAAAGCCTGCATACCTACACTTTTCTTAAACCTGGGTCTGGGCCAGGCATGGTGGCTCATGCCTATAATCCCAGCTCTTTGGGAGGTGGGCAGACCACTTGAGGTCAGGAGTTCAAGACCAGCCTGGCCAACATGGTGAAACACTATCTCTACTAAAAGTACAAAAATTAGCCAGGCGTGGTGGTGGGTGCCTGTAGTCCCAGCTACTCGCGAGCCTGAGGCGTGAGAATCACTTGAACCTGGGAGGCGGAGGTTGCAGTGAGCCGAGATCACACCACTGCACTCCAGCCTGGGTGACTAAGGAGACGCCATCTTAAAACAAAAACAAAAAACAAACAAAAAGCCTGGATCTTAGCTGTTTGCATGACCTTTGGTGAGTTGCCTGTTTCCTCCTCTGTAAGATAGGGAGGATAGAGTATCTACCTCAAGGGTTGTTGTGAAGATTAAGAGAGTTGATACTTGTAAAATGCTTAGAATAGTTCGAGGCACACAACAGGCACTCATTAAATGTTTGTTGTTTGCTGTTGTTGTTATCATAACCATTATGGCTTATAGGAAAGTCCCGTGTCTGGGAAACCCTCAGTCCTTGCTTTAGCATGGAAAGCCCCGTGTGCTTGGTAAAAGTTCAAAACGGGTCCATATGGCAGGCTGAGGACAGAGAGTCAGCCTGGTGCCCTGGTGGTCACTCTCCACTGTCCTGCATCTTTTTCAGAGCCAACCTCTGAAAAACTACCCCTTATGTTTAGTAATTGCCACCCTCCCAATATTTCAGGACACTGTACTACTTAGCCAACAGGATGTATGGAAATCATACACCTTTTTTGCACATTCTTCTATGCAGTAAGCTTGCCCAACCCGCCTTATTTTGTTGTTGTTGTTCTGTTTTGTTTTGTTTTAGGCTTTTAGCAGCCTGAAGCCATGGTTTTTAGTTTCTGTCTCTAGTGAAGCTGAAAAGAGGGATGAGGAAGGGGCTTTACTGGCTCAGCCAGAAACAGAAACTAAGAACCCATGACTGTATTCTGTCTCTTTAACATCCCTGATTGTAGACCATCACTCTATTTTCCCTATTTCCTGTTAACTTTTATAATTATCTCTGAACTCTGAGAGAACACTATTTGGTGTTTCCAAATAACGTGCTAAAACGCCGTTCCTTGCTGAAAGAAACACTAGCATCTAGTGCCCCCTGCTGCCCTTTCATCGGAAAGGCAAGAAGGATGAAAGTTGGATTCATTGATAGTAAAATTTTTACTTGTAGAGATTTCAACAGGAATCAGTATAAACTAAATTATATTCACGTTTCATCTTTTCTTTGAACCTACTCCTTGACTTAGTTTTTTGTCTTGCCTTTGCGAACGTTCATTTTTGCTTAACTATATTTTTCTCATTTATATTTGCTTTCCTTGAATTTCCTTTTGGTTGTTTTGCTTTTGGGATTTGAACTTGTCTTGGCTCTTTTTCATTTTGGCCATACCTTGACACGGACGTGCGGGGGCGAGAGGCTGCGGGCTAGGCGGGCGGAGGGCTCGTGGGAGCCTCTTGGACCCGAGCCTGCACCTACCGTCCTCCTGCGGGATCTCTGGGACCCTCTGCATGGCCCTGGCTCTGACTCGTTGCTAGAGGACAAACCCGCCGGGATTTAGAGCGCGGCCAATGGGACAGCGGTGCATGGCGGAGTATCAGGCAAAATCAGCCAATAAGCATGTAGTTTGGGCAAGGTGGGTCAGTCCCCTAACTCGTACCTTATAAAGTCCGCCAGCTGCTCCCACATAGCCGGGCTGTCCCAGGCTGAGGCGATTGCTCATCTGCAGGGTGTGTTGGAAGCAAATGAGAGGAAGAAGCACTGGGAGACGACGGGCGCCACCGAGAACCCATACGAGGCCGCCCCAGACGGCGGGTCGCCGGGTGGGGACCAGAACGGCGCCAAGGCCGACCAGAAGAACGGCGGCAAGAACGAGGGGGACGTGGGATAGGTGCTGTGGAGTGGGCTGGACCTGTGGGATCGACGTCTGCGCCGTCCAGGAACCGCCCAGGAGAGAGAGCTGAGCCTCGGGAGGAGGATGTGCGCTCCGACCCGGGCAAGGTTTCCCATCCTTTCCTCCCTCCTCGCTCCTTCCCTCCACCTGGGCTCGGAGTCAGGATCTGACCGCGGGCTCTGCCCAGGAAGACTGAGTTCCTTGAGAGTGACACCTGGGCGCCAGGGAAGTCAGGGATAGAAGAGAAGACAGCCCTTTGATAAGAGGGTGTTTAGACTAACTTCCAGCTGTGATGAGTGCATGGGGCCTGCGCCCTGAGAGGTTGCCTTTCCTTTTCCTCTCCCAGCCTGGGAGTTTGCCGTGGTGTTAAGTTCTGTTAGGGCCAACGTGGATCGCAGTAAGGAGGGAGAGTACATTTGTGAACAGCTGTCAGAGGTAGAATCTTTGCAGACCCAGAGTTGGTGGGTGTAGACACTTGGCCATGGGTGGTGGCTTTATTTGTAATCCTCCCAGTGAAAGCTTTGGGAAATCCAGCCCTCCTAAAACTCTTGGCTTTCTTGTAAGACTTTCTTGTAAGCGCATGTCTTCGTCATAAGACTTCTCGTGGCTATGTGTCTCACCCTACCGTTCGTCTCACCAACAAACTAGAGCTGGGATACCAGCAAAAAGGACCCAGTTTTTTTTACCACATTTTTTTTTTTTACCACATATTTTATTTTACCACATTTGAAGAGGTCGTTGACCATCTCCCCAAAATGAATCCCAGCACTGGAAGACCAAGAGGGTTGACGTTTGCTATCTTGAAAGGTGCAGCCTGCGTACAGAAGGTAAGCTGTGTATTCCATCAAAGGTCTGTGTGTGCGGGATTGCATTTCTAAGAGAAGGCATTCCTGGATCATGATCATTTTGTCTGAGCTGCATGTGGCCAAGTGCACTGGGGGAAGCAGAATTTCGGAACTTGTTCCTGTACGGATTAAGTGAGAAGTGAAAAGTATTAAATATATGGGTTGGAGTGATCCAAGAAGAGGAGAGTAGGCATTCAGTATCTGTTTCTGTGCCTGTTTGGGCCCCTGCGCTAAATGCTTCACATATGAGAATTAGAAAAACATTCAAAGATGCCTGAGATAGGCGTTTCAGTGCCATTTTACAGAGGGAAAAACTAACATGCAGAGAGGATTAAGCAACTTGAAGAGACCACATAGTGAATAGAGCGTGGAACAACAAGGATTTCAACCCCAGTAGCCCAGCTTTACGTCTGGAGGAAGCAAGTCTTAGATTGGGACTGTCAGGCCAGGAAGAAAAGTCAGAGCATGGACAAAGGTTCTGACGGAGTGAGGACCGTTTTATATGTGTTGAGGTAAACCAGGTGGATTTCCATTTTGGAGGAAATTGGGAAGTCAGGCTTGGGTAGAGAGTGGTGTGTTTGGAGGGCTTAAAATATTTTGTGCATCTGTATTTTGTGTATTCCACCTGTGGTGGAATCTTGTGGCTCAGAAAGAAAGAACCTCCCTCGGGTAATGCTATTAAGAAATGCCAAAGAGAATTAGAACCAGAGTCTACCTAACCCCCTTCTCAGAAGAAATTGTCCAGGTTTTAGCACCGAAAGTCTTACATCTTGGAAAACTGCACCGTCCCCAGTTTTAATGCTAAAAGTCCCTCATCCTGGGAAATCCCTTAGTTGTGGTTTCAGCACTGACAGTCCTGCTTCCTAGGAAACTCCTTACTTCTGATTTTAGCCCTGAATGTCCCCAAACCCCTTAGTCCTTGGCAAATCTGGATTTGATCCACCTACGCTTCTGTTGGAACAGATCCTAGATCAGGAGCACAGGCTGGGTGGCCATAGCATGGACCCCCAAAAAGCCACTGTCATGAAGAAATATTCTGTGAAGAAAATCTTTGCAGGGCATTTGAACTCCCAAAGCCACTGAGGAGAAGGTAAGGGAGTACTTTGGTGAGTTTGGGGAGGTGAGTTTCTCCCCGGGATATGTTTTATGTTCTCCAGCAGCCACCAGTGGATGCTTTTTTCTTTCTTCCTTCGCTGGTGGAGTTGTCAGTGGAGCTGCTTTCTCCTCCTTTCTTGCCTTTGGAGGGCTGCCTTTTCTGAGTTCCCTTTAGGGCCTGAGCCAGGGGAAGGCATTGACCCTGAGCTTTGCCTGTGTTTCCAGATGGAGGCCATTGACCTTTCAGTGGATCTGAAGTCTAACAAAAGACAATGTCTTATTTTCATCACACCCCAAAGAAGAGGAATCTGTGAGAAATATTGTGGAGAAATTTAACACTATCAGTGGAAGCAAGGTGAGGAGTCTCTGCATCTATGCACCTCCCCTCCTACCTTTGGAGAGGTAGCCCTTTGGTTAATGGCAACCCAATAGGGTAACCAACCATCCCAATTTTAGCACTGAGAGCTTTGCATCCTGGGAGACCCTTCCTGGAATGTAAATAATCCTGGTTTTAGCAACAAGTGGGGAAGGTTGGAGGAAATGTACAAAACTCATAAGTTTTAGAGGGTCTGAAAGCAACATTGTCTTTAGTATCAAATGGATATGGCACAGGTTATCCATCATCTTTAGTAGTTGTCACCCACTTGACCACTGATATTGGCAACCATGATTTGTAGTTCAGAATGGTCATCCATCCATGGTTGCATCATTCAAAGTGATGTGGCTTAAGTGTATATAAAGAATATTAACAGTTCATCTTCGACTTTGCCTATGGATTAACTGGTGTGCTTTGTAACTAGATAGTGCTAGTTTAATTTTTTAACATTGTGAATATTGTGACCATGTTTTCTAAGAGGTCAGATGAGAATGATTATAATGTTAATGCAACCATGACCCCATTACTGAAGAAGAAGGCTAAACAACTATGTAATTTTGATGATGAATGGAAGGACACATACTACTGAACTAGGAAGGTAAATAACCAAACAGAGCATACTGCATAATATGCAGAAAAATATTTGAGATTGGACATGGTGGAGAAGGGGATGTGCAAGCACATATGGAGAGCAAATCTCACAAGTAAGATGGGACGGGTGAATGCTTTTAAACCAATCGAAAATACTTTTGTTTCCCAAAAGACACCAATGTTCAGTTAAAAATAGCAACTGCTGAATTAGCATGGGCATACCAGGCAAACAAGCATGCATTGTCATAGCGTCCCCTTGATTGCTCTATGAAATTGAGTAAAGTTTTGTTTCCTGATTCAAGAATTGCAGCTAAAATACCCTCTGGACAAAGAAGAGGGGAAATTTTGATAACAGATGTGTTGGTCCCTTACAGTGTAAAGTGAATTTCTGTCATATCTCACCAACAATCCTGGTTTCTATAGTACATCAGTTTTAAGTAATATGCTGAATCATGGCAGCAAAAATATGTTTCCTCCAGCTGTTAGGTACTTTGACTTGAAAACAGGAGTTTCAAATCATCTTCATTTCTACAAGGATTTTAATGAAACTGCTGAAATCATAAAATATTGTTGATATTTGTCTAAATACAAACTAGACTTAGCTCATCTATCTGCATATTTGTCAGACAGTACAGAAGTAAATTTTGGCAAATTCTATTCAGTCCATAAACTTCTTACCAAAGAAAATGAAAAGATCGTATTCATTCAATGCCTTGTACATGTTATATACAGCACTACTAAAAAGGGATGTGAGTTGCTTAAATGTGATATTGAGACTTTCATAATGAAAGCTTTTGGTTACTTTTCAATTTCCTCAAAAAGTGCTGAAGCACTTAAGGAGATTTTTGACTTCACAGAAATGGAAGGTGATAACCTCTTTAGAAATGGAAGGTGATAACCTCTTTAGATGCGTGCCTACAAGATGGCTGTCATGGCAGCGAGCCATAGAAAAGATGCTAAAATGTTGGCCTGCCATAAGATCATATTTTCAAAGGACAAGAATAATGTCCTTTGACATTGTTTGGGATCTGAAAGGAGAAAAAAATCCGGAATCTGAAGTGGGCCTTAAAAAATCAGTAAGTCCCTTGTGACTTTGATTTTTATGAATCTGTCTCTCAAAAGCCAGGGTGCCCCTGGAAGAACTGAGACAAATTGAGTTGCTGAACATTTGAAAATGAGGAGCAGGCTCAAGATCTACAGGGTATAACCATCCCGTGAGGCCCTGCCTTAGCAGCCAGTCAGTGAGGCTCTTCGCCTTCTTTCCCTTTCTCTGATTCCACCTATGTACAACTTATGAAAACTTGCATTACTATAGACTGGGAGTTCTTAAATTGGAATCTGTGAATCTAAAGGGGCCAAAGGATAGAAATCAGGAAATCTGAAAACTTTGATGGAGAAAAGAAGTTTTCATTTCTTTCCGTCAGGAAAATAGGCAACAAACCACAGCAGTATTAGTACCTGTGTCTCTGTCGTCACTAGGAATCACAGATATCCATGTTACAGATATCTTAAAATATTTATGTACAGCACCACTTTGAAATTATGGTAATAATTAGATCCACCCCCTAGGTCTTGTAATCTTTAATATGTTAATAAAGAAACACATCTATTATATGACAGATTTAAATGTTTAACAATTTGATTTCAACAAAATTGCATTTCAATAAAATTGAAATTTGCATTTCAATAAAATTGGCTTCCTTTGCAATCCTGTGTATTGTATTTTGTGCATTTCTCCAGACTGCCAAAGGGGTTGGTGACACATTGAAAGTTAAAAGTCTCTGCTGCGGATCATGCATAGAAAGCTTTACAAAATGGTTGAGGGGAATAGGCTTTCCTGCATCCTTACCTGGGCTGCAGCCTTTCCATCAGCTGGAGAAGGCAACAGTTAGTGCCTATGAGTTGAGAGGGCAGTGATCCCTTTGTGTAAGAACCATCCTGTTCCCACATATTCAAGGGTATGCAATTCCCATAATATACAAAGTTTTTCTTTAGGTTTAGGTGATATGCCTTGAGTAGAAATATCATGAGGCTGTTTCCAGCTTCGAGTGTGTTAGTGGCAGGGTGGAAGGGATCTCAGAGCATCTAGTCTTGGCCATATCTTAAATCCAGGCACTGAGGTCCAGAGGGGAGTTATTTACCCAGGTCACATCAGATGAAGATACTGAAGTATTCCAAGAGGGTTTTAGTTTTATTCCAAATAGGGTAAGTGTTCTGAGAGTGTGAGGAGAGAAGGGGAGGAGGCTGGGGTAAGGATGGACATAGAAGGGGATGGAAAAGAGTGCTGAGAGAACTCAGAACCAAATTTCAGGCTGTCACTTTCTCCATGCCACATTCCAGTGCTTTGCCATCAACTCTTCTGTGACTCTTCAGGAATTCTTTTAATTCCCCAGGACCAACTTAGACTTTCATAACTTAGATGTAGTTATATTACTTCCCTGAAGCACTTTTACGCACAAAGAATAGATGTAGCAAACAAACTTCACAAGATTTAATTTTTGAGTTTCCTTTTTTATTCTGAGGAATTCTGCTGTAATTCTCAGTGACACAGAACCTTTAGAGCTACTTCACTATGACAGCCTTCTTCAAATCTCTGAAGGGCTGTTACATAAGGAAGAGGGTTGGAGTTCTGTATTCAATCAAGAAGGCAGAAGAATAAGATGATAAGTTGCTACAGAGAGGCATAATTTAAAGTCAATTTAAACTGTAATCCCAGCACTTTGGGAGGCAGAGGCTGGAGGATTGCTTTGAGCTCAGGAGTTCGAGACCATCCTGGGCAACATAGTAAACCCCGACTCTACAAACAAAATAAAGAATTAGCTGGGTGAGGTGACACACACCTGTAATCCCAGCTACTTGGGAGGTTGAGGCTGGAGAATCACTTGAACCCAGGAGGCGGGAGGCAGAGGTTGCAGTGAACTGGGATGGCGCCACGGCACTCCTGCCTGGGCGATCAACTGAGATCCTGTATCAAAAAAAAAAAAAAAAAAAAAAAAGTCAATTTAAGGTTCATTCCTGGAATTGAGCAGATCGCCTTGGATTAGGCAAGATTTTAAATGCTTTCCAACTCTGGAATTTATACCTTTCCCTGTAGATATCTAAGCCCCGCAAATCCTGGGCAGGAAGTTTAAAACTAGGATCCTGATCTCCCAACCACATCTAGATGATCCCATAGTGTAATGAAGGGTGCTTGGGCTTTGAAACCAGGCAAACTTGGATTCTGACCTGGGACAACTAAGTCACTGGACCTCACTGAACCTTAGCTCCCTCCACTGACAATGGGGACAATCTGCTGGAGGGTGTGTAGGAGACCTCGGGTTGCCTTTTAGAGGTTCTGGAAATGTCCCTTGAATGATGAATGGAGTTAACTTAAAAATCTTCGCCTTCTGTAATCTTGGCTACATCCAGATACGCTTCCTGCCAGTCCCGCTCCGTCAGGCGGGAGGCAGGAAACCCCAGCCCTGGCTCCAGGACAGGGCCAAAGGTAGGATAGACGGAGCAACAGGTCCGGCTACCGCCCGGATGTCGCAGCGCAGGGCCCCCTGGCTGCTGCCTAACCTACACGCCGACCCGATTCAGCCGGAGGTAATGGACAGGGCAGAGCCCTGCAAGGCTAGAAGGGACAGAGCGCATGCGCGCGGCAGAGAGGGCGTCTCCGGGAGGGAGCGGCCTCTGCTCCGCGCGAGACGGCTGGGCGCCTGGTGGGACAGCGCTGGCGCGGAGACTGCTTCCGGATTCCAGGTACCGCGCGTGGCAGCAGCTAGCCCCAGACTTCTGTCTTTTCAGCTGCAGTGAGGGCTCGGGGCTGCAGGTGAGCTGTGCATCCCGCAATGGAGACCTTCCTGCTCTGAATTTTCTTACAAAACCGCATAAATATAAGGGGCGTTGCTTACTGGGCATCCCCTCCCCCGCGCCAAGCCTGTATAGCAAACGATGATGCAGAGGACCTTGAGGAGATTTTGCAGGGCATCGGTCTTACCTCCCCGGTATCATTTTTCTCCTCCTCCTCCTGGGAATTTCCCGAGTTTCTGCCTTCTGGTATCCCTAAATATCCCACCTGTCCTGCCTCCTACCTTCCTGGAGCTGGGGTGGTGGGGTGGGCTCGTGGACCATTGCAAAATGCTTGGTAGGATTTTAACTTCCCCAGCATTACCCAGACCCCACTCGAAAATGTGCCTTTTGTGCCCTCCAAGAGCTCACGGGTAGGTAATTGTTACATCTTTAGCGTGTGAAAATGCTTTTTATATAATAGTTGACTGAAAATCTCTTAGTTCTCCAAATTTTGGAGGATTTGGGGCGGTCGGCCTTGTTTTGTACCTGGTATAGTAAATCGTTTTGCTGCATTGCATCCAGGATGCTTTCTAGCCCTTCCAAGGCTTGAGCGTCGCATTTGTGATGAGAGCGTGTGATGTGCTGTGCACATCCTCTCCCGCCTTATCCCTTTCATGTTAACACAGCCTCTGGCTTTAATGTGTCCTTCTGGCCTGGCCACATGGCTCCGTCATGGAAAAGGTGATTCTTTTGTCTGAATATTCTGAGAACAGAATCTTCTTACAAGCATTGGGAGTAGATTTATTTTGCCTCCTTAGAACAACAGTCACTTCACTAAGGAGATTAAGGAGCTGCCTGTTTCCTGGCAATAAAGCTGTATTGGGTAGGTCAGTTACAGAATGTCTTCAGGCAGAAGCTGTTCCTTTGGTTCACTCACTCATTTATTCATTTAACAAGTATTTTAAGTACCTGCCTTGTGCGCCCTGGGTTTGCCCTTAAGGAGCTCGACTGGCTGAGAGGCGAGAGAATCCCAACCAAGTAAAAGAGTATGGATCCTCAAGAGAAGATCGCAGGAAGAGCTGGGGGGCTCAGGATGGAGTGGAATTAATCTTTCACAACAGCTACTTGGCTTTAGGAGACAATTAGGTCTAGAAGTTACACCTGATAATGAAAGTGCTCTCATAAGCCTCAGATCTGTATGTAATGGTGTTTTCCTGTGTGTTGGGCATCTCAGACTGAATACACTCCAAACACGTCCCATCATTCCTAACCACCTCCCTCTGCTGTTCCCATGTTCTCTGTCTCAGAATAGCATGAGGCTCCCTGACTCCCTGCTTCTCCTAATGGTCTAAGCCAGATACCTAGGGGTGAGTCATCTCTGATTCACCCCTGACTTTCCCTTCCCTCCTCAAATTCAATTCTGCTGATTCTACCTCCTGAACCTCTGAAATCTGTCCACCTTCTCTCCATTCTCATTGCCATTTCTCTAGATAAGCCTACCCTTATCAACTAAGCTCTTGCTTACTTTACTGCAGCAGCTTCCCGATGTATCTCCCTGCCTCACTTCACAACCCATCTTCACTACTGCAACTGGGAAGTGCTTGCTGGAATTTAAATCTGATTGTGAGGCTCCCTTCAGTGATCCTTCTCTGCCCTTAGGGCAGAACCAGACTCCCTTTACGGGGCTTATGTGGGTGTACAGCCCTGTCTTTCTCACCAGCTCCCTCTCTTTTCACAAGCCCCTTGCACTTTTCATTTTGAGAACATGCTTTCTTGTGCCATTAGGGCCTTGCACATGCGCTCCCTTCTGCCAGGAACACCCTTCCCTGCCACCCTCTTCACTTGACTTATGCTCCCCTGTAGGGTAAATGCACCTGACAGCAATAATTGAAGCATACCCTTAGAATGACCCTGTGTGGCAGATGAACCTGAATGTGTTTTCTGAACTAGGGAACCCAGGCCTGCCCAACCCAGAGATTTGTTGCTTGTCTATGAAGAACATCTGAGCCCCTGCCCCACCTGTCCCGTAGAACAGGGGCCATATGGGGAATTGAGGCCTTGAATTTTGAGTTAAATCAAGGTTGCCAGGAGGAGGTCATTGAGGGGAGGGTGTTAAGTGAAAATGCTACGTAAATTGCATGATGTTTGCAAGCAGTTGTTTTCCTGCCCAGCTCACCGCTGCTGGACTCCCTCCTCTGTATGTAAGCCCCTAATGAAACCCCATGTCTCACTTGCTGGCTCTGGGTCTCTTTTGGCCTCTTGAACCTGTTGCCTTCCTTATTGAGGTTAATAGGGGTTTGGCACAACATCTCTCCAAGGTCCCAGCTGGAACCCTGTGTTATCTGGGCATCCTTCCTTAGGCTCCTAGTCCTTGCTGGGTGCCACTCCTTGTTATGGTACCCACACCTCTCCTCTTAGGGCTCATTCACACATCTGCCTCCTACAGCTGTGTTGTACTGGACCAAGGCCATATCTAAGCACTTACCATTGCTTCCTGCTGCCTTGCACAAAGACAATGCTCAATAAATAGCTGTTAAGTTGAATTGAGTACAAATATATGTTATGATACTATGGTATGATTCATTAAGTAGATCATAAATTCACCCTACCTCAGTTTTCTCAGTGTGCTGAAATAGTAATAGCCCTACACACGTCAAGCTCAAAATAGATGTAAGGGTGAATGAGAAGAAGAATCATTATTATTGGAGCAGCTAATATTTGTTGAGTGCTCAGTATGTGCAAGGCACTGTTCTAAGTGCTTGACAGTATTAACTCATTTAATTCTCAGAACAATCCTATAAGGTAGATATTTTTGTTATCCCTATTTTAAATATGGAGAAACTGAGTTATTGAGTTACCACAGCTAGTAAGTGGCGGTATCAGGTTTAAAGATAAGCATACTTTAGAGCATATGTTTAGCTCCTTTAGAAAGTAGTAAGTAGGACCAAACATGAGAAGTTCATGGGGCTGAACACTGTAAGTTACCAGATGGAACACAGTGCCCCGTGGTCACAACTTGAAGCTGTGAAGAGCATGTGATTGATCCAGAATTAAAAACTCTGAAGCATATGTTTGGTTTACATATTCAGCAGCTAACTCAGTTACCAGAGGTGATGTTGCATAGAGGTTAGGACTGAGACTTCCCCGAGTCAGAAATCTTTGTTTTGCTGTATAACCTTCGGGCATTGCTTGCATTCTCTGTGCTTCAGTTTCCTCATCTGGAAAATGAGGATAATCGTGATAGTACATACCACAGGGTGTGGTCATGATTATATGAGTTGATACATGTAAGGCACCTAGAATGCCTTAGAATGGCACCTAGCACATAGTAATTGATCAAAAACATTATAACCTCCCTATTATTATTATTTGTTTAGCCATCATTCAGTCAGCAAAAGGTTTTTGGACCCAGCTTCTCCCTACATGTTACGTCCTACTGTACCACTTCTCAGGCACAGATGAGCTCTCCTGTTTTAGTTCTCCTTCCTGTAGATGCTGAGCATTTTTCACTGTTGCCTCCTTTTTGGTGCTGTCATCTCCTGTGCCTCAGATTCCCTCCCCCATACCCTTCTTCATAGTAAGTTCTAGTTGATGACTCTGAGATCAGCTCAAAACTCTTCTTTTTTTTTTTTCTTCTTCTTCTTCTTCTTCTTCTTTTTTTTTTTTTTTTTTGAGACTCCCAGGCTGGAGTGCAGTGGCACAATCTCAGCTCACTGCAACCTCTGTCTCCCAGGTTCAAGGGATTTTCCTGTCTCAGCCTCCTGAGTAGCTGGGATTACAGACATGCACCATCATGCCATGCCCGGCTAATTTTTTGTATATTTAGTAGAGACGGAGTTTCACCATGTTGACTACACTGGTCTTGAACTCCTGACCTCAAGTGATCCACCAGCCTCTGCCTTCCAAAGTGCTGGGATAACAGGCGTGAGCCACCTCGTCTGGCCCCTTTTTCTGTTTTCTACATTAATTTGTTACCAATTGCTGTGGGAGATAAAAGGCCCATTAACCTAAATGATAAGCAATGAGAAAATTGTAAAAATATGCAAGGAATCTCATGTACCATTCCTTATATTTACAAAGATAATTACCTTCCCTGTGAAGGAAATAGAGAGATGTGAGAAAGCTCAGAAATAAAGGCACCACTAGGAATCTTAGACCTTAAAAAGCTGTATGGAACTCCAGAACTCTTTTCATCTATTCTCCTAACTTGCAGGGAGAGTTCAGAGTGAGGGAGGGGCATGGTCCGAGGCCCGGTAGCCACATCTCTAGCCTGTGGCTGGCACGCTATCTACTGCATCTGAGAGAATTGTGGGCAGGGTTTCAGTGGGACTTCTCACTACTGGGTATGTTTCAGCTGCTGCTGTGATGCACAGTAGGATGTCATTGTCATCCATTTAACTTCATGCTGGGGCTATATTGTATTCTCTAGTGATTTGCCATTGATTAAGTGTGGATGTCTCTGCTACCACAGAAGAGCTGTCTTGCAAGGAAACTAATGACAAAGCCATTGTTTAAACTGAATTATTCAATCTCTAAGAAGACATCCATCTGTAAAGAATGAGAGGACTAATATCTACAAACATAAAAGAATTATAAGATGGAGTTGTGGAAGTTAAGGAATTTAGAGGAGGAAGAAGCCATTTGCTCCAGATCACTTTGATAGTACAGGCTAGAGTTAAGGAAGTTAGGAGGTAGTTAATAAGGGTAGAAGTCAGGGGAGAAGATTCAAAGGGAGGTGGGGTACAGGGGACAGTCGGGCTTTTGGAGGTGGACAGGGAGGGAGGACATTTCAGGCAGGAAAGTGAAAAGTGAAGATTATAGTGTCCCAGTTCAGTGAAGAGACCTGGCTGACCAGAGCAGAAGTTTTATTTGGGGAAGTAGAAAGAATTAAACAGCTGAGAGTATGGCAGATATTGAAGACAGGCAGAGGAGAATCAGCTTGAGATATCCCCCGGAGTGTGCTTAACAGTGATGAGGATGAAGGGGATAGCAGAGGGTTGGGAGAGGTGAAGTTTGAACCTCTTTTTTCCCTTGAGACAGGATCTCACTCTGTCACCCAGGCTGTAGTGCAGTGGCACAATCACGGCTTATTGCAAACTCAACCTCCTGGGTCCAAGCAGTCCTCCCAACTCAGCATCCTGAGTAGCTAGGACCACAGGTGCATGCCATTACACCCCGCTAATTTTTTGTATTTTTACTAGAGATGGGGTTTTGCCATGTTGCTCAGGTTGGTCTCAAACTCCTGGGCTCAAGCCAAATGCCTGCCTTGGTCTTCCAAAATACTAGGATTACAGGCATGAGCACCATGCCTGACTGAACTTCCCTTTCTTTAGTAGATTATGAAAGGAGCCAGACACACTTCTCAGCTTCCTCCATACATTCCAAACTTCCAGGGCCCAGTGTAAACATTCCAAACTTCCAGGGCCCAGTGTAAACATTCCAAACTTCCAGGGCCCAGTACAAACACCACCTGAAGAGTACCGTTTGTACTGAAAGCACGGGAACCAATAGATAACTGCTAAATGTATAACTTAATATGTTAACCAATTGTAATGCTGTAACCTAAAGAATTCCCTTGTTTCTCTGTAACCTTACATATCCTGTTTTCATCGGGCTATAAAAAGCGAGCGCACGCATTGTTCGAGGCCCTCTTGTATGTTATGGAACGGAGGGACCAAGTTCGAACTTGCAATAAAGATCCTTGCCGCTTGGCTTTGACTCTGGACTCTGGTGGTCTTCTTTGGGGAGCAAACGGTCTGGGCATAACAATTAGAGAAATTAATTTCTGTAATTCTGTGGAATGCCTTTGTATTAGTCATTCTCACACTGCTCGGTAATTCACTCAGACTCGGTAATTCATGAAGGAAAGAGGTTTAATCAACTCAACCAGGCTGTACAGGAGGTGTGGCTGGGGACGCCTCAGGAAACTTATAGCCATGGTGGAAGGCAAAGGGGAAGCAAGCATATCTTCACATGGCGTCAGGAGTGGGAGAGAGCATGAAGGGGGAAGTGCTACACACTTTCAAACATCCAGATCTTGTGAGAACTTTATCATGAACAGCACTAGGGGGATGATGCTAAACCATTAGAAACCACCCCCATGATCCAATCACCTCCCACCAGGCCCTACCTCCAACACTCAGGATCACAATTCAACATGGGATTTGGGTGGGGACACACAGCCAAACCATATAAGCATATCATTTTTGGATACATTCCATACCCAAAACTTTTTATTTTGTATAATCTGTCCTTTCCCCCTTGCTTTAGAATTGCAACCTTGCCAATGGACCTGATCGGTTTTGGTTATGCAGCCCTCGTGACATTTGGAAGCATTTTTGGATATAAGCGGAGAGGTAAGCCTAACCCAAATTTTCATGAAAGGGAATTAGTGGGGGGTTTGGAGGTTGTGCTAGGTCATCTGAGGGTCTGTAAGTAGGATGAGAAGCTAAAGATGCCTTAGAGGTGGCTGAAGACCAGCATATTATGGAAGGGATTCATGAAAGGAAGAGGCTTCGTGGGGTTGGGCATAACAGTGTTCCAACCTGGGGGTTTTGGGCTTCTTTTCCACCACAAAACTCTCACTTCACTTCATTATCAGTTGCATAGTTAATTGATTTAATTTCCCTCAGGACCATTGCTTATTATTAAATGAGGATTTTTTTTTTTTTTTTTTTGCTTTACATAATCGTGGTACCAAAAAACTGAGTTCTATTGATCCTGTGTGTTGCAATGAAAACATTGTTAAATATTCAATTATCATATCCAAAGTTGTCTTTTCACCTTTGTCCAAAAGAGGGGGAAAAAAACTGAGGTAATCAATTAAAGGGTTTTTATGGAGAAAAAGGAAAGGTCAAGATTTTTTATCTTACTTTTATTTTAGAATCATTTATAGTCATGATGTCTCCTAGTTATGTTTCATATATATATATATATATATGTACAACCTTTAATCGTCTTTCTGACAAACCATCTCTTACATTTTAATGAAATTTTTTAAATGAAGCTTTTTATTTCAAAGGATATTGTATTTGTGGCAGTGGTTGACTTGAATTTGAGTGAAAAAGCCAGGTCTCCATGGTTACCAGTTAGCTTCCTTCATTAAAGGCTGCTAGAAGTCAAAGACCAGAAGCACAGTATAGCTCTTATAGCTGGGGGGCTGGCAGGGTAGAAATGACCACCATCTATGATTCCTTAAAACCTATAATTCACCTTGGATTTTTGTTCATTGTTTCTGTCTTAATGTATGTATTAGAGATATGTATTTGAAGGAGAAAAAGATGGTGGCACCAAAGTAAGACCTATAAACCAACTACTCAGAGGTTGATGTTACATGATCTACTTTAAAGAGGACTCAGTTTAAAATGCTGATAAGGTTGTTTTTGAAAAAAAAAATTCATTGTCAAAGACAATGTCTAAATAACTTCTATTACAGAATAGAAAAGAACATCTGGGCATTTTTGCCTGTCTTTATGAGAGGTGGAAAGACAGTGGGCGGAGCAGAAAGAGAGAGAGAGAGAAAGTGAGTGTGTGTGTGTGTTGGAATGGAAGGAATCATTTTATTGTAACTCAAGTCTCTTCAGTGTTTACCAGCTGGTGGGAACAAATGAAATTACATTAGCTGTGAGGTCTCTGATTTCAAGGGCTTGCTGTTGTCCACCTGCACAATATGGTTCCTTGGCCTTCTGCAAGAGCCCCCCACTAAGTGATCCTGGAAGCCCCCAAGGGTATTATGGGTTCACAAGGAAGCTCACTTTGTAGTATAATGTGAGTTAAAAGCATGGGCCACAGGATCATGCATTCCTGCATTCTAGTCTTGACACTACCACTAACACTGATACTCAGGTGAGGTGTTTCAATGTCTGGGCCTCAGTTCCTCACCTGTAAATTAATCTGTTAGGATTAAATAAGATGATGCATGGTACACATTTCACATGGTGCCTGGCATAGAATAAAGTTAATATTCTTTTTTTTTTTTTTTCCTGCTGCTACTGCCCTGCCAGTGGGAGGTCTGTGAACCAATGAGGCATAATACCTTTTTCTAGTTTTGTACTCTAGTTTTGTATTACGTTCTAAGCTGCCAGTGGCCCAAATGTCTTAGAATGTGTCTGTAAGGTGAATTAACTCTCCTTTGACTTACAGCTTCCTTAGGTATGAGTCCTATGTAGCTGGGTCAAGAGACCCTTCTACAGGATAGTTATCGAGAATAATCTTGGGTGGGTGAAAGATGTGATGTTGAAATGGTGTTTGGTGGGAGGACATGGATGTATCTAAATCCTAAACTAGACCAGCTGTGAGACACAAGTTGGGTTAAAGGGAGAAGCTGATAGATTTGTATTTTGGTGGGGATACAGTGGGGAGAGAGGGGAGCCAGTGGCGGGACACAGGATGCTGACCACTGTGCTTGCCTGGGCTCACCCCTCCTCCCAGGTAGGTCTCCAGAGAGGTGGATGATATGGAGGCTCTTCTTAGGCCAGGTAACACTGAGTGCCCAGAGCGAAAGAGGGCCAGATGGCATTCCTGCCTTCTCCCACGCTAGGGCTGAACCAGACCTTACACCTTCCTACTCCAGTTGAAGGGAAGGGCACTGACACAGCCATCCCTCCAGAGAGGCTCAGGTGTGCTTGCTGGGCAGGCTGCTATTCTGAGGACCACAAGAGCACCTGCAGGGAAGCTCCCAGAGGCATCTTTCAACTCCTTTTAAAACGCCTCTTCCACGACTGCCCCACCCAGATCAGGCCTCCCAGGAAGTGGGAAGGAAAGAGTTTACAGCTGCTTTTCTTGTAGCCCCCACTGTGGGGTACTGAGCTTGTTCCCAGGATCTTTGCTTCCTTCCAATAGTGTGGCTTTCTTGTAAATCAGCTCACAGTCCTGCCACCTTCCTCAGGCAAGATGAAATTTCTCAAGAACCTTCCTGGTTCTTGCTGCTGGTGAGCCTGCCCCTGCTGTTTGCTGTCTGATCTCATCAAGACTGAAGTGTAGACACTGCCACTTTCTCCACATACTTAAGTGTGTATGATGGTGGTGGTGGGGAGCACAGTTAAGAAATCTTCAGGGTATACAGAAAAGAGCATCATAGAATCTCTAGGTGGGAAGACACCTTAATGGTCACCTAGTTGTGCATTTCAGGAAATGTTTTAATCTCTTTAACAATATCCTTATCTGGTATCTTCTGCTTGAATATGACCCATAACAGGGATGCATTAAATCAGTATTTATCAAGTGCTCCTATGTACCTGGCCCTGTGTCTCACCCTGGGGAAACAGCAATGAGCAAAAAGAATGGCGCTCACAAGTGAGTAAGGGCAGACTGACATTCAATCCATGAACAGCATATAAACGTATGATCAGGAATAGTGGAAGACTATGATGGGGGCCCTCGTTCAGAATGGTGGGTCAGAGAAGTCAACACTTAAGCAGACATCCGAAGGTGAGCTGCACTTGGCCAAGTGAAGTGCAGAGACAAACAGTCTGCACAAGGACCAGTATGTCTAAAAGCCATGAGGAATAGAGTTTGGTATATTCGGAGAACTGAAAGAAGGCCAGGGTTCCCATAAAATAGCAAACTGGATTTTTTTCCTAAGAGTTTTGGGAAGCACTAAGGGTTTTTAATTAGGAGAGTGACCTGTCCAGATGTGTGTTTTTAAAAGATCATCTTACTGTGTTTGAAGAATAGCTTTTGGAGGAAACAATGTATAATTTAACATTATCTCCAACTGTAACATTCTAAGCCATTATATGTATATATGGCATGGATGACGAACCCTGTTTTACAGCTGCTAAAACTCAGAGAGGCTAAGTGACTTAGCCAGAGTCCTTTAGCCAGCAAGTGAAGGAATTAGGACTAGAACCTAACGTGTTTGTCTTCTCATTCAGGATGCTGCTCTGGTGTGTGTGTGTGTGTGTGTGTGTTGTGTGTTTGTGTGTGTGTGGTACGTGTGTGTTGTGTGTGTGGTGTGTGGTGTGTGTGGGATGTGTGTGTTGTGTGTTGTGTGTGTTGGGTGTGTGTTTTTTGTGTGTTGTGTTTATGTGTTGTGTGTGTGTTGGGTGTGTACGCATGTATGTGCTGCAGTGGTTCTTAACCCTGGCTGCACATTTGAATTTCCAATGGATATTTTAAAAATAGAGATACTTTGACCCTACCCCCCCAAGGGATTTTAACCCAATAGATTCTAAATAGGGTGAGTTCCATGAAGCAAGGATTGTGTGTGTCTTATTTATAGTGTCACTGGCATGTAACCCACTGTCCAGTGCACAGAAAGTGCTTGGTGTTTGTCACAGTGCTCTGGGGCGGGTGTATGGGTTGGGGGCTGGGAGTGTACTGGTGGGGTGAGTGCATGGGATAGGGACTGGGTAGCGGGGGTCAGTGCTCTGGTTCTTCCTCTTTCTTGGTAGGGCCTCCATTAGTCCTTGAGTCCTGACATCTTGAGGCTTGAAGGTTTGTTAATTATTCAGGATGGAACCATTACTTGGTTTGTATAGCACTTCCGTCTTTACCTCTATAAACTAAAAATACCTTTGCATCTTAGTTTTTATCATCACAACCTCATTGTAAAAAGGAGGCAAGGAGAATAGAAAAAATTAAAAAAGAAGGGCTTAGGAGGTGAAATAATTGCCCAACATCATGCAATCAATGTCCAAGCCACTAGCACAAGGCAGGTTTTCTTATTCCCCCAAGTGACATCTAACCGCCTGCACTGCTAAGCCCACAGGGCTCCTCTGCCTTGCATTTGGGTTCAGCAGGAAACGGTCATCTCCTAGAAAGTATCCATGAAGAGGCCTATTCTTAATTTGGCTTTGTCCAGTTACTGTGCCCAAGTAGGAATACATTTGAAGGTGCCCGTATCATACTAGAAGTAATGGAATGAATTCCTTTCATTTTGGGATTCTCTTTGTGAGCCCATATTTTTTTTCCCCTCCCAGGTGGTGTTCTATCTTTGATTGCTGGTCTTTTTGTTGGATGTTTGGCTGGCTATGGAGCTTACCGTGTCTCCAATGACAAACGAGATGTAAAAGTATCACTGTGTAAGTAAGACATTTTTTCCTGGTTACAGAGACTCAAATATTGGAGGTGATCTTTTTGATACCCTATGCTAGATATACTAGAACATATTTAGTCAAATGGCAAATGGCCATATGCATGTGTTGAGGCTGAATACAACACTTACTCCTTTCTAGAAAGACCTGATAAAAAATGATGTTACTGCTACCAGGCCTTCCAACTCAGAAGAATATTTCTATAAAAACCTGTTACCTGAAAAATTGAATTAGGAAAAGCGAGGAATAATTTTCAGATTTTCTGCTAACTCTCCTAAATGCATATTTAACATAGTTTTCACATTGCTGTGAGAATAACTAAAAAAGAGACAGCCTTGCATTATTTCATTTAATACACAAACAGCTTTTAGATTCTGCACTGCCTTAAGACTTAACCTAAAAAAGCAAGGCAGATACTTTTTTAGCTTCTTCCCTTGTTAAGCTTAATGGGAGAATAGCCACAGAAAAAATGGAAACCTGTGTGTTTAAAGTCACCAGGACACTTGACTTTCATCTCACTTGAAAGAGAGATACAGTGAAGGTTTAGAAAACTCTGCCAAGGACATTTTCTCTAGTTGATATATTATTCAAAGTGCCTTGGTCTTGTTATGGAAAAAAATATAAATGAAGACAAAATTGTTCTATATTTGAAGGAGAGAGAGATATGGGTTTTTTTTTTCTTTAGTCATTTTTATGAAGGGGTAGGGATATTTTTAGTAATGAGGTTATGTTAGATGTATCAGCCAGATATAGTGATACTAGGATTTTTATTGATGTGCATTTAAATAGTTCACAAGTACTTATTGTCAGTCATTTCATTTTTTATATCAATAAACAGTTTTTCTTTGAAAGCTGTTTTTAAACTGTGGCATTGATGTCCTAATCTCTTACATAAAACTACCTCTCCCTTCATAGGTACAGCTCTAAAAAGGCTGACATGATGCTTCTGAATAAAATACTATTGCTTAGACATCAAATTCTCCAAAATGGAATGCTACAAAACAAAACCAGTCAGCCTTCTTTTAAGTATTTTTTTTATTAATCAGATCTTACTTGTAAAAGATACATTAACTATTTTCTTTATGTTCAGTTAACTGAACATTATTGAGTGTGTCCTGTGGGTCCAAGTGTATTACTTAGTGTTTCTGAGGGAAGTTGAATAAAGCTCAGTGCTAGCCTTCAAGGAGTGTTCTTTGAATAGAAATTTAGGTTAGAAAAAGACTTTCTTAGCTGGGCGTGGTGGCTCATGCCTGTAATCTCAGCACTTTGGGAGGCCAAGGCCAGTGGATCACTTGAGACCAGGAGTTCAAGACCAGCCTGGCCAACACAGCAAGACCCTGTCTCTACTAAAAATACAAAAATTAACTAGATGTGTTTGTGCGTAGCTGTAATCTCAGCTACTCGGGAGGCTGAGGCAGGAGAATTGCGTGAACCCGGAAGGCGGAGGTTGCTGTGAGCTGGGATCATGCCACTATTCCAGCCTGGGTGACAGAGCAAGACTCTGTCTCAACAACAACAACAACAACAACAAAAAAAAAAAAAAAAAGAAGAAAAAGAAAAAGTCTTTCTCTTTTGAAGATATTTCAGGAATTGATTTTAACATGTTTGTTTACCCAGAAACCTTTTTGATGAGGTAGATTATGAAGTGTTTTTGTTTGTTTGTTTTTTGTTGTTTTGAGACAGAGTTTCATTCTTGTTCCCCAGTCTAGAGTGCAATGGCACAATCTCAGTTCACTGCAGCCTCCACCTCCCTGGTTCGAGCGATTCTCCTGCCTCAGCCTCCCAAGTAGCTGGGATTACAGGCATGTGCCACCACGCCCTGCTAAATTTTTTTGTAGTTTTAGTAGAGACGAGGTTTCTCCACGTTGGTCAGGCTGTCCTCGAACTCCCAACATCCAGTGATCCGCCCACCTCTGCCTCCCAAAGTGCTGGGATTATAGGCTTGAGCCACCAGCCCATGAAGTGTTTTAATAGAGCACTTTATCTTTTCAAGACAATGACAACTCAGTACCTATGCATAATAGTTGTAATGTTAGAAAGCTTTAAATGGTACCCACTGTTTTCCCACAAGCATGGATAACATGTTTGAAACTCTGGTTTATGAATTAGTTTGGTTTTCAGTTACAGCTTTCTTCCTGGCTACCATAATGGGTGTGAGATTTAAGAGGTCCAAGAAAATAATGCCTGCTGGTCTGGTTGCAGGTTTGAGGTAAGTAAAGCTATTTTGATCAATACTTTCCTCTGCTGTTGTTTTGAAGTGCTGAATTTTTGGGAAACGTCAATTTTAATTCGAAAGATCAAAGTCCTTTTTGTTACAGTAAGCATGACAGTAAAAACCTTAAGATAGCATGGATTCAGTGGGTCTTTGATATTGATGTACCCATGAACATTCTTACTGGTTATGCGTAATGCTGCTGTAGTATTGAGTCACAAGCCTTTTTCAGAAGAAAGAGCTAAACTCAGCCTCATTTTTCCTCAAGATTCACCCATCTGCGACAGTAAATGTGTTCATTTAAATCTAATACTCAGTCCCTTTTAGAAAGTTTGACAGAGTGACAATGTGATACAGTTATTTCAAGTTTTTAAGGGAGAGAAATTTAATATTTTTAAGAGTTTTTAAGAGAGAAGTTTTAATATTTTTTAAAAGATAAACAGAGAGCCTCAAGTTTCTCTGAATTTGATCCAGTAGTTCTATCCATGAGATTAAGCATATTACCAAATAAAAATTTAGAGATAACATTTTAAAAATTTCTCCGGAAAGTTGGCTTTATATGTTGAAAGCTATAAACATGTTTATTTCCTTTGATAGACATTTTCACTTTTTGGAATTTATTCCAAAGCAGTGAGATATGCACAAAGACTGATGTTCATTGTAACTTTATTTCCAATGAAAACACGATAGACTGAAAAATTAGGAACAACCTAACAGTTCACCAGTAAGGAGATGTTTGAATAAATGTTTTGTCCATTTAATGGAATATTGAGTGAGCATTACATTTTTATATTTTCAAAAATGATTTGGTGGCATTGGAAAATCTTAGTGACATAAGTAAGGTATAAAAACAGGATAAAAAACAACCAAATATAGTGTGATTTAAAAAATGTTTGTGTATAAAAAAACAGGAAGGAAATACTTCAAACTTGTTAGTAGTGTTTTTCTGTGGGTGGTAGCGTGATGAATAATTTTAATGTTCCTCTTTCTACTTTAGTCACACTACTACTTTTTCTACTCTAGTCACACTAGAATTCTAGTGTGACTAGAATTTTCAGGGAGGGGAGGAGGAGTGTAATTACAAAATACAGCTTTCCAGTTATAGCCCTGTTCTAAAAGTGATACTTGGCGGTGGGAAGAATCAGAAGTAGTGTTTACGGGCTGGGTGTGGTGGCTCACGCCCGTAATCCCAGCAGTTTGGGAGGCTGAGGCAGACGGATCACTTAAGGTCAGGAGCTCAAGGTCAGGACCTCAAGACCAGCCTAGCCAACATGGCACAACCCCATCTCTACAAAAATTAGCCGAGTGTGGTGGCAGGCACCTGTAATCCCAGCTACTTGGGAGGCTGAGGCAGAATTGCTTGAGCTCAGGAGGTGGAGGTTTCAGTGAACTAAGATTGCGTCAGTACACTCCAGCCTGGGTGACACAGTGAGACTCCATCAGAAAAAAAAAAAAAAAAAAAAAAAAAAGTAGGGTTTATGCATCCAGAAGAAGGCCTCAGTTAATAGAAAGTAGCTGAGATTAAATTAGTAACTAGTAACTCCCCCAAGTTGGTCCTGGATTATTTTTTCAAGTTGCTTTATTTTACTAGCTTTTGAAAGTTTGTTTCTTCCCAAACCTTTCTCTTATAAACCCTCATCCAAGGTTTTCAGGACAGCAGGTTCTGATTTTTCCTTATTCATTTAGCGAATATTTTAAAGTGGCTAATTCAGTTATGTCTGGGATGTTTTAATCCTCCAAGGGGTTGAACTGGGAGAGTCCCCAAGCCGAGATTAGTAACACCAATGGGTAGGCGAGTGCATGGCCCTTTCTGTCTTATGCCAGAAAAAAGTGACTCTCCCTTTGTCTTTGTTTTATCTTAAATCCAGCCTCATGATGATCCTGAGACTTGTCTTGTTGCTGCTCTAAGCATCTGGAGGAACAGAAAACTAAGTTCATGTCATCCTGCTGTAATGGGCAGAGCATATTTTTTTGTATTTAAAAGATAAACTTCAATATAGAATGCTAGAAACACAAATAGCACTGTCACCTCTAATATGAACATTAGTTTGAGGTAGTTTTTTTCTAAAGCAAAAGTTTTAACTGTTTTCTAATTGTCAAGCGCTGTTTTCATTAAAAGTGTCTAATGAATCATGATACGCTCTTCCATTTGCTATGTCTATTTTCTATATATTTGGCATTTTTTGAAAATTCCGAATACTCATGTTTCAGGTAAGCTTAAATTACAACTTGTCACATAAAGCAGTTCTTAAGTGGAGTTCACAGAATGCTAATGTATCTATTTGTCATTTATGTTATATTTGAAATTATTAGAAATTATACTTTTTCCATTTTAATTGTATTGCTGCCAGTGCTATTTTTTTCTTTAAAAACTTTTATTCTTAGCACACTCTTACGTCCTAAAAGAATGTATTCAGTATTCAAATAAAAGACATTTTGGTTCAAACCTGTTTCTTTCATGTTAGTTTTTCCTCTGAATACTCAAATCATCTTTGACATTTAAATGTTCAGTTATTAATGAAAAGATTTGAGAAGGAGGGTTTATTTAAACCAACATTCTACTTCCTCAGGAGTAGATATTTTTTCTCTCTTAAAGAGTAACAATTCTGAAACAAAACCAATTTTGTTTCAAATTACCACTTTATTTTTAGGCATAGTTATAACTTTTAATGTCCAAGGCACTTTTAGGGCCCAAACTGAACATCAGGAAACGTGAATCCCAGCCCAATTCTTCCACCCACCTGATGCTCTTTGGAAGGTCATTTCTTTTCCCTCTGACTCAGTTTCTCGTCCTTAAGGAGGAATTGAACTAAATGCTCGACCCCTTAGAGCTCTAAAAATCTACAGTTCCTATCCTGTTGGCTCTGTGCAGTGGTGTCATATTTCAAACCCTTTCTTTAAATGAAAGTGTAGGGTCCTCAGCTCATAACAGCAGAGTTCATGTGGTTCTGTTCCATCGGTTACCTTTCCCAACTGACTTTCAAGGAGGTTGTTAAACTTTCAGTGATAAGTAATTCAATTAAGGGAAGAAAAAAGCTCTACCAGTTGAACTGAATAGGAAATCTAGATAAAATTCTTTGACGTACTTAAAACCCAATTTAAAGAAGAAGAAAAAAAATCCCTTGAATCCTAATGGTGGCAAAGAGGTTGTTACCACAGGGAAGGCTGGAAAAAGCCGTCATCATTGAGGTACTCTGCTCACTCGCTAGCTGTCGGAGATGATTGAGGAGAATCTTCAGATTCCGACTGACAGCAGCTTATAATAGTCAAAACCGATTATGATACTGAAGTAGAAACTAACTGTGAAATTGATCCTAGAAATACATGCCGTGTCTGCAGAATATTCTAGTGATTGAAAGTTTAAGAAACTAGTTTGAAGCTATGCTGTTCCCTCGACTTTTCCCAAAAGGTGGTAGAAGTGAATGATGGTGATGTGTGTGCTTTTTGTTTGGTTTTGTTTTTAAAGAAATCTTTGACATCCATTTGCGTATTTGTGATTTTACTCTTTTGCAATACGTAGAATCCAGAAGGATTGCATTTGGATTGGCTCTGATTAATTGGTGTTTTCTTGTCTTATGAAAAATAGAAAAGGCTTTCTAGCTTACAGGTATTAGGCAGTTTATTTCTTCATGTTTTAATACTTTATTACATTAACGTGGCTTTATGATATTTTTATGGGTCTGCTACAAATGCAGAGTGAAATATTTACTAAGTTTCTTAGACTTCATTTGTTTCATTTGTTAATACTCAGCTACTGTACTGCTCATGTTTTTGAGAAACATGCCACGTTCCAATTTAAATATGTTCTTCACAGTCTCAATGGATTCTTCATCCAGTGGAGACTTCCTTTGGCTTCCAGGTTGGAGAAATTTATTAATTGTGGGGATGTGGCTGCTTCTGGCCTTGAATTTCTAAAATGCAAAAGAACCCTGTCCATGAGAGAAGAATATAGCAAAACAAAGTAAAATGCAAATGAGCCACATTCTGGTGGAGGTGGGGGATAATTGGGATTTTCATACATTGTGTGGCACTGCAAAGTGATACTGCCACTTTGCAAGTTAGCCATATTTCTCAACCACAAAAATATTCATAGGCTATTACCAAGTGATTCCATTTTAAAAATTGTATCCTAATGATGTAATCTTAAATGTGGAAAAATCTACACCTACAAAGATGTTGTTGCAGCGTTATTTATAAAAACAAACATTCTAAAGCATCCTGGTATACAATAAAGAGAAGTCCTCATTTTTCTTATGCCAGAAGCATTTTTCATGTTATGTAATCTTTGAAAACATAACTTTAAGTGGCTGCATAGAATTCTATCCAATGAATGTATCCTCATTTATGTAGACGTTTCTCAGGTATGAGACATTTAAGTTGTTTATGATTTTCACTATTTAAAATCAGCTTAGGCTGTGGCACGGGTGAAAGTGGCCACTTTGGCAGTGCCTCATCCTCACAGCTAATGGGAAGCAAGCGTGTTCTAGAAAGCCGGAGTCTCCAGCGACCCCTCTTACCAACATCATGGCAGTCCCAGGTTGCAACAAGGACAGTGTCAGAGCAGGCTGTAAAAAATGTGGCTTCCTAGCCACCTGACTTTTGAATGCTGCAACTTTCTCCAAGTAGACCCCAAAGGGACATAGTGAAGATTGATGAATAAAATGAAGAACTGAATAAATTGCAGGTATTACAGGAAAAAAATAAGAGGAGAAGAAAAAGCAAAGAGAAAATAAATTTTTAAAAAAAAAAACAAAGAGGTCTTATTCATCCAGTTCCACTGAAGAGGACATTGCAAAAGAAACAAAAATATCAGAAGAAAGTAAAGAAAAAAAGGCTGGTGTGGTGGCTCACACCTGTAATTCCAGCACTTTGGGAGGCTGAGGGGCGGATCATGAAGTCAGGCTCCTGAGTTCAAGACCAGCCTGGCCAACATGGTGAAACCCATCTCTACTAAAAATACAAAAATTAGCCAGGGGTGGTGGCGGGCACCTGTAGTCCCAGCTACTTGGGAGGCTGAGGCTGGAGAATCTCTTGAACCTGGGAGGCAGAGGTTGCAGTGAGCCGAGATTGTGCCACTATACTCAGCTTGGGGAACAGAGCGAGATTTCATTTCCAAAAAAAAGAAAAAGAAAAAAGGAAAATCATTCTTTAACCCCTATTTGTTATGAATCCTCCAAAAAGTAACTGAGATTTAGCCTAAGCCATTAAATTTAAAGATTTGTTTAAAAATTATTTGCCCTTCCTTGGAATTTGCTATATATTATGCTTTGCAATAAATCGCAGCCTTTTCCATATAGACATTTTTCATGTGTGGTACCATTATCCCTCTAGCAATATATTTTTAATGTGCTATGACTATACAGTATTAAATCAGTCTTGTTACTTGATAGCTATGCCCGAAGTATAGCCATTTGTACATACTAAACATATCATTTTTGGTGTTTGTGTCCCTGTGTGTTTGGCTGGTATTATTACTTCCTAAGTTGATTGTAAAATGGCTTTACTACAGTCAACACAGGTAATCTACCTACCTGTTAATGAGTATTGCTGAATCGTGTCCACCTTCCAGTAATGAAGCTAGGTATGGGGTAATGTTTTCCTCTTGACACTGAAAAATTTAATAACTTTATAAGATATATAAAGATAGAGAAATTCTTTACTGTTTTTTAAATCTCTAGGGTTTTTTAAAATATAGAAGATGAAGCTCCTTGATGGTCTTGACTAGGACTTTTAAAATGAATGGTGTCCGCAGGAAGATGATCATGAAAACATTTAAACAAAGTTTCATTGTTTTATGAAATGCAGAGTTTCTAATATCTGCCTCCTTTGTTTTTATAACAATTAAAATATTTCTTTCTTGTTAAAAAAGGTTATTTTGAACATAATAAATGGAATATACATATAATCAAGAAAAGTTTCAAAAATAGACTGCATTGTAAAGAAATGAGGGAGACTAACAATGTCAAAACATGTTTATAATGTAATATGGGTCAGGTGCAGTGGCTCGTGCCTGTAATCCCAGCACTTTGGGAGGCTGAGGCAGGAGGATCATTTGAGCCCAGGAGTTCAAGACATCTGCTTTCTCTTATGTTATGTTTTAGTTTACCACATTATATTGAAGTTACCAGTCTATGCACTTGGTTTCGTCAGGAGATAGCTGCCTTGAAGGCATCTTCGTATTTCTAGCACAGACCTTAGCAAAAAGAAGTTAGTAGGTTCATAAATGATGGTGAATGACTGAATGAAAGAATAAGTGGATAATACAAATTCATTCTCCCTGCAGTTCTTGGGAGCTATTTGGGTAGCATTACCTGTAGCAGAGGAAAGCCGAAGAGGACACTGGGTTTGCACTCTTCAGTCATTAAGATAACTTCAGGTTGCTGTGTATCAGCCCAGCTCAGCCAATTGCACACAAGAAAATCTTGTCTGTGGTCTCTCAGTGCCTGCATGATGGTTAATAAGGAAAAGGCAGAAGATGAAGGACACACCTAACATACAATTTAAAGTCAGCTTGATTTGGCAGAAAGTCTTCTAGAAGTTAAGAGACCTGGCTTCTAATCTGTTCTTTGCCACTGGCTAGCTGTGTGAGCAAACTCCATTTCTCTTGGGCTTCATGAGGTGAAAGGAATGAAATAGCTTAAATCCTCCTGACTTATTCTGAACATAGGAAACTGCTTTATCTCATGTGCTGTGCTTGTCTTCTTTTCACCTCCCCTCCCTGTACCTATCCCGTGAACCTCTGTTGAGTGATTTTCACACCACACCCTCCATTGGTGGCTCTTCCGGGGCTGATGGTATTTTCTCCTTGCACCATCTCAGGGTGTGTTATTTGGTGTGCTGCTCTTTGGAAGGTACTGTGTTTGCAGGGGGAGTGTCATTCTCAGAGGGACCCAACCCTCATTTTTATAAGCAAATTTTCTTCAAATAGGGCTGTAAATTATGACTTTGAGTCAAAATTGATGAAATACAATATGAAATGTAAGTTTGGAGGAGGTGGTCACTAAGGTACATTCCAGGCCATAGACTTCATGATGTTTTGATATGTGAGCAGAGACCTGAGTACAGGTTCCAGCTTTATTAGTTGTATGACATTGGGCAAGTTATGTTGCTTCTTAAAGATATAGTTGCTTCATCTGTAAATGAGGAAATAATTTATTCTTATTTACAGATGAAGCAACCACATAGTATCTTGTGGAGTTATTATGAAAATTAAATGGATTAATGCATGCAAATTGTATAGCACAGCACTTGACACTCAGTAAAGGTGAGCCATTATTATTATTAGCACTGTTCTTAGTGCACTTACAGTCCCATTTTTAGTTATGAGAAGTCTGTGCTTCATAGTATCTTACAACAAGAGCTTCATGCATTAGTTTACCACATGGTGGTGGTAAACATTCACTCTGTTGCCAGTATTTGTATGATAAAAAATCTTAAATTACATGCTGATTACAAAGGAATATATTATCTTTGAAAATACTTTTGAAGGAAACAATATGGGGAAAACTTGGGGATGTAGAATATTCACAGTTTGATCCAGTTGGAGCTAGGAACTCACCAAGTGTAATTAAGGGAAAAGTCTAACTGAGGAAGTTAGGGTATCTGTCATCTATGCCAAATACATAAGTATCAACGAGATAATCTATGTTACATGATTAGGCTCTAAAATTGTTGATCATGATAAATGTATTCAAATATATGTATTAAATCATTTAATGAGAACTATTGTTATTCAACCCAAAAAGGATAGATTAAACCAGCATGGCAGTTGAGTTTGAAAAACTTACCTGTTTCTTTTTTCTTTGTTTTACCAAGCCCTAACATTTTTCATCATCTTTTTTTTTTTTTTTTTTTGGAAGAAAAAATGGACAACTTTATTGTGTAAGTTTATTAGGAGCTATGCATCATTTCCAAATTCAGGAAGTCATGGTTTCCTGCTAGTACTGACTAAAAAGCAGTAGCTAAACGGATTGGTAGAGCTAATTAGGTCATTTAAAATTATTGTTTCCACTTCTTTCAATAAAGGATATATTTATTTTCTTTGTAATATTTAAACACAGCAGTTATAATTTAAACAAATAAGTAAAAGAATGCACAGACTTATTCACGAAACAAGCCCACTGTTTTATATTTTAAAATTTTTTAGCTGCATTCAATGAATTCCGGTGGGATTTGGTTAGTTTATTTTCTTTTCGGTTTTAGTTAGGAAACCCTACTGTCATTGTAGGTACTGACGAGTTGATGGGTGCAGCACACCAACATGGCACAAGTATACATATGTAACAAACCTGCGCGTTATGCACATGTACCCTAGAACTTAAAGTATAATTTTTCATCATCTTTTCCTAGACTTACCAATATTATAATCAATGCACCTGGAGGTGAAGAGCATTGATAACTAAAGAAGGCATCCAACCCTGACTAAGTGCAAGCTTTAAGACAGCATTTTACAGATGTTAAAAATGCAGAGACATGAATGCTGAAGCATTATGTTTAAAACAATTTTTTAACTTTTAGAATACTGCATAGAATTCTAACCTTATAAACAGCCCTGAGCCCCAGGACTGTCCAGTGTATTTTAGAAATAATATCCATCCCCTCTCCCCAAGGTCTCTCATTAGTGTGGGATTTCCTCCTTTAGAATCTTATTTATTAGGCCCTATTTTAAAGCAGGTAACTGAAATTCTGTCAGCACCAGAACCACAGATAGTGCTGAAATTATGCATACAATTCTTTAAAAAATAAAATCCAGAAGACCAGGGTGAGAGGAAGGAGAGCAGATTTGTCGTATAACTGCAAGTGTGGGAAGAATTTTGAGCTTTCACAAAGGGTTTGGAGATCTTTATTGATAAAATTCTTTGTATATTTTTAGTATTGTTTCTTTTTCTCCCCCTTGATCCAAGTCATAAAGCAGGGCAGGAGTTGGTTGCTTACCTTCTCACAGACAGGGAAGAATCTTGTAGTGGCTTTTTCAAGGATGTGTGCAAGATTCATCTCCTCTTCAGGCAGAGAGAGTGGCAAGAACATAATCATGTCACTCAGGTCCTTCAAGCCTTCTACATACATACCAATCCTAGAAAAAGGATGGTAATTCAAAAAAGAGTTACAGATAAAGGGAACTCTCACTTCACAGGCCAAAGAAACATTTTAAGTAGTGCCTCAGTTTCACCTGCTTAGTTATCAAGTGTTCTCATGGAGCATGGTTCCAGGAGCTAAAGCCAAGCGTTTTCAGCAGCATACTCTTCCTTTAGATCCAACTGAGAGATAGAAAAGTTGTAGGATCAAAGTGTGTGAGCAATTACATGTATGCGACTGTCAATTATGTAACAGTAGTGTTAATAAAATACATACACACAAAGTATTAAAATAATCCCAAAGCAGCAAATTGGGCAAATATCATTTATGGCTATTTAGTTGTTGTAATAATAGTGAGATCACCCATGCTGCTACCGGTGATGCATGTGGAAGAAGAGGTAATAAGGACCTCTGCACTGCCAAACACACCTCCATCTGGATTGAAGGTTCTCAAACATCGTAGAGCAGTTTCATAGAACACAAAACTTACACAAGTTCCCACTTGCCGCCACCCACATCTCTGTGCCAGAATGTATGGAAACGTGGATGTTATATTTGACAAGATACCATGACATAGTGAGACTACTGGTGTGGGCCTTGGGAAACTTTGGTCTGGGTCCAAGATGAGCCTCTTAATCTTTTTGAACCACAGTTCCTTTAACTTACAATAGCAGTGCATGTCTTAAAATGGCCTCAGATTCTTTGCTACTTCTCCGATTTAGAGTAAGTTTCATTCTCCCCTTGAATCTGAGTGGGCCTCAGAGACTTGCTTGGTCAACAGAAGGTAAGGAAGTAATGTCCTTAGACTTGTATATCTAGGACGTAAGTCTCACAGCTTCCACTGGGTCCTCTTGGAACATGTGCTCAGAGGCCAACCAGCTACTATGTACAAAGTCCAACTACATTGAGAACCTCATGCCGTGTGGAAGCCCAAGCTAGTCCTGTGAAGAAGGCATGTGGAGAGAGAGAGATGCCCCGTTAGGCCCATATGGTCCAGCTGTATGGCAGATGTACTTGATAGCAATACCCTGAAAATGGTCCTATGGTCTAAGAAGAATTTGTGTTTGGAGTTCCAAGCTAAGGAATCCAGGAGTGGCCCACCTAGAGATTCATTCCTTATTTATGAGGAGCATCTGAACCCCTGGCCCATGCCGTGGAATGCAGGCCATGCAAGGGATTGAGGCCCTTTGTTCTGGGTTACATAAAGGTTGCCAGGTGGAGGTTGCAAGGGAGAGGGTGCTAAGTGAAAATGCCATATAACCAGCATGCTTTTTACAATGGTAGTTGTTCTCCTGTCCAGCCTGCCACCACTGGACCGCATTGTATGTAAGTCCCCTCAATAAATCCCAAGTCTTGTTTGCTGGCTCTAGATCTCTTCTTTAGACTCTCATACATGGTGCCATCCCTATTGAAGTCAGTAGGGATCTGGCATGACACCAGCTCTCCCAATCCAAGTGCCAGACACATGAGTAAGGCACTCCATGAGAGACCTGGAGAGAACCACCCGGCTGAGCCCTGTCAACTCAGCACCATGAGAGATCACATTCTATAGCAACAGATAACCAGGAGAGTACTATTCTGAGCATTAGGATTGTTGTGGGTTTATATGGTTGAAAGAGTTTTGAAATACAAAGTTTGTAACATGTACAAGGTTTTATCATAATAATATACCAATGAAAGCACTAATAGTAAGTAATTCATTTTCAGTTTATATGAAAGATCTATTTAAAAACTGTTTTTCATTAAAAGGAACCAGAGCTTCTTAGAGAAATGACTGAGCCCAGGTCTGGAGCAGGAGATGTTCAGAATTAATTGGGATTATCATCTTATACCAGATAATAAGGAAGTTATCAGAGACCACTAGGGTCAGACTAAAAATTCCCATTGGCTCCCATTGGCCAAAGGTGGGACAACTGAGCATAAATAAGAATGATACCTGAAGTTAATTGAAACACATCAAAGATGTTTTGAATTGATGAGTTCATAATGATGTGAAAACAACACTAATTAACAGGTCACTGCAAATGAACCAACTCATCATTTGGAAATAGTAAACAAAGGAAAAGAATCAAGCATCAGTCTTGGAAACTGTATGTCCAAGTAACCACAGAGTAGAAGAAAGGACGTTTTTTCTTTTTCTTTCTTTCTTTTTTTTTTTTTTTTATTTGCGACAGAGTCTCACCCTGTTGACCAGGCTGGAGTGCAGTGGCACAGTCTCAGCTCACTGCAACTTCTGCCTCCTGGGTTCAAGTGACTCAGCCTCCCAATTAGCTGGTATTACAGGTGAGCACCACCACACCCAGCTAATTTTTATATTTTTAGTAGAGACAGGGTTTTGCCATATTGGCCAGACTGGTCTCAAACTCCTGGCCTCACGTGATCCACCTGCCTCTGCCTCCCAATGTGCTAGGATAACAGGCATGAACCACCATTCCTGGCCCTTGTTTTTCTTTTTTGATGTTTCATTTTGCTTGTTAGCCCCTTTCTTGTGTTAGCAGAAGCTTTTCTTTATAGAAATATTTCAGGCCGAACACAGTGGCTCATGCTTGTAATCCCAGCATGTTGGGAGGCTGAGGCAGGTGGATCACGAGGTCAGGAGTTCAAGACCAGCCTGGCCATCATGGTAAAACCCCGTCTCTACTAAAAATACAAAAATTAGCTGGGCGCGGTGACATGTGCCTGTAATCCCAGCTACTCGGGAGGCTGAGGCAGGAGAATTGCTTGAACCAGGACCTGGGAGGCAGAAGTTGCAGTGAGCCAAGATTGTGCCACTGCACTACAGCCTGGGTTACACAGTGACTCCATCTCAAAAAAAGAAAAGAGAAGAAAAAGAAATATTTCAGATAATAGATGCAGAAGGAATGTTAGCACGGAACACCAGTGGCTACTGATATCATAAAGAATAGACAAGCAGATATTTTATGTTTCCTAACAGAGGAACAAAACAACACCAAAAGTAGCCTTGCAAAAACCACTAGAACCTGAATCTGATAAAGCCTCTAAACCCAACTACCAATTTATAAAAATACAGAGACAGGGGAACATGTTAAACTACACTGCAGGGAGACTTCAGGAGAAATTTGGTTTCTAAGTCAGTGAGAAACTACTAGAAAGAAAGAGAAAGCTTTTGTTGAGATTTAAAAATACAAGATCAATTTTCAAATTTTTACTACATTGAAATGTTTAAAGCTAAGTTTCTGAAAACATGCATTTTTGAAATAAAACAATGGCTTCAGAAATTTATTTAAAACACATCTCATTTAGTAAAGATGGATTATTTGTTGTTTACCAATTAATGGTTTTCTAATTCTGTGCAATAATTTGCAATTTAGGGTTGCTGTTATAAACCCCAGGTAAAATAAGACTATTTTGTCAGTTTGCCGATGGGTCTGCCTATTGTAAAAGGACTGGTGCCTGCACCAAGGAATTTACTAATGTCTGGGAGGCCATGGGGCAGATGTTGGTGTGACCAGAGATTAATGAGGTAGTTTCCAACAACCACTTCCAGAATCAATTGCGTGGGGTTAGAATGCTCCTCCCTCGAAAATTTTGAATCTGTGTTCTGGTGATTTACTCTGTGTGCCACTTCCACCTTGTGGAGGGAAACACAAATTCACAAGAAAGTGGTAGATGTACTTTACCAACGTCTTTGCTTTAGTAAATAAAGAAACAATAAACAGCTAATAAAGAGCTAAATATAGAATCAGAAAATTAAAGAAACTGTGTAATTGGCCATGAATTAGTCATTGTCAAAGGTAAATTTTGTGTGTAGAGTTTATTATACTAGTCTCTTTCCTTTGATATGTTAGATTTTTCTATAATACAAAGTTAAAAAACCAGAAAAGAACTTTCCATTAATCTATCAGAACTACGATACACATGACTGCTAATAAGCTTAGAACTTTTTTTTTTTTTTTTTTTTTTAAGTTTTATTCTAAGAAAGAAGCGATTGTTGTACCAGGCTTGCTCCTTCAGGTTCCCTCCATACAAGTCATACTTTGCAGCTATCTATCTTAGAATGGCTCTGGTGTCTACCAAATTCATTCCATGAGTTTCGACCATGGGCAAGTGTTGTCCATACATCAGGGTTCCACCTTAAAATACGCAAAGGAAAGTTGGGTTATTTATTGTCTGTGATAGTAGTAACTGTTTTCTTTAAAGGTGCTACAAAATGGAACTATGTAATCAAATATTTTTAGACGCCAAGTAAAAGGAGAAATATTTACCCATTCACTCATACAAAAATGTGTAGAGTGCAAGAAAATGATGTTGAGTACTCTGGTAGGTACAAAGTTTTCTCTCTGGCCAAGAATTGTCCTTTCTCATTCCTTATTCTCCTTTCCTATGGTCACCCTCTTTTTACCTCTGAACTACCACAACATTTATCTACCCAACATGCTCTTTCTGGTTGTTTTCCTGAAGCCATAAGCCTCTGCCTAAAACCTTTCTGTTATTCCCCATTTTCTTATAGGAAAATAAGCATAAATATTTAAACTGCCTGGAATTCAAAGCATGTCTTGACATTTGCCTCCCTGCACCTTCTTCTACACATGGTTTCCCAATGTTCTCCCACATCAGCCTTCCATGTCCTACCCCTCCCTTCTTGGAATCCCAGTGATCTCCCTTCTGGCTGACAGCTCTCTCTGCTTCGGGCTTACTTTTTCAATCTTCCCAAGGAATCTTTGCATTAAAACCAACCAACCAACAGACCAACCAACTAACCAACCAACCAACTGTAACTAGAGAGAACAATCGTTAAATTTAAAAGACTAGAGGTACTTTCTCTCTTTCTCTCTCTCTGCCTCAGAATGGCAACAGTAAGGCTGGCTCTGCGCTTTTCCCATTTAACACCTGAAGTTGAGGCAGTTCTCCTTTCCATTGGTTTCAGAATCTAGCTGGGAGACAGAACCATATCAGAATCTAGCTGGGAGACAGAACTTTAGCACAGAGCATTAAATATAAAGGAATGAACTGTATCTTGGGGAACCGAAAGCAACAAAGGAACAGTGCAGTATCATGAAGTTGGCAACTGCTAAAGAAGACATTATCCCTAGGGCAACAAAAACAAAGGAAGGGGGTTGGAATTATTACAGCTTAGAAACTTGGAGGCAGGGCTCCTCCTAGTTGCAAGATCCAAGCACTATCTTCCTTATATGGAGATAGGATGTGGATAGATACTGTTTACATAATTTTTACTGCTCTTACTTAGAATATGAGAGAGAGAGAGCCTTTCATATTAATGGAGAGACCATCTCATCTCTTTGGTCTAATGCAACATCACAAATAACAAGGCGTTTATCTCACCTTGGATTAATTTCTCAAATTCTTCATGTATTTCAAAAAGATTTTCTTCAAATTGAAAAATGGAAGAATATAAGAATATGTTGCTATTAACATTTTTATTGTTATTACTGTTGATATCACAGAAAAGAATAGAAAGTAAAAGGCCTAACCACCAATTAAATCAATATTTCAAGTAAGTTATTGAACCCATGCTGTTGTTTTCTGGATCTTATGAAAGCAAGGAAGTTTTTAAATGAAACCAAAGCAAAGGGTTGACTGAACTCAGTTGACTGAGAAATACCTATAGTCTACTATTGTGCAGATATAACTTGCCTGGTAAACTTTTCAGCCACAAATTGAATGCAGGCTACTCCCCTTAATTGGCTCAGATAAGTTACTCTCTTCTAATTTCAGTTTCCTAACATGTGAAAATGAAGCTAATACCTACTGGTGGTGCTGTCATGATGGTTACATGACACAATGTATAACAAAGACTAACTCCCATCTTGGCTCAGTATTTGACCACTGTTACTTTTTTTCTCATCACTTTCCCTTGGGTGGTGTTTGTTGCCTCTTATTCCCAGTGCTAAAGAACAGGCAAATGTTTGATTGTCTCATTACATACCTTCTCTTTAAGACAAAGAGGCTTAGACATAGGAATTAAGTTGCGGCTAATTTTGGAAGTTACTTGGTAACAATCTAACAATAAAACAAAATTAACTTAAAAGATCCTTTGTTGCATATTTAAGGAAACATAAATCAAGCTATCTTTTCTTACTGCTCACAAGAGTTTTTATCAGTGTTATTGTTAGATTGTCACCAATTAACTTCTGGATACTTTCACTTTAAAATACATTTACCAATTAAATGCGTATATTTTGTAGAGTATAATTTTCACATAAAATTGAAATGCAATTAGTTTTCCTGTATTATTAATATTTTCTAGCATAGACATGTAAAAACCCAACAAAAACTGGAAAATATTATTTTCCCAGATTGTGTTCTATCCATTTTACAAGAAAAAATAATTTGAAATGTTAAATTTTACAATTTGGAGTAATAAAAAATGTTCAGAGAAGATGCCGACACATAGCTTCCCAGTCATAATTCCTAAATACTTAATGTTAAATAGTGTTAAACTTTGATGTCCTGTCACTCTCATTCCTATACCTGAAGACCAGCATTAACTTCAACTCTCAAATATATGAGCAAGAGACATTTCAGTCTCAGGGAATTCTGCCATTTTCATAAGACAAAGAAGCTTATTTATTTAAAAATATTTTCAATATTATTGCACAAATGCTAAAACTCATTGTAGAAAAATTAGAAAATATGGATGAAAATTTTCAGCCACCTGCATTGGCCTTTCTCTAAAAATGAGCAGATGTTTAGTAGACATGTTCTTTTCCTTATGACTATGTCTTAATGAACGGAAATGCGGCATTCAGAAATAGAAATTGGATGCTTACGGCTGGGCGCAGTGCCTCATGCCTGTAATCCCAGCACTTTGGGAGGCTGAGGCGGGCGGATCATGAGGTCAGGAGATCGAGACCATCGTGGCTAACACAGTAAAACCCCATCTCTACTAAAAATATTTTTAAAAAAATTAGCCAGGCGTGGTGGCAGGTGCCTGTAGTTCCAGCTACTCGGGAGGGCTGAGGCAGGAGAATGGTGTGAACCTGGGAGGTGGAGCTTGCAGTGAGCCGAGATTACGCCACTGCACTCCAGCCTAGGCGACAGAGTGAGACTCCGTCTCAAAAAAAAAAAAGAAATTGGATGCTTGCTAAATTTAAAAATAATTTGTATGCAAGGATAGAGTGTGAATGTGAATATGGGGAGGGAGTTCTTCTTTATCCCCTCTGCTGTTTGTTTTGTTTTTGCAAAGTAAGTTCTCTCTGGGTCTGCTTAACAATCCCCTATACTAGATGTTTTCTTTTCACCACCTTTGATGTTCCAAAAAAGTTCCATGGTTCAGAGAGCAAGTTGGTGGGTGTCTTTCTCTCTCTCATATTTTCACCAGAGAAAAAGGCAAGGCAGCAGCTGACATTATAATATTGGAGCTCTTCTTAACCAAAGCTTCCCTTGATGCTTAGGAAGACCAGAGAGGTTAAGTGACTTGCCTAAAGTCTTTCAGCTAAATGATAGAAGAACCAGAGCTAGGCTGCCCTCTCACCAAGCCTACTACATCTGCAATATTATCATCTTGGCAAATGTGTAATTTTATGTAAATAATTATTATAAAAGGAAGTCATCATATTCCAAAGTTGATAACAAATATGAGAATATGGACAGGGATAACCAAGGTATAAAACAAAGCTTTCCAAAAAGCATTGTTTTCCTAAACATGCTTTACTTTACTTATTTTTTCCTAAGCACAATTTGCTTACAACTTACAACATTTATGAAGTGTGATGAAAAATGTATATGTTTGTGATTTCAGTTTCTCCTACAATTTTTCATGTCAGGAACTCCGAGGTAACTTAGGCTATCTGATCTGGCCAGGCCCCAAGAACTCAGAGAGGCAGAGCTCAATCTCCAAGTTCCAACAAGGGCTTTACCAGGGTAAGCCCTGAGAGGAGGTGGGCGGACCGCGGGAGGGTGGCAGGTTGGAGGGTGTGGTGGGTTTGTGGGGAATAGGAGGCAGGCCAGCCTGCTGGCATTCACAATTCTAGATCTGGACATGAAACTGTATGGGGTACATCCAGATTTCTCAGACTAGATATTACCTGAGGAATTTTCTGCTACATTTTGATTGAGTTTCGCCAGATCACACCAAAGAGGTTTCCCTCCTGAACTTTTTATCCAAAGAGAAGCAAAGCACAGCCATTTCAGCAAAATTGTATCTCCTAGAGCATAATTATTAAACTTTTGAAAATTTACTCTGACTCACAACACAAGGAAATTTCAGGCTCAGGAGGTGGCTATTGGATACAGTCATGTGTTACATAATACTTCAGTTAACCATGGACTGCTTATACAATGAGATTATAATACTGCATTTTTAGTGTAATTTTTCTATGTTTAGATACACAAATACTTTTTTTTTTTTTCTGAGACAGTTTCACTCTTGTTGCCCAGGCTGGAGTGCAATGGCACGATCTCAGCTCACTGTAACCTCTGCCTCCCGGGTTCAAACGATTCTCCTGCCTCAGCCTCCCGAGTAGCTGGGATTACAGGCATGCACCACCATGCCCAGCTAATTTTGTATTTTTAGTAGAGATGGGGTTTCTCCATGTTGGTCAGGCTGGTCTTGAACTCCCGACCTCAGGTGATCCGCCCACCTCAGCCTCCCAAAGTGCTGGAATTACAGGTGTGAGCCACCACATCCGGCCTCACAAATACTTATTACTGCGTTACAGTTGCCTACCATATTCAGTACAGTAACATGCTGTACAGGTTTGTAGCCTAAGATAATAGGCTATAGCATAAAGCCTAGGTGTGTAGTAGTCTTTACATCTGAGTTTGGGAGAATAAACTCTATGTTGCTCACATGACAACATTACCTAATGATGTATTTCTCAGAATGTATTCCATTGTTAAGTAATGCATGACTGTCTAGAATTTCCATCTAACTCTGACAAACCATAGTAATACCAACCCTAAGTCTAAAAAATGGTGAGGAATCAGAAGATCCAAGAAAAATCTTCATACAGCTCAGAAAAGAGAATTGGCCTTTTATTGTTTAGTAAAAATTAGGTCATCAGAAGAAGCAATGACAAATTCAGCTTTTTAAAAAACTATACTAAAAACTATTCAATGACCTCCAAAGATCTCAGAGTGTTTTTGATAGTAGGCTTTGGATTCACATTGTCTTCTGTGCATGTTTTATCATATTTTATTCTGATCTAATGCTAATGCCACAATACCTAAACATTGAAATTTTGGAAACAATTATAAAGGAGTGAACCAGTCTTCCTCCACCCCCTCTCTTTCTCCCTCTCTCTCATCATTTGTCCATCCCTCATCTATCCATCTCAAAAAGGACAAATTGCAAAAATGTAATATTGATTGTAAAGAGGAAAATACAGAATCGTACACAAAAGGAGCCGTTTATGTAAATTATTTCCAGAGGCCTACAAGTCAGAGGTTGGTGAGCACACATAGTAAGTGCAAAAATATAAAGACTGGACTGACTGGATAGAGGTTGCTTAAGTGGAGATAGACGTGATGGTTCAATTAAATTTTAGACTTATTTGTTAATATTGTATATTTTAAACAAGATTATATTAATATATTAACTGTGGAGTTTCTTTTCTTTCTTTTTAGAGACAGAGTCTTGCTCTGTTGCTCAGGCTTGAGTGCAGTGGCACGATCACAGCCCACTGCAACCTCAAACTTCTGGGCTCAAGCAATCCACATGCCTCAGCCTCCTGATTAGCCAGGACTACAGGCATGTGCCACCCTGTCCAGCTGATTTTTAAAACTTTTTTGTGGGACAGGGTCTTGCTATGTTTCCCATGCTGCTCTCCAACTCTTGGCCTCAAGGAATCCTCCTTCCTTGGCCTCCCAAAGTGCTGGGATTACAGGTGTGTACCACCACACACAGTTCTGTCTGTGTTTTTTATTTTTTATATTGAAGGTAAATATGACAAAATATTAATAAGTACTCATACCAGGTAGTGAGATCATGTTTGTTTATTGCAGTATTCTTTGTACTTTTCTTTGTGGACTTTCAAAAATTTCACTTAAAATTTAAAAATTCAAACCAAAAGATTTTTAGAAAAAAAAGGTGATGAATCTTTTACAAAGATTTTTTTTTTTGCATTATTGTAGCATGATCAGATTATGTAAAATTGTACATTTCACAAAATATTTAAATATAAACCATGTTCTGGGCTGCATTCATATAAAGTATCTCCGTTTCTAGAGAACAAATGAACTTAGTGCCTTCTGTCAGGGGTTAAACAGAATATAGAACATTTTAGTGAATATCAAGTCACCAGGGTTACTTGCTGTCCCCATGTTAAACCACAGTGGAGCTGGACATAGGCTTGAAGAAAATTTCCTGCTCCTTCATCTTTGAATCTAAGAGACCATTTTGGTATGACTGCAGAAATTTTTTTGAGTGGGTTACAGAAGAGGCTAATTCCATATGTTTACAATTAATATGCATATAAACAAAGATTTATTTTTGAAAGGTGTTTATGAACTTCAATAGCTTAGCTTTTAAGTATGTTGAGAACAGAGTTTTAAAAAGTCCATTAAAAAACAGGAGACATATTTTTGGCAGTGAATGATATGCTCTTGTGTCAGTTACCTACAAGTTTGTTCTTTACTTATAAAGAAAATGATCTGTTTCTTATTATTCTTGAGAAAAATGTAGTTAAATGAATGCAACACCTGGCTGGTAAGAATGAAGTGAGAAGAAGCAGACTTCCTTCCTTCCTTCCTTCCTTCCTTCCTTCCTTCCTTCCTTCCTTCCTTCCTTCCTTCTTTCCTTCCTCCTTCCCTTCCTCCTCCTTCCTCCTTCCTTCCCTGCCTCCCATCCCTCCTCCCTTTTCACATTTTTCCTTCTTTTCTTTGCTAACCATATAGAACTTTATTTGTATCGTCTTGGATGGGCTTAGTATCAGCAACCAGTTATCAAGTGTTTGGGCATTTATTTGAAAGAACTATGTAATTCACAGCCCAATGTTTAAAGATCATGTGGTGAAAATTGCTTTTTTTCTGGGAATCATATAAAGAGTTTTCTACAACTTTTCCCTAAGTAAGTGCTTAATGACCCCAAGACAAAAATAATTTGAATAAATCCACATCTTACCTCTACTCTAGCTGCAGCCAAGAGCCATTGGATGGATTCCATCCTGCCTCTTCCATTGAAGTAGTGAAGCCAGGGCTTCCCCTCGATGCTTAAGGATTTCTGAAAATCAGCATAGAGAGACTGATTGAGACTCTCTTGCACAGAGAAACATAAATACAAGTTTACAGAGCAGCACAAGGTTGATCACAAAGCTGCGGACTTGCAACTCATGCCCCAAATTAAAGCTGCTTCTCAGCTACAAGGCTACTTGCATTCTGTGTTCTTTCTCACAAATGGAATTTATCCTCACAAATTGGTGCTCTAAATTTCTTGGGGGAAAAAAAAAAAAAAAACTAAATGAACAACTGGTATATTACTTTTAAATAGAAAGAGAGTGAGGAAGCCAGACAGATGGAAGGAATTCAAGAGTAAGGCTGACCAGCTTTTCTTCCTGTATGAAGGGGTAAGGTTTTAGCATACCAATCTTTTCTCTCTGTTTGTATACGGATCTTCCTCCCTTTCCAATCAAGACAAGCCCAGCCTGGAGAAACTGGGTGGAGTTAGGGGAGGTTGAAGTTTCACTTCCCAGATTAATCTTGGTATTCGAATTATTGCATCTTCTGAAACCTAGAATCAGTATTCAAGAGGATTTTCATGGAGTCTCTGGGACTTCAAACAAAAGCAGAGTTAGACAAAGTGTGCCTTTTTCTACCTTTTTTTTTTCTTTGGAAAGATATTATGTTTTTTAGAAATATAACCCATGGTCATTTTGAAGAAGTTAAAACAGTACAGAAATATGGAAATTAAAATCCCCCCATCCCCACCCCAGAAGAGTCTATGAGGCTTGTGGGGAATGAGGGGTAGCCTTGGTTGGGTGCCAGGCTCTGGACATTTGAAGGCAGCTTGAGGTACCTGGAGAGGGAGTCTTGGGAAGCACAGGGGACTGTGAAAAGGGGTAGAGTGACTTTAAAGGTAGAAGTGGGCCAGGCATGGTGGCGCATCCCTGTAATCCCAGCACTTTGGGAGTCTGAAGTGGGAGGATGGCTTGGGCCTAGGAATTTGAGACCAGCCTGGGTAACATAGTGTGAACCATCTCTACAAAAACATTGAAAAAATAAAAAAAAAAATTAGCTGAGCATGATGACGTATGCCCGCATTCCAAGTTACTTGGGAAGCTGAGGCAGGAGGATCACTTGAACCCAGGAGGCTGAATTATCAGTGAGCCAAGATCATGCTGTCAGAGGTGTTTGAACTAGAGCAACTCCATCTTTGAATAGGGGCTGGATAAAATAAGGCTAATACCTGTTGGGCTGCATTCCCAGACAGTTAAGGCATTCTAAGTTACAGGATAAGATAGGAGGTCAGCACAAGATACAGGTCATAAAGACCTTGCTGATAAACAGGTTGCAGTAAAGAAGCCAGCTAAAACCCACCAAAACCAAGATGGCAATGAGAGTGACCATAAGGTAAAATTTTCATAAACCTTTTATAACCCTTTACAAATTTTTATTAAGGAGCAGATCATAAGCAGGTTTTTGCTTTAAGAAAAACCTGTTTTGCTTTTATTCCAATGTTTAGTTTACAGAAAAACTGAATAATACCCCTTTAACTTTAGCCAATGTGTTCACACACAGAATTTCTTTTAAGAGATTAATTAATTTTTCATGAACTTCCACAACTTGCTTAAACCTTCAGCTTTATTCTATCTAACTTAAAACAATCCTTTAACCTTCTAATCTGGGCAAAAAAAAATCCACATTCTCATGGCTTGTTATAATTTTTTTTACCAAAAACACATTTCACTATTCTATATGCCTTGTGTGTAGAACTGTTTCTTCAGTAGTGTTAATCACAAATTCAATGTTAACTTTTAGCAACATTTACTTTTGGTGAAAAACCTGGTTAGTAAGCTATTTTAATTATGCAATAGGTGTGGAGCCTAGCCTAGAACACACCAGGCAGAAGTGCAGATAAGGGCTGACTCTTTCTAGCATAGCTAGGTGGCATGGCTTTCCACATGTTTCCAGGTCTTATCTAGAATCTAATGCTCCAAAGTGGGTAAATTGAACAATTTTCAAAAGTCAAAGAAGCAGTTTATGACCTTAAAGCATTTAGGTCATAAATGCTTATTTAATATCTGACCTGCATAATTTAGACCAAATGTTTATATTTTTGAAGACATTTTTGCACTCTAGCCTGGGTTACAGAGTAAGATCCTGTCTCAAAAAAAAAAAAAAAAAAAGGGGAGCGTCTTTATCGTATGAATGAGAGCTGATTTATTTTGCATAGCAACGCAACTGGCTGATTTTTAAAACAAGCACTTCTACACATTAGGAGCTCAGCAAAATTAATGAAGAAAAAAAGTAAGATTGAAAATATTACTATTTTGGAAGACAGAATGAAAACAATTTGACCTAGGCCTATCTGCTGCCTATTAGAATCATTCGAGGGGCTTAAAACATATACATATACACATGCACACACACAACTTTGGCCTCCCATACACACAACCTCAGCTCTATTCCAGGAATTAACCCCTTGGCTCCATGTTCCAGAAATTGATCTAGAAGAGGACCCTGATATCAGTGTCTTCTAAAATCTTCCTTGGTGATTTTAACATGCAGCCATGATTGAGAACCACGGATCCGGACAATAATGAACAATAGCTGCTAAAACTACTAATAGGGAGCTTGACAGTGGAAAGATCAGGCTGACAACACTAAACACTGAGCATCATTAAAAGGGGGACAACTAGACATGAGGGTCCCTCTGATGTGACACAAGGGAAAGTATGCAGTACTGCCTGAAAAGAACTCTTGTCAACATAGTTAACCTGGAATTCAGTCAAACTTCTAGATACCAGTTTATAGAAAATACAGGAATCAAAGGCACACTTCAGGGATGCATAGTAAAATCAGCAAAATTTGTAGATGGAGCTCAGCTGGCTTACTATTCGCAATGGTCCCCAGGTAAGCAAGCTAAGGATCACCTGAGAGACTGTTAGAAATGCAGCACCTTAGCTGCCACCCCAGACCTGCAGAATCTGAGTCTATATTTAAGGACTTTATATGCATGTTAGAGCAGCACTGTTCTCTGGGCCTAGTGACGAATATGTTTCAAAGGACTTTCTACTTTCATATTTCCATAATAAGTTTTTAAAAGTTGAATGGAAAACAAAGAAGGAGGAGGAGCCTGTAGATTAAAGAGATTTAAGAGATATTTCAAACGAATGCAACATGCAGACATTTTTTATATTTTGATTCCAACACGATGACTATGAAGATATATAAACAAATGCTCATCAACTTACAATGAGGTTATGTTACTGGAAAGGGGTCTGGATCCAGACCCCAAGAGAGGGTTCTTGGATCTTGCACAAGAAAGCATTCGGGGCAAGTCCACAGAGTAAAGTGAAAGCAAGTTTATTAAGAAAGTAAAGGAATAAAAGAATGGCTACTCCATAAACAGAACAACCCTAAGGGCTGCTGGTTGCCCATTTTATGGTTATTTCTTGATTATATGCTAAACAAGGGGTAGATTATTCATGCCTCCCCTTTTTAGACCATACAGGGTGAACAAAGAGGTGAGCATTCTCAGAGGACTCTTGAGATCTAAGGAACAGATAGGTGAGAGGCTGCCAGGCTCAGAGCAGCAAGGAAGATATGCCTCTGACAGAGAAGGTCTAGATATCTGAGATTGTGGCCTATCTCAACCAGAGGGGGCTAGGCAGAGCAGCAAAGCTATGATGGCTAATTGTACATGTCCACTCCACTGGGCTAAGAGATGCTCAGATAGTTGGTAAGATAATATTTCTGGGTGTTTCTATAAGGATGTCTCTGGATGATATTAGCATTTGAATCAGAAGACTGAGTGAGGAAAATCACCCCCACCAATTTGGGCCAGCATCATCCAATCAATCAAGGGCCCAGATAGAACAAAAGGATGGAGGAAGGATGAATTCGATCTTTTTGCCTGAGCTGAAACATCCAGCTTCTTCTGACTTGACATCAGTGCTCCTGTTTCTCAGGCTTTGGGACTTACACCATGTAGTCTTCTGATTATCGGCCCTTAGTACTTGGATTGAATTACACCACCAGCTTCCCTGATTCTCTAGTCTGCAGATGGTGGATCTTGGAACTTCTCAGCCTCCATAACTGCGTGAGCCAATTCCTATAATAGATCTCCTGTTATATGTGTATATGTATCCTATTTGTTCTGTTTCTCTGGAGAACCCTGACTAATACACGAGCCATTGGATGGTATACAGAGCTGGGAACTGCTCTTCCCCTCTGTGGGAGGAGTTCATGGTGCTGTGGGTAGCTACAGCAGGACAAGAATGGGAGCTTTTGGTGTGCCTCTCAGGAAGAGGGGCAAATGCATGGAACCTCTGTGAGGTGGTGCTATAGCCAGAGAAATAATATTGAGTTTGTGTCAATCTATTGTAGCCCATGCTGAATGGCCTGGAAAATACTGATTAAATGTTAGAGGCCTATCCCTCCCACCTCCTGCCACCCCTTCCCCCGCCCCTGCTGCCTAGAATAGAAGCATCTCAATGATCATGTTCTTTGGGCTTTTTTCAGTGTCTAAAAATGCCTGACTCATTGGAGGTTCTCTATGGTTAAATGGTGTGTTTTCAGTTGGATGAGTGGATGGGTGAATAATGAACAATGTTTGGATAGGACTGTTTGGATAATAGAGTTCACCAAACCTCCTGAGCCAAGGGTCTCCCTATGTAAGGAAAGAAGGGAGAAAAAAAGGAGACATGAATAGAATGTGTCATTCACTTATTCAACAACAATTTGTTCTGTGCCACTAAGAACCAATGCTAGGCACTAGAGGAATAATGATAATCAAATCCAGAGTGATCCTTGCTCTCATGAAGTTGACAGCCTGGTGGCCTACTGTGTGTCAGTCTGAAGTCACATAATTGCATAATAACCAGGACCAGGGGCTGGCCCCCCACAGAACTCTACCTATCTCTGTTCCTTGTGTCTGCTCCTCTCTGTTCATTTCCTTGCACATGGCAAATGGACATTGGAAGCTCCTAAGTCTTACATGTTAGAGCTACAGTAACTGGAGAGAGATCTGGTTACATCTCTTGACCCCAATTCCAAAAATGCAGGACTAGCAGCTGATCACCTCAGCTGGGATCTACAGCCTACTCCTTAGATGCCCATTGCCTATGAAGAGGGAGGAATAGTGTTACAGTGGAACATTGCAATTCCTGTGGGAACTTCTAGGATGGCAAGGGAAGAGGCACAGTTACCAGTTATTTCTTTTTCAGGAAGGTATGGACACAAGGGGAATCTTGGACAGACAAAATAACAAGTGCCCTCTGCAGAGATGGAGAGAAAGATGTGGTGGGGTAAGCTACAGTGGCACACTGTGTCAGCTGGGGAAGAAAGGCTGAGAGGCACTGTGCCCTGAGGCTTCCCGAGGGCCATGGGCAGGCAGGGCCTTGTGCTTCCAGGCAAGTGTGTTGAGAAGTTCAAGAGACAGATCTGGGTTTGAATCCTACCTGGCTCTTTATTTGCTAAGAAGTTGCTTCACCTTTGAACTTCACTTTCTCCATCTGGGAAATAGGAACGGTCATACCCCCACAGGATTAATGTGAGCATTCAAAGGAAGAATATTCTCAAAGGACTGATCAAGTGACAGGCAATGAGTAAGCACCCAATATATGACAGCTGTTGTTCTGATTTGGGACAAAGTCATCTCTACAGGGATGTTTATATCCCAAAATGATTACCTCTCCTTGTTGATAATTACGCTGGCCCAGATGATTGCATTTATGAACATTCTAGAAGGTGGATCAACCTTGATGATGATGTTCTTGATAAAGACCCTACGTTGGAAAGATCATGTGGTCAGTTAGTCTGGGCATTGAGGAAATAAGTTCTTACATTTTTGCCCACATGAATGTCTTTGAGGTGCCCCCAGCCAAATGGAGACTTTTCAGGAAATTAACTGAGATCCATAGTACATGCTATCTAATGTTTTTCTCACAACAGCTATGGTTTACTGAGCATTTGTTATGTGGAAGACACTGGATCAAGTAGACAACTTTGGAATCCCCACCCTCTCCACAGTGATGCCCCTCCTTTAAGAACTGCTCGGCCTCCCCCCACCTCCTGCATAGGGGTGGTGGGCTCCTGTCAGTCATGATTGTGATATATCAACCATACCCCAGCCAAGGTGGGCTTTCCAGGTCCATTGAGTCACCAATTGAAACTAAGTCCATCTTCATCCTAGGAAGTTGGCACTGAGACTTCCAGCAGCTGCATGTGTGACTGGAACTGAAGCACAATAACTCAGGGACTGTGGGACAGACATATTGTGTCACATGAAGAGAGGAACAATTGATAAACAGAGTAAAACAAAACCAGTGGATAAAGAAAGGTGAGGAGATTGAAAGAGGGCACCAAGAAATGTAATTTCAGTACATCATTGCATGAAACTGGGAAGAGCCTTATGAATCAACTCTTCCTTGGATCTGGAAATTATGTTGTTCATTATCTGCCAGCACCTATATATGAGAAATGAGTAGAACCTGCTCATTCATCAGTTGAATTGCTGTGCTACTTTCTCCAGGGTTTCTCTACAAGCCTAGTACTTACTCCCTAAACAGTGTTAGACGAAAGTGGGTGTGCACACCATCTGAATTGACTTCCTCCCCGCCACCTGCCACTGCAGAGTTCTTATAGTCCAAGCATGCTCCAAACTCTGAGAAGAGCTATAGTATGATAGTTATATTGATTTTCATATCAGCCTTCTAATAATCTTGTTCTTTTCCTTTTTTTCTTTTCTTTTTTTATTTTGAAACGAAGTTTTGCTCTGTCACCCAGGCTCCGATCTCGGCTCACTGCAACCTCCGTCTCCCAAGTTCCAGCGATTCTCATGTGTCAGCCTCCCGAGTAGCTGGGATTACAGGTGCCCAGCACCATGCCTCGCTATATTTTTGTCTTTTTGGTAGAGATGGGGATTCGACATTTTGGCCAGGCTGGTCTTGAACTCCTGACCTCAAGTGATCTGACCAGGTTGACCTACCGAAGTGCTGGGATTACAGGTGTGAGCCACCACACCCGGCCATTTTCTATTTAAAGGATTAAAAACCTATCCTTTTTTGTAAGAAACACAAAAGACACTTCACTCACATATAACATATCCTTGCAGTGGGATAATGTCTAGAGACAACCAAGGATTCCATCCACTGTAGCCCCACGCTACTCATCACATTTCCATCTACCCATTGTCTCTCCAAGTTAATTCTTCCAGTTAATGATTGACATTGTACAGATTGTTAAAATTGATTCTAAGCAATGTCCACTCTGGAAAGGAAATGTGTTATATATGGAGAAAGAGATGAATCACTTCGCAAATTCGCAACTCATCGAATATCAGAGAAATGAAAATGCCGAGACTTTGGAGTTGCAAAAGCCTGGATTTTGAGCTTTAAAATGTGCAAAACATATTCTATGTTCTGATTATCTATTGCGGCATGAAACATTACGCCAAAATTCGGTAGCTTAAAACAGTCATTTAAATTTGCACACAATTTCGTGGTTTGGGAATTAGGAAGCGCTCGACTGAGTGATTCTTGCCTCAGGTCTTTCATGAAGTGTCACTCAGATGTTGACTGGAACAGGAACCAGCCAAAGGCTCATGTGGGCTGAGCATCCAAGAGGCTTCCTCATAGGCTGGCAATGGATGCTGCCTTTTGGCTGAGAGCTCAGCTGGAGCTCTTGACTAAAGTACTCATCTATGGCCTCTGGACATTGCTTGGGCTTCTCACAGCATGGTGGCTGGTTCCTGGAGGAAGCGCATGGAGAGTGAGTGTTTGGAGACCAAAGCAGAAGCTGCAAGGCTTCTTCTGATCTAGCTTCAAAAGTCACATGGCGGTATTGTCATCATATGCTGTTGGTTTTAAGTAAGTTACCAAGGCCAGCCCAGACCCAAGGGGAGGGAATTATACCCCACCTCTCTTTAGGAGAAAGGCCAAAAAATTTACTGCTATTTCCAATCCTGCAAGTGCCAAAAACAAATGATTTAGAAGAATTGGTGAACAGTGTAGCTACCTTCTGGAAACGAGGTAGAGGGAGAGAATTACACGGGGAAGGAAGAGACTTTAGACACTCAAGTCGATAGGAAACCCTTCTCTTTTCTCACATCAGCCTTGTCAAATTTTAGAGGAGGCAGATAAGACATGCCAGACTCCCAGTATAGTTTAGAGTATCTGAGACCATAGGAAACCTTGCATTACTTCTCGAAAACCCAGATGACTCACTAGCATTAAGTAGAAATGCCTGGATACTGCGCCTAGGCTGATAGGCTTCAGACAGCCTCAGAGCTCTCCTTGTTCCAGCAATGCACAGTTCCAAATGAAACAGACCTGGTGGTGTTAATGAAGTGGGTATTGCAGTCATCTGCAAAGACTATCACCTAGAGACTAGATGGGAATGAGAATGTCTTGGCAGGCTCCTGTGTGGACAGATGTCTGTTGAGGACAGGATAGGAACTTAGATGGAACTTTAGAAAAAATTGAGGGTGTGTGTTGGGGAAGAGACCCAACAGATTTAGTTGGGTTAAATTTGGTTTATGTTCCCTAATGAAATGGGACTCAAAATAGAAATTAAACTCAGTTTTAGAAATATATTTGTGAACTGATTCAACTCTCTCTCCATATATAGTACAACATTTCGCTTTCAGAGTGGACATTGCTTAGAATCAATTTTAATAATCTGTAAAATGTCAATTATCAAAAGAAAATAAACCACACAACAAATGCATTTATATCACAGGGAGCAAAGGGAATATAATCTTGTTTTGCGTTCAAAAGTCTGTTCTTCACAACAAAATTCAGCTTTAGAAATATACAGTCTTTCACACTTGAATTTGCAAACTGATTCATCTCTCTCTCCATATATAACACAATGTTTCCTTGCCAGAGTGGACATTGCTTATAATCAATTTTAACAATCTGTACAATATCAATTATAACAGAAAATATGCCACACAAATGCATTTATATTACAGGGAGCAGAGGGAATATTATCTTGTTTTGTCTTCAAAAGTCTGTTCTTCACAACAATTTCTGAGGCTCTGATAGATCTGAGTTTTAGAATCCCAGAAAGATGGTCTGAATAAGATTTATTCTGAAAAAGCAAGACTGGCAGTGTTTTAAACTTTTCTAAATAACTTCTAAATCCAAGCGTCTAGCTTTATTGTCTGGATTAAATATTTCAAGTCAAAATGTCCTGACTTTTGGGTGCTTTTATTGAGTGTTTATATCCTAAAATAAAATGAAGCTAGGTTACGAGTGGGTCATCTTCAAAAAGATGTATTATCATTCTGATAATTTGAAGAACACACAATTATATAAAAGTACAAATCAAAACTAAGTAATTTATATGAAATGACTTCAATTAACCATGTAACCAAAAAAGACCTATAAAGAATTCAAATAAGCCAAGTGCAGTAGCTCAGGCCTGTATTTCCAGCACTTTGGGAGGCCAACGCTAGCCAATCACTTGAGCCCAGTGATTTGTTTTTCTAAGACCACCAGAGCGGGCACAAAAGAACCAGCGGGTAGGCAAGTGTAGGAGCAAAACTGCAAGTTTATTTTTGGTCACCTAAGGTGTGGGGGGAGAAGTCTGTCGGCCTCCAGCAAAGGAGGCCCGCAGAGTCCCCCGGTGGGGCTCTCTGAGGGAGTTCCCACAGTCCTGACATCCCCACAGGAGTGGGGCTGTGAGAAGGCCGCGTGGGACCTTGGCGAGAGTGGCTTTTCTAGGAGTGGGAGGGCAATAGGCGGGGCAGGGCGTGTCCCGGGTGTTCCACAGGTGCCACCAGGTAAATCTTCGTCTCTTCGGATTGACGTCACCTGGCGCATGCCCAGTTGATCTGCACCGTCCCAGGCTCCAGCTGCATTTTCGCGTGCGCCGGAAGAGTTGGGGGTGGGGGAGGATGAAGAACACGGAAGTGCACCATCCTGCCTCCGTTCGTCCAAACACCCAGGACTTCGACACCAGTCTGGCCAACATGGTGAAACCCTGTCTCTACAAAACAATGCAAAAATTAGCCAGGTGTAGTGGTGAGTGCCAGTAGTCCCAACTACTAGGGAGGCTGAGGGGAGAGGATCACTTGAGCACAGGAGGATCTCTTACAGCAGAGGCTGCAGTAAGCCATGATCACACCACTGTACTCTAGCCTGAGTGTCAGAGTGAGACCTTATCTCAAAAAAAAAAAAAAAAAAAAAAAAAAATTCAAATAAACTCAATTTGAAAATTCATGAGAAACAGATTGCTGATTTATTTAGAAATATATTTTTCATAGTGTGTGTTCATATGTCTATTATTCTAAAAATAATTTATACATCTAGAATATAATGGTAAATTCTAGTCCATTCATTCAAATTAATATCTATTATTGATTTGAGGTGAGAGAATAATGAGAGTATTTAGTTATAACTGAATAAATAAGGTTAATTCATTTTAAATCATTTTAGTTGTGATTTGGCTTTCATTTAAACTCTAGCTTTATTTTAAACTTAGGATAAATTGGAAATAATTCTCAGTATCTATGACTTAAGTTTTAAGCATATAGTAAGCACATTCTAGAAAATTCCCTGCATTTTTAACAACTGAACTTATTTGCTTGAGATAAAGTGGTGACTTCGTCAGTCAAATGGCACCAAACAGAACTCCAGGCAATGGGTATTAATAGAATATCATCTTGCACCGGCTTTCTCTAGCTCTTTCTTTCCTTTTGTAACTACTTCCAAATCTATCTTTTATTTAAGGGAAATTATTTAAAAAAAGACACAATAGACCATGAACATCAATCATTTCCCTCTACCTATTTGCAGAAAAGGAGAGATAAGAAGCAATTACTGTGCATTTACCTTGTTCTAGCCAGAAGAACGTTAGCAGGCAGGCAAAGCTGCTAAGTAGGTAATTTCACAGCTTTCAAGTGTGCCTCTAAAGTAAAAAATCAAAGGCAATAATTCCATCTTTAATGTATGTAAGAATAAAAGGAATTAAATATTCCAGTAACTATATGCCTTTTAAAATTATGTTTATCTTCAACCTAGGATTCTGGAAATGTATCTTCAGCCATCTTGGCATTATGCCTCCATTCTGCTTGGTCTACTCAAACTGGGTTTTAGTCGTGTGGATTCTTGGGCAATTTCAGAGGAAGAACAAAGATTTTCCTTTCTATGAAAAAGTCAATTCAGTAAGCTAGCACACAGTACAAGCTCATGGTTCCTTGAATATTGAATACATATTTTCTGGTTTATAGAAAATCTTTATGTCCTGCTTGTGATATAAAGTGGGATTTCTTTGCTCCCACGAAGATGTTGCCTAGGCACATACTGGTCTCACTTAGAAAAGTCTGCACTTCACTCTCCTTGCAGGACATTGCTTGGCACTAGTAACTAAATTGTTACCAACAGTGGAAAATAAAGCTTTGTAAAATAATCAGAGATAGCTAGATAAGCAAAAAAAATTAGCTTATTTAAACTGTATTGAAAAAAATTAAGCAAAATCAATTCTTTCTGTGAGAAATCCCAATGACATGTTACATATTAATCCAGCATTTAAAAATTGTGAATCTTAAAATATGGAACTTCATAATTCAGTGCAATTCAGCCCTTAAGCATTTGGTATGTGTTTTCTTCACGTGTGGGTATGTGTGTGGACCATACGTTTAAGTGCAAACATGCATCCTTATACTGGAAGCTTAATTTTAGGAAAACTTAACATAAAGATACTAACTTATAAAACGTGATATTAGAGGCAATTATCCACATTCACAGGTCTGCTTTTAGTTTTGAAATGATTTGATGAGTTTAAGGGGGATGCTCTTTGAGTATATTTAAATTGTTCTGTTAAAATGTTTTGATTGACATTTACTTTCTCTGTGAGCTGTACCTGGCAAATAGCAACCTCAGTTATAGTTATGAGTTAGTAGCTGCCCTGTTTATGTCAGCATAATTCATTTATTTTAGAAATTTTACCAACATACTTATTGCTATGGTCTGAATGTTTGTGTCCTCCTAAAATTCATATGTTGAAACCTAATCTCCAAGGTGATGCCATTAAGAAGTGGGGCCTTTGGGAGGTGCCTAGGTTATGAGGACAGAGACCTCATGAATGGAATTAGTGCCCTTAGGGCCGTTATAAATGAGGTCCAAGGGAGTTTGCTTGCCCCTTCTACCATGTGAGGACTGAGCAAGAAGGCACGGACTGATATGGTTTGGCTCTATGTTCCCACCCAAATCTCGTCTTGAATTGTAATCCCCATGTGTCAAGGGAGGGAAGTGATCTGATCATGGGAACAGTTTCCCCCATGCAATTCTCGTGATAGTGAGTGAGTTCTCACGATATCTGATGGTTTTACAAGTGTTTGGCATTTCCTCTGCTTGCACTTCTCTCTCCTGCCACCATGTGAAGAAGGTCCTTGCTTCTCTTTTGCCTTCTGCCGTGATTGTAAGTTTCCTGAGGTCTCCCCAGCCATGTGAGACTGTGAATCAATTAAACCTCTTTCCTTTATAAATTACCCAGGCTTGGGCAGTGTTTTTATAGCACCGTAAGAATGGACTAATACACCGTCTGTGAAGAAACAGGCCCTCACCAGACACCAAATCTGCCTGAGCCTTGACCTCAGACTTCTCAGCATCCAGAACAGTGAGAAATAAATTTCTGTTGCTTATAAACACCTCAGTTTATGGCATTTTGTTCCAGCCACTGAATGGACTAAGACACTTATCCACTAGACTCCAGAAAAGTAATTTAATTTAGTTTGGCAAATCCACACACTACGACTGATTTTCAGTGTTGTTCTTCAGTCTTTTTTTGGTACAGAAGCAGATGGATTTTTCTTCATAAGTTCCAGTTATGCTTTCAAATAGCTGTAGTGTGGAACCATACCTCCCAAAATACTGTGTCTTCTGGGCAAAATCTGTATGGAGGAGGGCCAGCCTTTGGATTCCCATTTCACCTAGAATAAAATCCAAACTCCTTAACAGGACTTAATGGGAGTGAGTCATCTGCCACCTGCCACCCCCTTCCTCAAGCCATGTCCCTGTCCTCTACTTTTCAGCCAAGCCCCAGGGGCCTCCTTCGGCTTGGGGTACACAAAGATACTGAGCACTTTCTCTCTTCAAACCCATGAAAATGCTGGTTCCTTTGCCCCAGAACCTCCCTTCCATCTCTTTGCATGCCTAGTTTTCTCTCAATTTTTATGTTTCCCTCACCATCCATCTAAAGTAAACTCTCCCCAGCTACTCTCTATTATAGTCTGATAACAGCTGTGTCCCCACCCAAATCTCGAATTGTAGCTCCCATAATTCCCATGTGTCGTGGGAAAGACCTGGTGGGAGAGAACTGAATCACGGGAGCGTTTTTTCTCATACTGCTCTCGTGGTAGTGAATACATCTCACGAGATCTGATGGTTTTATAAAGGGAAATCCCTTTCACTTGGTTCTCATTCTCTCTTGCCTGCCGTAGTGTAAGATGTGCCTTTAGCCTTTCTCCCTGATTATGAGGCCTCCCCAGCCATGTGGAACTGTGAGTCTATTAAACCTTTTTCCTCTATAAATTATCCAGGCTTGGGTATGTCTTTTAATTAGCAACCTGAGAACAATCTAATACATAGTCCCTGCTTAATTTCCTTCACATCCCAATCATAGGCTATAATTATTGAGATATTTATCACTTTTTCTTTTTTGTTTGTAGTCTGTCTCCTCCCACTGCATGAGAATTCCTTGAGGTCAGAGGCCTTTGTCCCATCTTGTTCAGCACTGTATCTCTGTCCTAGTGCAGCATTTTATAGATTAGAACTAAAAAAATTATTTGCTGAATCAGTGGATAAATGGAAATGGCTCTTGCCAGTGATTCTGAAAACCTGGGTTCTAGGCTGATTCTACTGTTGATCAGCTTTGTGACCTTAGATAAATTACAACCTCTCTGAACCCTAGTGCTTTCATCTGTAAACTAAAGGGGAGCACTAGATGTGTTGAGTTTTGATGCTTGATTCTTCCTTCTTTGTTTCCTTACAATACCAGAACAACCAGTATTGAGGGCAGCCTTAGAAGAAAGCATGCATGGGTCTTGAGGTAGAACAATAGGATGAGGATGTATAATAACAGAATTTTAATCAGCTTCAGTGCATCCTCATCTCAGATGCATGAGTCCTGGCTTTCACCTACAATACCTAATAGCCAACTTCCTACTGTGTGAGAGCTGCTTCTCCACCTCTACTGCCATCCTCTTCCATATCTTCCTCAGTATTAGAATGACAAAACTATCACTTGAGGATGTGGGGGCAGAATGGAAAGAAACACAGATCTAGAAAGACTCCTTCTTGGAATGTCCAGTATTTGTGAAGGTGTCATGATGCAGAAGATGTTGATACGGACTGGCAGAGAGCAGTGGGGAGAACATTTCAAGATAAGGAGTGGAGTGCAGTGAGTGGAATAGTGGCCACGCGATTTCAGAGGTGTATTGAAGTTGCCCTGCTAAATGCTGTGTTCACTGCCCAACGTCAGCCTCGGGAATCTTTTCATAGCTTTCTTCACAGGGCTGTGCTATGGAGGCCGGAGGGCTGTCCTTAATTATGTGTTATTTATTTCAAGAAAATCCTGGCCTTTTGACATGAAGCAGGACTGGGTGGGATCCACGTGACAACATGTTGGCAAAGAAGAGATATAAATCATGAAACTAAGAAAAAATGAGCCACAAGAAAATCTGAGCACTAGTGCTTGGCGAAGAGTGGGAGACTGTGGCATAAAGTTGCTGATGGAAAGGGAGGTTGGGCTGGTATTTGCAGTATAGAAGTTAAAGATAGACTGAGAAAAGACCTTGAAACTCATAGAACTAAGATGATTAGTTCATTAATTAAGAAATTAAAATTCAAGACTTTGAGAGAGGAAGGAGAGCTAGAGTGTAGACTACTGAAGTTTTGGACTTGAAAAGAAAGAAGGAAATAGCAAAAGGGAAAACTAGCCAAGGATAAAGAATTTTAAAAAGTTGTTGTGGAGTGTTTGTTGGTTTCTTCTGAGGAGTGTGGGTGCATGGCTAAGAAGGTTAGGACGGTGGAGACCTGGGCCTGTTTCTAGGTAGAAGGAAGCCTTCGAAAGGACAGAGGCAGCTGAGGACACCAACTGGAGAGCAGAGGGATTGTACAGCATGCTTATCTACATGATAGATTTGTGATTGTTTATTTCCATCTATTAGTTTTATTACTGTATTAGAGGATATAATTGACACTTTAAAATATGTGTAATGTATTATATACAATATATTATATATATATATATATATATGAAATATTGAGACCCGCCTGGCCAACGTGGCAAAACTCCATCTCTACTAAAAATGCAAAAAATTAACGGTGTGGTGGTGGGCACCTGTAATCCCAGCTACTTGGGAGGCTGAGGCAGGAGAATCACTTGAACCTGGGAGAGGGAGGTTGCAGTGAGCTGAGATTGCGCCATTGCACTCCAGCCTGGGTGACAAGAGTGAGACACTGTCTCAAAAAAAAAAAAAAAAGTGTACAGAGTTAAGTGTACAACTGGATAAGTTTCGGTTTTGTTTTCATTTTTGTTTTTGAGATGAGTCTTCCTCTGTCACCCCCAGGCTGGAATGCAGTGGCGTGACCTGAGCTCACTACAACCTCCACTTCCTGATTTCAAGTGATTCTCATGCCTCAGCCTCCCAAGTAGCTGGGACTACAGGAGTGTGCCACCACACCCAGCTAATTTTTGTATTTTTAGTAGAAACGGGGTTTTGCCATGTTGGCCAGGCTGATCTTGAACTCCTGATCTCAAGTGATATGTCTGCTTCGGCTTCCCAAAGTGCTAGGATTACAGGAGTGAGCCACCATGCCCAGCCTCAATTGGCTAAGTTTTAACATACACATACACCTATGAAACTATTATCATAATCATGATAATGAACTTATTCACATCCTCATGCCCTTTGGAAATCCCTTTCTCCTGCCTGGTCCTGTACCACTCATCTGCTTTTTGTCACAATGAGTTAGTTTGCATTTTCTAGAAGTTTATATAAATAGAAGCATACAGCAGGTATTTTGTTTGTTTGGTGTCTTTCACGCAGCACAATTATTTTGAAATTCATCTATGCTTTTGTATGTACTCATTCCTTTTTTTTATTACACAGTAGTTGAATTCTTTTCCTGTGGCCACTGTAACAAATTACCACAAACTGGGTGGCTTAGACAGCAGAAATTATTCTTGCACAAGTCTAGTGGCTAAAAGTCCAGAATCCAGATGTCAGCAAAGCTGGTTCCTTCTGGAAGCTCTAAGGGAGAATCTGTTCCCGGCCTCTCTCCTGGTTTCTGGTGGCTGCCAGCAATTTTTGGTGTTTCTTGGCTTGTAGCTGCATCATTAGATTCTGCATCATAGAAATGGATAGTAGAAAAGGAAACACAGAGAGACTCACGGATTAAGGTGAAGAGGATGAGGGAGTAAGAAAGAAAGACTAAATGGAATAAATTGGAAGGGGTTAAAAGGAAGTGAGGTGAACTTTCCACCTCCGCCTTTCAGTCAGCATTTTTTAAGTTGTTCTTTTGGCAGTTTACTCCAACTTGGATTTAAAATGTACGAGAAAAAAAAATCTCTGTTCCAGCAAAGGGATTGCCCACCCTACTGTGTTAGTCTAACTCTGACTCCATGACTGAGCACCAGATGGCGCACTGCCCAGAGCCAACCGACCTCCCTGGTGGCTGTAGAGTTCAGTGCACAGCCTCAGCCACTCTTAGGTGACTTTCCACAATTGCAAATGAAACTGAGCCCAGCCTACCCAACCTTCCCTTCCTCTTCTAGATCACTGAGGAAGTCTACTGTCCCAACCATATGCCCTTTTTCGGAGCAAAACTTCTCAAAAAGGCTGTAGGTAGCTGGTGTTTCCACTGCCTCACGTCCCATTTTCTCCTCAACCCACTCCAGTCAGGCTTGTGTCCCCATCTTTTCTCCTCAAGTCAGCAGTAGCCTCCGTGGTACCAAATTCAATGCCACTCTTCTGTCCTCTTGCCTATCTGTTGGCCTCATGATGCTACACTTTCTTGGACTTCCTTCTACTTCACTGACCCCTCCTCCTCAGATGCCTTGGCTGGCTCCACCCAGCCTTCTCTTCTCCACCTGCTCTCTCCCCTGAGGTGATCTCCTCAGCCCTTCTCTATCTTCAGAGGTGTGATTTCCAATACTAGGTCATAAAAGACATTGTAGTTTCCCTCTTGCTTACATACTCCAGAGGAAGTTAGCTGCCATGTCCTGAGGACATTCAAGCAGTCCTACAGAGAAGCAGACATGCCAAAGAAGTGAAATGTATTGCCAACTTTCAGAGAAGAACTGAGGCCTCTGCCAACAGCCATGTGAGTGAGCCATCTTGGAAAGAGATCCTCTAGCCCCAGTCAAGCCCTCTGCTGATGCAGCCTTTGTTGGTGACTTGATTGCAACGTCCTGAGAAATGTTGATTCACCACCCAGCTAAACTGCTCCCAGATTCCTGACCGTCAGAAATTGTGTGAGATAATAAATATTTGTTGCTTTAAGTCCCTACACTTTGGGGTGAGTTGGTATACAACAATTGATAACTAATACACCCATGCTGGCCTTACCTTCCAATACTTCCTCACCATGCTCCCAAACACCAGTGTACCTAAAACACACCCAACTTGTTCCTGACCAACACCCTGTCTCATTGTTCCCTCTGACTAAGACCCTCTCACACTGGATCTTCTGGTTCCTGTCATTCAGGACTTAGTCTTTCCTGGCATTCTCTGTCCCTAAAACAATTCAGGGAACAAAGTAGGTGCTCTATAAACTTTTACTGAATAGAACTATGAATAAAATACTTTGAACAGTATTTATTGGAACCACAATCCTTGAGAAGATTTCGTCAGTTTCTGAGGTTAAAGTCTAAATTTCTTTTTCTGCTAGGTATGCTTAGCTGCTCTGTTGACTTAGAATGTTGCAACTGTATTCAAAGGTTCAAAGGACAAATATATTGAAACAAAGCTGCTGAGTGCAGAGGGAAGGTGAGTCAAGATTGGAGAAAGATAGGAGGCAAGGCAGAGCAAAGTCATCACAGACTAAATTTGTGCTGACTCACAGCTGCCTCATTTAAGCAGCTCTAATTGGCAGAATGTTGCTAAAACATGTTTGTTCTTCAAGAATATCCCAGAAAACTGGCAAGTTGATACACCTAATGGCTCAAATATTGACCCAATTCCCCCAGTGCAGAGAAATTAATATCCACTTCAATTACACACACACACACACACATATGTATAAACTCACTATGAAAATGGTGGATGGTGTAAATATTAAATACCAAATGTTAAATACTTCTTAACAAAAATCTTCATACTTTTATGTCACAGACTACCCAGGAATAATATTCATAATATTTAACATCTGGCATGGTAAATATATAAATCTGTATATATACCCAAAATTAAAAATAAATTTCCCTTTATTTTCTAACTACACTAAACTGTATATAGCATAAAATGAATGACACTTTAGAGCAAATCAGTAATAAATTATCATCATAATTTCCAGTCATTTATAAACTGTCCATGTCTTCAGGGCTACTTAGGTTGACAGTGGGTCTTTCTCTGTGAAAGCCATCAGCTCCTGTTGGTGCAGACTTTTCTTGCAGCTGTGACTCTCAGTGTTTTCCTAGATCCCTGTACTGCTTTCGGCTCTTGTCTCCCAGGGGAAGTAGAGCCCCAGAGTGCTTCATCATCCCTTGTGATGGCTTAACCCTTCCCCAGTTTGTAAATAGGTGATATGGTTTGGCTGTGTCCCCATCCAAATCTCTCATAATCCCCATGTGTCATGGGAGGGACCATGTGGAGATAATTGAATCATGGGGGCAGTTTCCCCCATTCTGTTCTCATGATAGTGAGTTAGTTCTCACAAGACCTGATGGTTTTATAAGGGGCTTCCCCATTCTCTGGGCATTCATTCTCTCCCCTGCCGCCCTGTAAAGAGGTGCCTTCCACCATGATTGTAAGTTTCCTGAGGTATCTCCAGCCATGTGAAACCGTGAATCAATTAAACCTCTTTCCTTTATAAATTACCCAGTCTTGGGTATTTCTCCATAGCAGCATGAGGACAGACTAATATAATAGTTATTTCATTAAACTCTCTTCAGCCACTCTTTTTGTTTGTTTGGTTTTTTTTGTTGTTGTTTTTTTTTTATTTTTTGAGATGGAGTCTGGCTCTGTCACCCACGCTGGAGTGCAATGGCACAATCTAGGTTCATTGCAACCTCTGTCTCCTGGGCTCAAGCGATTCTCTTGCCTCAGCCTCCAGAATAACTGGGACTAGAGGTGTGTGGCACCATGCTGGGTAATTTTTGTATTTTTAGTAAAGACAGAGTTTTGCCATGTTGGCCAGGCTGATCTCAAACTCCTAACCTCAACTTATCCAACCGCCTCGGCCCCCCAAAGTGCTGGGATTACAGGCATGAGCTACTGCACCCGGCCTCTTCAGTCACTCTTTTTGAGAGGTCATTTTGCCACCTGCAGGAACCTTCTTTAATGCAAATTTACATATTGACTCGTAATTCTTTATATGCAAATCTTTTTCCTTGGGGTTAATTTTGCACCCCTCAAAGGCTAGGATTATTATATCTTATTCATCTTGCATTCCCAGCAGCAACCATTATGAAGTAAATCTTATAAAGTTCACTTCAGGATGATAATAATAATAAATTATAAAATATCTGTTGTAAACTGGGGAAGGCTGGGTATGATCAGGTTGAAAACTCTATTGCAGAGTGAGAGCATAAGAGTCTACCGCTGGGATGTTTACCTGCTGAAGAGTGAGCAGGTAAATGTGCAAAGGGAACTGGGAACCTCTTAGGAAGATATCTTGGAATATCTTGGTTGGGCTGAATTGACCTAACCCTTAGTAGACGTAAAAGACATGAGCCATGAGTCCAATGTCTCTGTTTGCCCTAACACACCCAGTTGTGGCAAAGGTCACATTATGGAAATGTGCAATTGGGACCAGTGCCCTGGGTCTACCCCCCTAGATCTTAGATTTTCTGGGGAAGCATACGTTATGGGCTTAGTACATGGCTGAAGCTAGAAATTGTTCCATCCTCATCTCTCCTGGACAGTGGCATACCAGAGAAAAATGACTCTATATATCCACCTACATTTTGAGATCCCAGGCCTGAGGGATAGCAGGGAGGGAGACCTCCTCTTTCTTCCTGTGAGGGGATAGAGAATGAAGATACTGGGACTCACATAGACAAATTGTGGCCAGTGTTTCAACCAAACCGCCTCAGATCATGAAGTCTGTGGGACAACAGGAACTCCATGTGGCAGAAAGCAGCAGAGACTGATAGAATTTTCTACTGGTCTCAGGGCTACTTGACTACTTGAATGGAATAAGCCCCTAGGTTGTTGGATTTTATGTGGGTATTAATTAATTAGGAGGCCAGTAGGTTGAGATTTCCCCAGTGCTTTGAGACTTACATAAGCAAGTTAAAGTTCAACTCAGCATGAAGGTCATATCCTAGGAGAACAAGAAACTTAAAATTAACCTACCAGAAACTGCCAACTAAATTCTAACTAGTGACTTTTCACCTTAACCAAGCAAGTATTTTCTTTGTTTTGCTTCCATAAACACCTTTTCAAAGTTTTCCCCTCACACTCCCTCAGTGAAGCCCAAATTTCTTGTGGTTTGGCACTGCCTGATTAATGAATATCTGTCTGCTCAAAATAAACTCTTTAAAATTTTAATGTGCCTAAATTTATCATTTCACATAGGAAAGAGACTCCCAGAGGGAAAGAATGTTCTTGCTATTCTAAGATGGATGCTTAAGTGACTGACAATGAATATTTAAAAGCTGTGATTTTATTTTATGGATGCCAGTTTGGCAAAGCAAGGTATATACTTCCACAGCTCCCTCTTTTCTCAGGACAAAATCCAAACTTCTTGTCATGGCTTTCAAAGTCCTTAGGCCTGCAGGCCTTGTTCCCGGATCCTACCTCATCATCACTCCTGCTACCTTGCGCTTTAATGCCTCACTCAGACTGAGCCTCTTCTCTTTCTTTGAACACACCGTGCTCAGTCTCTTTCTTTTACACCATTAACCGTGCTGAGCCTCCATCAGGATTCCACCCCTGCTGCCCATCTATAGCTCTACCTCATAACTGCAACTTGTCTTGCCTGCAAATCTCAAGTCAGCTATGACTGCCCTCCCTGAGAATCCACCTCTGACCCATGGATTCCAGCAGAGGTGGCCTGACCAGGTGCACCCCCAGCATTATCTCATCCCTTAGCACGGAGTTGTAGGTTAAATTTTGTTCCCCAAGAAGAGTATGTTGAGTATGTTCAAGTCCTAACCCCAGATACAAAAAAGGTCTCTGGTGGTGTAATCTAGTTAAGATGAAGTCATACTGGGTAAGGGTGGCTCCTAATCGAATTCCTGGTGTCCTTGTAAGGAGATCATTTCTTATGACTACTTATTGTTTCATCCCACCAAAGTGAAGGCTGGACTACCTCAAAAGTGGCAGAGGAGAATTTCCCACAATTTCATTTTGAGGTGGGCCGGTTGGGATTCCAAAGAAAGAAGCATTAAATGCTAAAGTCATCAGTCCAGAGCATTTATTAGGAGAACTTACAGTACTGCAGTAGTCCTCATAACAGGTGAGAGAAAAGGCATGTTCTACCTAGATATGTCCGCAGTGAGGGCATCAGGGTATGGAATCCGTGTGAAAGTTTAAGGAGTTTGGCTCAGAACCAGGACCAGTTTCTTTTGGTATTTGGAGCAACAACCTAGATATCTTTATCAGAGTCTAGAAATGTTCAAGGCCCTAGTTTAGCTTTAAGCCTACTGAGAAAAACCTGCAGCTGGTTGGGTCATGGAGTGGCCAAGGCACTCTGATTTGCAGTCAGGACACAGAAAGAAACCAAGGGAACTGGAGAACCCTGCAATCCATCTCTCTGACTGGCTCTTACAATTTCACAGGCCCACTTTTTTTGTGATGTTTCCTAAGCAGGCAGAAAAGGGTGGGATCTCCTGAAAGGTCCTTTTCCCCTAAATTTATGAAACACTGCCCACAAAACCTACACCAACAGTAAATACAGATGCACATGACAAGACTTAAAATCAGAATTCCCAAAAGGCTTACTAAGAGAGCTTTCTACCAAGGACCGCATCCCCCAAGCCATGATATTATTATAGACCACTAGGAATCATCCCCGTTGTGACCAATTAGCTGTAATTGCTTTTGTAAATGAGAGAGGAATTTATTAACTTCAGCTTCTTTAGGATGCATATACAAAATTCAGTTTTTAAAAGGCACAGGTTCTGTGGTCAGTAAAGAATGTCGTGTTCTAACAGATCTGGAAGCTCTGAGTTTATCTTGGAACCTCACATGGAGAGGATCACCCAACTCACAGGTATTTGAGGATACAAACCCATGGCTGGGTTTGGCTTTAAAAGTCTTATTTGTTGGGAGGCAAAGGTGGGTGGATCATGAGGTCAGGAGATCGAGACCATCCTGGCTGACACGGTAAAACGCTATCTCTACTAAAAATACAAGAAATTAGCTGGGCGTAGTGGCAGGCGCCTGTAGTCCCAGCTACTCAGGAGGCTGAGGCAGGAGAATGGCGTAAACCTGGGAGGTGGAGGTTGCAGTGAGCAGAGATCGCGCCACTACACTTCAGCCTGGGTAACAGAACAAGACTCCATCTCAAAAAAAAAAAAAAAAAAAAAAGTCTTATCTGAAATTCCTTGTTGAACAGAATTTCATCAAAGCCAATCCAAAAGGCCTATGTAGAAATAACCATTCTTGCTGCACTTTATGCAAATCATTAGGCCAAGTATAATACTAAAGTTTATTCTACGAACAACATATACGGTCTTATCATAATTTGTTTTTACCAAAAATGAGGACTAGAGAGAAAAATTGTGCTCCAAAGCTTATCATACATTTGTCATTAAATCCTAGTCTCATTAATTGTTTTTAAGCTTTTTACATGCATTTTAGACTAACCCTGCTTATTCCTGTCAATCAAGTGGTGATCTCCTGCAGCTTGAAAGAAAGAAAAAGGGATGGGTCATGTAAACAATCTGGATCAATATGCTAGTTTTGGACAATTCTCCTGCAAATTCTGCCAGGTAATGAAAGAGGAGGGTGCCCATAACCCAGAGGTTTCTTTCTTTGGGAAAATAAAACCAAGGAACTTCATAGACCCTCAAAGGGAAGTTCTATATCTTGGACTAACACCTCTAGTAAAGTAGAGGACAATCTACAGGCACCTAAAGATCAAATCAAAATCATTGACAGGCTCAGGGAAAATGCAGGCTTCAGCCCTGGGTGGCTATAATCCCTCTTTAATGAATTCCAGTCTTCTTTATGGAATTGGTTAACCCCTTTATTAAGGCCTCTCTCTCTTGCTTATATGTCTCATATTGATATTTGGACCCTGTATAGTCAATACTATAACTCGAATTGTTTCTTCTCACCTAGAGGCAATCAAATTCCAAATGATGCTGCAAACTGAACCACACATGAACATGACGTTCTTCTGAGGACCCTTAGATGGACCCCAGGAGGAGCCTTAGCTGCCGTTCCTTATTTGACGCCCCTTTTCAGCAGGAAGTAGCCAGAAAGAGTCATTGCCCAAAACCCCCTAACTGCAGTTAGTGTGACATCTCCACAGGGGGGAATGTTCTAATGTACCCATTACAAAACTTTGTTCCCACATAGTGTCTTTCTGATTATTGAGTTGGCACAATATGTCCAAAAGCAACTGAATGCACGACTCAAACTGTCATCCAACCACACAAAGAGGGCATTGATGTGAGTATGAAACTGATTTTTTTATTATACTAAGGACACATTTGAAAGTATTTTTCCTAGTGACCTAGATGAGATGGTGTGAGGCAGTGTAGAAAGATTTATAAGATCAGTACTTACTTTGTTAAAGGTTGTCACCCTCGTGACTCAACAGCTTAATCTGAGGTCCTAGTGTGGCTTATATACTACATGGTCATTTCAGTAGCTCCCTCCCATTGAAAGGAACAGAGTCAAGTTAAAAACAGCCACTCCCACACATCTCAGGACGCAGTACTGCCTACTAGATTCTAAGAAAAATGGCAAGTCATCCTCTTATCACAAGGTAACTAGTTAATATGTTCTTTTTCAAGTTTGGCAATAAAAGTTTAACCAAAAATTTCAGCAGATTTGGCTTTCTTTACAAGTCAGTGGAAACTGGCTTTTTGAAGACACTCACTTTTCGTGACTTGGATGTAAGGACTAAGGTAGATGAGAAATCTCTGCTGGGAGCATAGCTGGGAGGGTACGTCTGTGAAGGGCAGGCTGATGGCCCTCTGGAAGGCTTCTCTTACTGGGTTGCTACATAAAATACAGGGCACCCAGGTAAATGTGAATTCCAGGCAAAGGATCAGTCATTTTTTTAGTATAAGTGTGTTCCAGACACTGTAGGAAACATGCTTATACTAAAAAAGTATTGATTGTTTATCTAAAAATTCACATTTATTTGGGTGTCCTGTATCTTATCTGCCAAATCTGTCCACCCTATTTTTATAGTGTTTCCTCTCTGCATTGCTCAAATCACCCTTCCTGGCCTCTGGGCCTTTGCACATGGTATTTGTTCTGACTGGAATACTCTACTTTCAGCTCCTACTGTATTTTCTCTATTGTGTCTTTCCCTACATTAATTTGACAAGGTGTGTTCAATATCAGATTTCCCCTTAGACCTTGAGCTCCTGAGAGCAGAGCCTTCATCTTGTTTGAGTCCAGTCCTTATTGTCTGGGACAAAACATGGACATCGTAGGAGCTCTGGAAATAAGATAGTTTTAAAATTTACATGGAAAAATTCTAGCAAATACAAAAGTAGAGGGAATAATATAACAAGCTTGAAGGTACCCATGACCTGGATTCATCAATTTCCAGCAACATTTCTTCATCTATACCAGGTAGTGGATTATGTTATGTTGGCTCCCAAGAAAGAGAGGTCCACGTCCAAATCCTTGGGTCCTATAAATGTGACCTTATTTGGAAAAAGCCTCTTTGCAGAAGAAGTTAAGGAACTTGAGATGAGCTCATCCTGGAATATCCAGATAGGCCCTAAATCCAATGACAAGTGTCCCTGCAACACAGAGAACAGAAGACACAGACACGCAGAGGGTGAGGTGCTGGAAGCCCCAGGCAGAAAGTAGAGGGATGTGGCCACGATCCGTGAAAGTCCAGAAATGCCAAGAGCTCCCAGAAGCTGTAGGAGGCAGGGAAGGATTGTTGCCTAGAGCTTGCAGGGGAATGTGGCCCTACTCACACCCTGACTTCGGACTTCTGGCCTTTAGTATTGTAAGAAAATGCATTTCTGTTGTTTCAAGCCACCCAGTTTGTAGGAATCTGTGACAGGAGCCACCAGAAAATGATACAAACTCCCATGTACTCCTTCCACTACCATGGGATTCTTTTCAAGCGAATCCCAAACAGCATATCATTTCATCTGTAAATACTAGTATTCATCTCTAGAAAGGAAGAACTTCTCTTTTAAACATAATCACACTATGATGTTTAATATGATAATTTCTTATCATATTAAAATTCTATAATTCCCTAATTTCCCCAAAGCTTCAGTATTCTAGTTCATGTAAGTGTCCCATAAAAATTTCTTAGCAGTTTGTTTAATTTGGTTAGCATCCAAGCAAGGTCCTTACGAAGAGTTTGAAGGATATTAGTCTTTTTTTTTTTTTTTTTAGAAATTGATGAATGAATAGAGACAGGTAGAGTATGTGGGGGTTTGTGAGTTCTCAAAGCCCAGTCTCATATACCCGGGTTCTGGAGGTGCATAGAGCTGTGTATGGGTCTGTGCAGGTGTCACTGTCCGTTGGTGAAGAAGCACTGGGGACTCAGCAGGCCAAGCCCCACACCATGAGCTCACAGTACAGGGGAGCAGACACAGGGGCCCTCAGGTGTTACTAGAGGCTCACTAGGGCTCTGTGGAGGGCAGAGGACAGCCCAGCACTCCTGGGAAGCAATGAGGTGGTGTTAAGTGTGTCCACTGGGAAGAAGCTTGCCAGGCAGGGCTAGCAGATGCACCCAGGCAGGAAGGCAAGAGACCCCGCTATGCTCAGAGAGTTGATTGGGCTGGAGATCGAGGAGTGAAGACGGGTGTGAGGATGCATTCTGCATGCAGTCAGGACTCACTGAAGAATTCTGTGATTTTTTTTTCTAATTTGCATTTTAGAACAACTACTCTGATTGTAAGTGAAGAGACTAGAGCAAAGTGGAGCTGCAGGCAGGAAGCCTGTGTGTCTGTCTGCTCCCTCAGCCACATCTGCCAACTGTTGGGAAGCTCACTCTAGCAGGAGGAGAGGTCAAATTGTGGAAGCCCAGGCGTCCTGAGAGAGATTCACATTATAGGACCAGTATGTGGTAGAGCTACAAAGCACTCCTAATGGAAGCATTCTGGTACAGTGCCACACCAGGGAAAAATGATTTTGCATATACTTATGTGTATGTAATTCACATATACCATCTGTATCTTGGCAGTCTATGCCTGAGTGGCACTGAAGGAACTGAGGGAAGGCCTGGGGCCCCACGGAGCCTTAAGGAGCAGAGTGAGGATGAGCCAGGAGCACATATACTGTAAGGGACAACAGAGTGGCCTGAGAGCAGAGGGTGGGTCTGTTTGCTCTTCAGTATTTCCTCACCTTCTAGAAAACTGAGGAATCCACGGCAGACAGAATCGTTATTTTGCAAATGCATAAGAAAGAATGCTTTTATCAGAAATAAAATGACTGTCCAGGAAAAGAAGAAAATGGCTTTATGCCATTACCGAGAATGGTAACTCTTCTCCTGTGCACACCTGAAAATGTCAGAAGTGCATTTCTACATTGACATTTTAATAGATTGTATGAGAAATTGTTTGTTACAGGACAATTCTTGGAAAAGTCAAATCACATAATTTGTAGTTTCCTTTTTTACTGAATTTTTAATTCCAAGAAAATGGTTGGCTATGAGGAGATTGGAAATCTGAATTCACATCAGATCCTAATGAAAAGAAATCAATTTTAACCAAGTCGGCGAATAGGAGTTGTATTATTTAATTAACACATAATTGGAATGAGTTCGTTAGTTTCACAACAGGCACAGTCAACACTTAGGTAAAGCACTTTATTGTTGCAAAACTTTAGAATATTGGTTTTGTATGTTCTTGGACTCCATGGCTGCTTTACTAAAACCTGAAAATCTTCCTTGATTCTTCTAAAGATTTTGCATTCATGGGAGGCTGCCTTGGGCTGCCAGGCTGTAGAAACTTCTTCACCGTGGGCAGGTTGCTGATTCTGGTTTTCAGGGCCTGTAATTCATAAAGCACAGCCTCAGAGTGAAGCCAAGGACTGACACCACCATTAACACGGCCCAGGGAATCTGAGCCCCTCCTGCCAAAGACCAAGCGAGTCCCCTGCATCAGCACTAGCATGGAGGCAGAAACAGACACCCAGTGAGAAATGAAGATCAGAACAAGAACATGTAGCTCACTTTATTTTCCCCAAAGATGTCTTTAAGTTTTAATCAGTTCAGTCATCCCTATCTTTCTCCTTAAGTATTAATCCTGTAGATTAGTGACTTTCATATAAGACAAGAAAAAATAATGTGCCTGTGGGATATCAACACAGATCAGTCTCTAAGCAGAAGTAAAAATATGGGGAAATTAGTTGGGAAAGGGAATAGTTATAGAAAATATTAAAGACAAACCATGGGACCACCTTTTCTCAGTGAGAGATACAGTGTGGGGGACAGAGTGCTGGAGAGCTGTGCAGAGAGGAACACAATGTCTGACAGCAGGAGCCGGAGCCCAGGGAGGAAACCAGATGGAAAGGGCCCTGCTCAGACTGACTGAATATGGGAAGACAAGGGCACATATGGGATAAAGGATGTCACAGAGAATTCAGGAACAGAAACCACATTGAAATAGAGGGATGGGGAGAGATGCTGGGCCCTGGGTCCTTCACATGATAAAAGGCAAAATACTCTTTGTGGGGTAGCATGCACCACAAATTTCCTTTCCATAAGAAACGTGTTTTCATTTCTCAACATTGGAGCCTGGAAGCTGATTTTGGAGACCCTGGGGCACTGAAGGCCTGGAGAAGGCTGGGGTCAAAACTTGGACAGTCCTAGGGCCCAGATACAAGATCCCAAGATGGGAGATATGGGGCTGCCTCTCTGGACTGTGAAATGGGTCACCTTCAGCAGAGGGAAGCTGGAGATAAGGCTGGAGTCAAGCTCTTCCACATAGTAGAGAAGTTCCACCAGGTGAATGTCAGCCCGGCTCAGCTTGTTGCCAACAAGATAGTCTTGTCCATGGCTCTTTAAGACCTGGAGAATTGGAGGAATCAGATCAGGAACACATGCCCACCCAGGCTGGGACCCCTGCTTCTTTCAGAGCCTCTCCACCCTGACTTTCCCCACCTCTGTTGCCTTACTGCATGGGTGCAGAAATCCAGAGCTTTCCCCACATTATCTGAATGAATGAGAGAGTAAGAAGTGTGACTCTACTCACTCCTCAGTTGGAGCTCAGGCTCCCATTTTCTCTTCTCATCTACATCGCTGTGGCATCTACACCACCCACCCAGCTTGCTTCTTCCACATGGGCCGGGGGCATAGCACTCGCCGCCACATGTTCTGTCTGCCCCAGGCCCTACCGTGTGGAGCCCTCACATTCAGGACGTGGATCTACATTCTGCTCCCTCCCTCTCCAATCTCCCTTGGGCAGCGACTCCACCTTCATGACGGCACTCTTCCCCTAGAAGGAGACTATTTCAGAGTCCTCATTTCTCCTTGTCTGCTCTCCTCATTCCCCGCTCTATCTCCTTGGGATCTGTAGTAAACCTGGGTGAACCTGAATTCATCATCTTTCTCACAGCATTGACTCTCACTCCTGACTGGCACTATGTTATAATCTGCAAGCTGAAGCATTTACAGGTGAACTGCACTGATGTCTACAACTTACTATAAAATGCATTTTGCAAAATCTTCCTCTGCATCCCACAATCACTCTCCTTTTTAAAAATACCCATCTCTGAAACACTGCAGTATTCTCTGGTTGGGCAATTGGTCTCCTGTCTTCCTGCACATGGTACCAGAATGTTTTCTGATGGATCACTTTCATCATGCTCGTCTTCAATCAAAGTCCATGGGGTTCCATAGACTCAACAGCAACCTCTAGTGTGGTCCAGAGCCTTCCACAGCCCACGTTCTACTTATAAACACGAAATTTTGTTGAACAGATAATTCCATGTTGGGGTTCAGTAAATTAAAATTTTGCTGGAAAATTATAGCTTGGGTATAAGTGATACAATTGTTTCTCCAAGCCTATTTTCATAAAATGCCTTGAGAGTCAGAGCACTGCATTGGTGTTCAGGAAGTCTCACTGAAAGTGAAGGTCAGTGGCCCCAGGAATGCCCAGCCACTATTTTTCTACTGGCCTCTAAACTCAGTTCCCCAAACACTGAATAGTTTCACTTACTTTTTCAAAGGCAGGGAAATAGCGATTTTTTGTTTTTTCTTTGATCAAGGCAAGTTTGGCATCTTTTTCCTCAGGTTGACAAAAGGGCAGAAGAAGGATCATTTCACCCAAATCTGCTATACCTTCTGCATACATATCAATCCTGAAAGACAAAAACAACCAAATGGTCAAATACCTTTTGCCTTAGATTTTATAGGTTTATAAAAACCTAAGAGAGTAGAGTAACAGGTGATGGCAAAATAATTCACCTCCAGTGAGTGCCTTTTATAGTCTAGTCATTATGCTCTGATTTTTACAGGTATATTAACATTTCTTTATTAAAACAACCTATCGAGGTAGATAGATCTCTAATTTTTGTTACACAGATGACCTAATACAGGAAAAAAACATTGGTGGTCACAGTCATGAGAGAAATTGGTGGAATCACTGCCAGTACCCACTGGTGCTGTGCTAGGATCGATCATCTGAATTGTGGTTTGTTCTGTGCATGGACTTAGTGTGTGTCAAGTGGTCAAAGATCTGCTTCCTAAGTAATCCTAAGAGAGTCCCTGGCACAGCCCTCTCATCCATATTTCCTCGTCCTCTCTCATCATTTTACAGCTCCCAGGGCTAATTCTATGTCCCATATTTGCAGTTCTTCCGATTACACTCATGAAACACGTTTCCACAGCCCTCTCCATGTGCTGTTGCCCAACTTTAGCCATGTGTGCCTTTCCTGAGACCCCACCTAAGAATCCCCTTCCTTGGTGAAATTCTCTATACTTTTTAAAACAAGAGCTTTATTAATGCATATTCACATACTATAATTGTCACATGTTACATTATACTATTGAGTGGCTTCTAGTGCATTCATAGAATTCTGTAAAAATAATCACAGTCTAATTCCAGAAGTATTTTTATCACCCTGATAAGGACATCTACACCATTAGCAGTATTCTTCATTTTTCCCCAAGTCCCACTCTTTTAGCCCCAGGCAACCACTAATCTACTTTCTACCTCTTTGGATTTGAGTATCTGGACATTTCATACGAAAATAATCCTATAATTCGTGGCCTTCTGTGTCTTGTTTCTTTCATGTAACATGTCTTATGGTTTAATCATCTTGTAGCATGCATTGGTACTTCATTCCTTTTCATTTCCAAATATCTTTCCATTACATGGCTAAGGCGCATTTTCCTCCTCCATTTATTGATTGTTGATATTTGGGTTGTTTCTACTTTTTGAATACTATGAACATTGTTATTTGCATTATTAATTTATGTGAAAGATATAGTGTGGATGTATTTTTGATTGTTTGGGGGTATACCTGTTAGAGGGTCATCGGAGTTTTTGAGGAGCTGCCAGCAGTTTCATTCAGGATTTATTTGGAATCATGCAGTGTGATCACAACAGCAAGGAGACCCCTTGGCTTTGCTGGTATTGAATCAGTCTGGCTGTTTTGGCCTTCTATCCATGTGTCAAGGTAACCACAGCATCTTTGGTGCCAGCCTCTACTAGCCCTGCTCAAGTATTCCAGTTGATATAATTGGTTGCTAATTTAGGTTCCTGGTCATCATTCTTGGAATTACTAGGACCTTAGATTTGGCTTCTTTGCAGTTTTCCCTCCCTAGTCCTTCATCTACAGACTCTCAAATATTCTACGCCTGTCCAAAGCTATTGGCCGGAGTCCAGCCTCTGAAGGCCTGAGCACCTAGAATCTTGATTCCCCATCCTCCTGAGTTCACGGTTCATCAGTGTTTGGAAACCTCTGTCACGGTGCTGGATCCATAGGCTGCATTGTCTTTTACAATCACACTTGTCTGAACCCTCCCCATGTTCACTGTTCCGTCATCTCCATGGGACTCTGCAATACTGGACCTCAGTGTACACATCCAAGGCCCAGCCTGCTGCTGGTCTCGATGCCCTCCCATGGTCCCACCCACTCAAGGAAGGACCTAAATCACTCTGTATTCTCTGTAGATGGAAGAACAGAAAATATACCGTACAGGGCTCTCTCCTTTATGTCTTTCCCGTAGAGGTTGTATTTGCTGGCAATGTAGTTGAGAATGGCTCTGGTCTGTACCAGCTTCATCCCGTCAATCTCAACCATTGGCACTTGCTGGAACATCAAATATCCATCTTTAGAAGGAAGAAAAAAAAGGAAAGTGAAATGTCTATGAAATCCACCCTTTCCGGATGAAAAATAACGGCTGTGGAAATGACTAAATTTGTAAAATGGAGAAGAAATTATTGCCTGGTAAGATTTCACTTGAAACAACTTATTTTTATTTTTATTTTTTGGCAGAGTATCATTCTGTCACCCAGGCTGGAGTGGAGTGGCGTGATCTTGGCTCACTGTAACCTCTGCCTCCCAGGTTCAAGTGATTTTCCTACCTCAGCCTCCTGATAGCTGGGATTACAGGCATGCACCACTGCACATGGCTAATTTTTGTATTTTCAGAAGAGATGGGGTCTCACCATGTTGGCCAAACTGGTCTCGAATTCCGGAACTGAAATGATCCACCTGCCTCAGCCTCCCAAAATGGGGGATTACAGGCGTGAGCCACTGCACCCAGCCCAAACAACATTTTAAAAAAGCTTCGTGTAGTTCTTCTTTTTCTTAAGAAGCTTCCTTTTACTTTTTACCCATTTGTTTCATGTATATTTTTATTGCCCCTCCAGATACATAGTGGGACTCTTGTATTTTTTGTGTTGATTTACCTTCATGGATATTTTAGGAAGAGGTTGGGACAAGTTACAATACGACTGGCAACCAGATGTCATTTAAAACAGGAACTTCCCAGAGTAAGTCTCATGGTGTTTGTGACATTTAAGGCAGGTTCTGAGAGGGTTTTATGTAACGGTCCCTTTCTCTGGTCTTCAAAGTCTGCAATAGTGCTGCAGTGTTACCTTGTCATGCCCCCCGATGAGAGAAAAAACTCAAGACATTGGCCACATCTATTTCTCTTCCTTTGGTCTAATGCATGTTCCTGCATGTGCTTGGATGGGGCGGACTGTATGGGATCCTGAACTGATGACCACAGCTCATTCATGGTTCCCCAAGCACGAAAACAAAAAAGGCTTTCTCAGGGTGCAGGAGATCATTCCTCTAACAAATACTCTGAGAGGTCTGGTCCTTTTAGCCTGGAGAGAGTTGCCAGACTTGATCAAGGAGCCACATCCCTTCCATCTTAACCACTTTCTCACTCTGCACTATGTCCAAATACCACCCCTCACACACATAGCATTACTGGCTGCTCAACCCTCCCTCTGTACTTTCTACTAGATACACTCATCAGAGTCACTTAGAGATTGATCTTACCATTTCTTAACTTGTCCAAATCTTCTGCAGATTTTAGAAATTTCTCTTCAAACTGGAAGCAGACACAGTAAATGGGTTCTAGTTAGTTCATTCTATTATAGACTTGTGACCTTGAATGGCCCCTATCTGGTGCATAATTTGGAGAATATAAGACTTCTGAGTTTGGCAGCGTACCCAGAGGGGGCTGGTCATGGCCATTTGGAAATTTAGACCTAATTCATTGAGAAAAGTGCATGGGTCACAGCACATAGCTGCTCAATCTTCTAGGTCACTTCACCTTCACCCTGATCTCATGAATGTCTATGATTAGGTCATGTTTTGAGAGGGGACGTCACTGGAGAAAAGGCACTGAGCAGTTCTCCTAGTTATGGTGTTGTCATATCTTAGGAAAGCCTGTGTCTCCAAGTGAGATCAGACCACAACCTTGTGTGTCCCCAGCATGGGGCGTGCCATGGGCTAATGGCCATCAAATATTCTGCCACCAAGGAGCCTCTGCTGTAATTTGTATTGCCCCACTTCTCAGGAACCCTGCTAAGGGTTAAATAGGTCACTGCTGTTACACAGCTTTAACACTTGCAACTATAATTTTCTCTTCTGAAGTACGTGCGACACAATAGGGTAAAATTCTCAATTTAATAAAGGAATTAGAGTCTCACACTAACATTATTTTTAATGAAAACTTTTTCTGATGTGGTTTTGTGGCACTGGGGAATGCTCATGTGTTCTAGAAGCCTGTCCCCCGATTTTAACCACGTGTTTATTTCTCTGCATCCTCATAGACATGTAGGCCGTCCCAGGGCAGGGACTGTGTCTGTCTTCTTCACTGTCTCCATGACCTAGTACAGAACCTGGAATTAGTAAGTGCTCAACCAAATAATTGCTGTGAATTTAGTCAGTCTTCAATAGGTAGTCTGTTACAATCCACTCCCTTCCGTCTTCATTTGTAGTTTGCGTTTTACCTCTAATTACAACCATTTAAAAATGTTATGCATTTTTTATTTTTTATTGTTGAAATTATGAACATGAATAAATATAAACAGAAAAACATAATGATTCTCCTTATACTTCTCACCTAGAATCAATAATTATCAGTCAAAACCAATATGGTTTCATCTGTATGCCCACCTACTTCTCCTCTTGTAATAATTCCAAATAAATCCCAGATCCATATGATTAATCCTTAAATACTTCAATGTGTTTTCCTAAAACACATTAAGTATTCTAAAGATAGCCATAGTACATTATCACACATGAAATATTAACTAATTCTTCCATGTCATCAAATATTCAATCGATATTCATGTTTCTAATTGTTGTGTAAATGCCATAAATTATTTTTTACACTTTGTTTAAATTCTAATCCACTTAAGTTCTACACTTTGTGATTAGTTTCTTAAATGTATTTTAATATGTATGCTTTTAGATGAGAAGAAATTTTAAGAATTACTTGGTCAAATCTGTTCATCTTTTTCTTAATTACAGTCCATTTTTATTTAAGGCACAATGCTTCGGTAAGTAATCATCTCATAGTTTCTGTGGGAAAAGTAGGTGATAACGCAATTTTAAATCCAACTTAAGATGACCTAACTCAGAACCTACCTCTACTCCAGCTGCAGCCAGGAGCCACCGGGTGGACTCCATTCTGCCCCGTGCATTGTAGTAGTAGAGCTTGGGTTTCTCTGCCATGATAGCAGTCTTCTGGAGGTTTCTCTAAGCCTGAATGAATGAATGAATAATTGAAGCCATAGAATAAAAAAATGTACTTTAGCATATATGGTTGAAAACTACCTAAAATACTGAGGTAGAACCTGCCTTCTTCAAGACTGGGTTGGAGGAGTTCCTGGAATGTTTTCTTGGTTCAGATTGTTACCCATCAGTGGCCACCCTCAGATTCCAGCAAACCAGTCTCAAGTCTTCATTGGCTAACTGTGACTTTTCTTGGCAGCCTAAGAGGTGAGAGTATGTGGTAATAACACATGTATAGGAGTTAATGGGAAGAGGAAGAATTAAATAACTAATATTTATTGAAAACTTCCTAATGATCCTTCCTCAATGCTAGTACCTTTCAATATTTTTTTTTTTTTTTGAGACAGTCTCTCTCTGTTGCCCAGCCTGGAGTGCAGTGGCATGATCTCAGCTCACCGCAACCTCTGCCTCCCAGGTTCAAGCAATTCTCTGCCTCAGCCTCCTGAGTAACTGGGATTACAGGTGGCTGCCACCACGCCCAGCTGATTTTTTTTTTTTTTTTTTTTTTTGTATTTTTAGTAGAGATGGGGTTTCACCATCTTGGCCAGGCTGGTCTTGAACTCCTGACCTTGTGATCCACCTGCCTCAGCCTCCCAAAGTGCTGGGATTACAGACTTGAGCTACCACGCCCGTCCCCTTTCAATATTTTAAATCTTTAACCCTCCTTATAGTACCATGAAATGGTTGTTATCTCCATTTTTTAGTTAATGAAATGGAACATCAGAGAAATACAATGTTCACAGTCACGCCCCAGTTGGTGCTGGACATGAATATCTACACCAAGGACTAAAATGAAGGCACACCTGGAAGCCAGCTGGGTGAAGGCCCTGGGAATCCATGAACTGGCTGTGAAACCAGAGGATGTCACTGATAGGGAGGACCGGCAGGGACCTAAGTCACTGTTCAGTTCTTTGGCTGTGAGACTGCATTTGATCAAAACCAGAAATTAGGCCTCAGACTTGTCTGACTGTAACTAGAAGATCCAAATTATTTAAACAGACAAAGAATGCTAATCCCTTGTTTCTTTTGGAATTCTGTATTCTAATTCTGTGGCGGGCATTTTGTTTTATAACCTGGAAGAAGAGATGTTGCTGCATTAACTTTGCAGGATATGGAAGGAGCTAGCATTTGTTCAATGTCAGTCACACACTGGTCATTCTTCTAAACTTCTCTTCGTTTTATCCTACAAAAATCACCTAAGGTGAATGCTGTTGTTATTCTCATTTTACATTTGAGGATACTGAGGTTTTTAAAGTGACTTGCCAGAGTACATTATCACACATGAAATATTAACAATAATTCTTCCATGTCATCAAATATCCAATTGATATTTGATGGATCCATCAAATTCTTTACTTTCCAAAGGTTAAACTGTTGACTCCCATAGTTTAAAATGTAGACATTTAAAATATTTTGATGCCTAATTTTAGTCATACCTACTTTTTTAGAAATACATTAGTTGAGGCTGGGTGCAGTGGCTCACGCCTGTATGAATTCTTTGAAATCATACTGAATCAACTCACCCGTTTTGTAATTAGATATTTTGACATTGTACTTTCTATGATAACTCCAGGAGTAAATTCAGGTAACTTGGGAAATGGAAATAGCATAATTCAGCAGAATGAAAGGGAGAGTGAAGTTCACAGGAAAGCATGGGGTGTGCTTGTTTAACTGTTATGGACTAGAGTTCACAGTGTCGTAATTCCAATCCCCAAACTAAACTCTCTTAGCCATTGATTGAGGATCATGTTTCAAAAGGAAATGAAATTTTATCTTACATAATATTTTATCACAACACTACTGCTGATAACTAACATACCACTTTCTCAATGTGAGGTTTCCAAGGGTCAGGCTAAGACTGAGACCATAGGTTACCATTGAGCTTTGTTGGGTCAACAGAAAATGAGAACCAGAGAGTTCAAGGATTTGCCACGGGTCACACATGCATGCTGCCCATTCATGGTCAATATCTAGGGAGTGTGTCTACCTTCTGCAACAACC